>NC_048559.1:6426536-6759656 GCF_902806685.2 Maniola hyperantus | reverse complement strand
TTAAGCACAAAACAATAATAAAAATTAAGTAATTTAGTTTGTATGACGTCTTTTATTTTGGAAATGAAGGAAACATCACACCACAACTTTTTCAATGGCCACTTTTAGCGCATATTTTACTTTGTATACGGCATCCATATAACTAGTAGTAAAATGTTGCTAGGAGTGTACCTACGATCCTTTATTTTATGCAATGAAAATGTACGTAGGCTGAACATGAAATCATAACAGTTATTTTACCTACTATTTGAATTCGAGAAATTGTGATCCCTTTTTACAATAAAAAGTTAATCTGGACTCTATATACCTTTTTGCGTGTCTCTAAATTCCTTGTCATAAATATGCCAGGCCCTGGCATGAGCGAGAACAATATTCTTCGCCGCTAAATATTCTCCAACACCAGTAGCATTAATTCTGGGTGCGAATCTGTTCATGCCGTAACCAAACACCCCGAATTGCTTTGGTTCATTGATTGTGATCCATGACTTAACTCGATCACCATATAACTTGTACAAAACTTTTGCATAATCACCAAACCAGTCTACAATTAGAGGATTGGCCCATCCTCCTAAGTCTTGAAGATTCTGTGGCAGATCCCAATGGTAGATAGTGACTACCGGCTCAATATTGTTAGCGAGCAATTTGTTAATGAGGTTGTTATAGTACTCATAACCTGTTTCACTGATCTTATTCGCATAACCAGTTGGTAATATCCTTGGCCACGATATGGAAAATCTGTAAAAGTCCACTCCAAGGAATTTCAGCATTTCAATATCCCGTTCATAGAATTCAAAGGATTTGCACGCATCGTCTGCGTTTGTTTTATCCTTTATATGTTCAGGATGATTGTGACACAGGGTGTCCCATATGTGAGGAGTTTTATCTGTTGAAACACCAAATATCCTATTATTAATTACACCATTTGTATGACAAAACATAGTGGAACCATTTAGTTTCTGTCGGATCACTAAGATTTAATTAGTTTTTAGAGAATTTTCATAGGCTTACGTAAATATGTAGATATTACCTAAACAACTACTTTTATGCAGATTGCATACAGTTAGCTATTGACGTAGACACCCGCTAAGAAAGGATTTTGAAAATTCCACCCCTAAGGAGGTAAAATAGAGGTTTGGATTATAATTTTAAATTAGTAGTAGTGCTATAAATGTATAGCAGACTTGCTACGTCATCCCTTCATTCAACTTCATCCATGTTTCACCTATTCGACCTACAGCATTACGCTACTGGTGTCGGCGCCATTTTTACTAATCGCTATGGTGGCTAATTTACCCTTACGTCAGTACAGCCTAAAGTTATTATACAGTCGGTCGACAGAGACGTCCGGCCAGTGAACTATACTTAAAGAAGTACGCTGGAAGACGTGTGCTATACGCAATAACCGTAATTTTTTGTGCCAACTCGAAGTGCCCCACCGAGCGTAACAGGAATTAAATATTTATGTCAAATGGTCTTCGTGTTAGACTATGTTGACAGATGTCTCATCATGACTAACATTTAGTTCAGAGTACGCTTATCTTGGTCATTTTATGACACTCACTGTTGCTGTTATTAGCGCCAAAATGGCGAAAACCAACTTGCTTTAAAAACAGATCGGCAATCGCAAGTCTAGCGTGTAAAAGGTCAGTGGTATTTACGCTGTCATATTAGGGTGGTATGACCTACCAGCAGTATCCCATGCGCCTTCTATTTGAAATGATGCTGTAGCAACACCAAGCATTAGTCCTTCAGGAAGTTTTCTCATTTTCTCTCTTTTCTATAAAATTACATTAGTTTTAAGAAACATCGATACCTATCAGAGGTGTTACGGAAATTCGCATCCGCATCCGCAAGTGCGGAACATTCGCATTAATTCAGAGATCCGCATCAATTAATGCGGAGCTCTTACGGATGCCTATACTTGGTTAAAAAAAATTATACTTACAATTCATTTTAAGAGGTCCTCCTTGCAACAGGTTAAAGAATAGAATAGAATATATTTTCATTCAAATAAACTAATAATAAATTTTGCTGCTCAGTACTAATGAAACGATTTTACTAAAGAAATATTAGTCGTCATGCCTAAACTTTTCTTTACGAGAACAAAATGATAACTGCTTTTAGAAATTATTTTGTCAACTCGTTGAACGAGAATATAATTGTAAAAGCGTTTGCCATGTGATAAGTATAGAAAAATTTTACTAACACTGTCTTGCAATTTACACAATGTACTAGAAAAAAATAGGAATAATGTTGTATTTTTTAATAACTTTTTAAATAACGGCAGAAAAATTACCAAAAAAATTAGGTAGATGTATTTGGCGCCGTAGACCTCAAAAATCGCATAACACTAAAACGATGGTAATAGCGGTTATCATTTTATTCGCCGGGGACGGCGAATTTGCCACTGGTTCGGATTGCCGTTCCTACCGAGAAGAACCAGCAAGAAACTCGGCGGTTGCTCTTTTTAAATGTAATAATGTAAAACATAAAAATATTTCTAGCGCCGCACTGTCCGTTATATAGACTTAGAAACTCTCCAACAGTGCCCCAAACAGGTTTAATTAGAAAGGAAATAATGCGATTTCTTTAGCGTAGTATTCACAAATATTATGTACTAGCTGATGCCCGCGACTTCATCCGCGTGGAATAAGGTTATTAAAAATCCCGTGGGAACTCTTTGATTTTTCGGGATACAAAGTAAGCTATGTCACTCTCCAAGTCTTTATCTATACCCATTACCCATACAAAAAATCACGTCAATCTGTTGCACCGTTGTGACGTAATTGAAGGACAAACCAACAAAGCAACAAACCAATAAACCAACAAACAAACACACTTTCGCATTTATAATAAGGGTACCTACTGATGACATCGTTTGAGTCAAATCTCGATTTTATCAAACCACTGTCAATAAGTAATTTAATAATCTTATATTTCTAACAATTCAAATCAATTTGTAAAATAAACCAGTTAATTATTGTTATCTTCAAAATGTATTTAGATACATACCTTCTTAATGTTACCTCAACTGTAATTCGATGGCACGAAAACACCGAAATGGCGAGTTTTACTGTTTACAGCTTAATTATTATCAGTTAAATGGTTTAGGTAGACTAATAAACGGTGATAAGAAGTACAGGTGAGTGCGGTACTTATTTCATCATTTAATAATAAAAATTACTTATTCTTATTACAGTGAGCTATGGAAAGAGCTATGCTACGTGATCAAATCAGAAGTGAGGAGATCCGTAGAAGAACTAGAGTTAGTCGCACCCCACTGACGCCTAAAAATGGTATTGCGACGCGTCTGTTCAAGAATGACTAAACTATCAGCAATAAAGGCTTAAAAAAATCAAAAAAGTTCCAAAACTTCATTCCCTTTATTCATAGCCTCTCGCTTACTCAACAGAAAAGAACACCAAGAGTTCCATTTTACCATTTTGGTACGGAACCCTAAAAATTAAATAATTTTTAAACATAAAATTCGACAAAACAAATTTTAAAAAACTCGTTCTTCCAACTCTGGTATGCTCGTATTGTTGCTATCCAAAGTTCTCGTCGCAATTAACTTCTTGTACCACAACGCGGATGTCCTCGCAGTTCTTTTCTTGTTTTTGTCATCGAAGTCCACCTCGAAGAGTCCGAATTTGGCACTGGAAAAATAAACGAGATTGGAATGGAGCCTATTTTATTTCTTTCAATGGTACACAATATTATCTATCGCTGGAAGCTATGCATCGTCTTTCCATTGTAATACGTTACGCTCAAGAACCAAAAACGCTCATTGAGCCACAAAATAACTCACAACGCGTTGTGGAAATCGCAGAAAGACCACGACGCCAAATTCGTGTTGTGGCTCTTATGAAAACGCTCACGACGTTTTGTGGCAATGAAGAAAAGCCACGACGCTTTCTGAGTACTAGTTGGTGTACCTCTGTCACAGCCAATCAGCTTAATTATTAGACGTTCAATTTAACAGAATCACTACATAAATAGTCTAAGACAAAATCGCTTCTCGCTGTCCGTCCCTATGCTTAGATCTTTAAAACTACGTAACGGTTTTGAGGCGGTTTTTTAATAGATATAATGATTCAAGAGGAAGGTTTGTATGTATAAAACATGTATGACATAGTAGAGAAACACTTTTTTTAGAGGTTTCTAATGTGATGTCGTAAATAAAATCATTTTTTGCGCTTACATTGCAAACGCTGGCTAAACCCTACGAGATAGATCAAAATAATGTACTAAGTACAGTATTGTACACTTAGAATAACAACCCGATTGTACATCTTAAAAAGGTCTACAAAAATCCGCGATGGTATATATGTAGGGATAACCCACAATAACCATTTTTTATCCTTTACTTTTTACTTACGAGAAATAATGGCTTATTTACGAAGCGATTTTAAGCAATGCTGTATTAATCCTTATCCAACTAAGTAAGTACCTTAAATACATTGTGCATTTAATGTAGATCAATATGACCCTGTATAGTATGTAATTTAAATGAATATTTTCAAAGATATTAAAGATTTAAAATGCAGGGACAGTGGCCATTAATAAATCACAGGGTCAAACTTTTAACGTTGCAGGCTTAGATTTTAGCGTTGAGTGTTTTTCATATGGCCAATTATATGTCGCTCTTTCAAGAGTAACCTCTAAAGAAAACATGTTTGTATTGTCTAATGACAAAAAAGCTGTGAACGTTGTATATAAAGACATTCTGTAGTGTATTTAGTATCAGTATTGCACCCGTGCGAAGCCGGGGCGGGTTGGTAGTGTGACAATAAAGGAGAAGAATGGGAGGGGAAAGAGGAGAGAGAGGATGATGGTGATTATTAAAGTTCAAGTTTTTACATAGGCTACGCCAGAAGACTCACTCCGTTTTGCCCTGTCATGCAGCTACGTACAATATAGTAATCAAGTCCAAGCAACCTATTGGTCGTTACGTGGTCGTTACCTTAAACCTCTATCCCATTCAAAATTATCCATCAGACTCCAAGCCGTATATCTGACAACATTACACCCGTCTTGCTCTATCGCGTCCAATACATTATCGAGGTATTTCCTGTGGTAGGAAATCCTTTCAGGGTCTCTCAGTCCGCCTCCAATGGTCCCGAAACCATTTTCTGTTATAAAAATTGGTGGGTCGTTGCAATTGTCTTTCACCCATTTTAAAGCCTTTCTTATACCATGTGGTATTGCCTGCAAAATGTTAAAAAAAACATCATTAGATGCTATAAATGGCTTTTTAAACTGAAATAAATTTAGACGCCAAAGTTGGTACCCGGCAGGAAAGACCTTTAGAAAAAGGTAGTGGTTTTGTAGAGCGTTGTCTCTGTCATTGAAACCGAGAAAACGTCACATAGGTATGAGTGACAGAGACAATGCTTCACAAAGCGAAAATCACATTCTAAAGGTCGATGTACAATATATTTTCTTGCCGGCTACTGTATATCTGTCTGTTAACAGACACACATTTATTAATATATATTTTTTATATTTGACTCATGTATAGACGGTGACTTGCATCCTAGAGCCACACAATGGAAAATTAACAATTCTGACAATTTTTACAGTGTAAACCAGCTAATAAGTAATGTTGTAATTGATGAAGTTCAGTTGTTTGTGCTAAAAGAAAAACCAGTAAGCTTTTGAAATCAAGAATTGACCAGATATAGTTCGAACTTAGGGTCTCTATAGCGGTTGCTTAAACAAAAAATTTTCTCCTCTTTTGGCTTTTATGAGTTGTTACCTAAGAATAAAGGGGATGCTGCCGTGTAGAAGCCGATCAGGAATACTCTTTATTAATACGGGATTAATAAAAACTGCCATACCCCTTCCAAGTTAGCCCGCTTACATCTTAGATCGCAGCATCATTACCACCAGGTGAGATCGCAATCAAGGGCTAAGGGTCTAGCCGTACTTCCAAGGCGAACTGTTCCGATAGGAACCTATATCGTAACTTATAGTGGAATAAAAAAAGCATCGTCGAATGGAAATCATAGAATTTCGCAAAAGCTTACAGTAACATGAGGTATAGCGCTTGGCTCGTAGTCCAGATAATTGAAATCTGCACCAAGGTCATCAGCATACGAAGGTATTGGTTTCGATCCAGACGTATACGTAGAACGGGTGTAGTACCTCGTGGAGTAGTGGTTGAACCCGTAGAAGTCACTAGTACCTTAAAATCCACAGATGATACAGGTGCAGTAGCCGGCAGAAAATATTATAACCTTTAGAAACAAATTTCGGCTTCTTAGTGCGTTGTCTGTCACTCATACCTATGTGACGTTATGCCGGTTTCAACGACAGAGACAACGCTCCTCGAAACCCATTTCTCTTTCTATAGGTCGATGTACAATATTTCCTGCCGGCTGCTGTAATTTTAAAGTGTTCATTCGGAAAGGAAATAAAATATGGAGTAGAATATAATTATTTATTGTCGGGAATAGGAGGCAGGAGACCACGTGGCAGGTGTCACCAGACACCAGACCAGAGGGGTGCTGTATCATATTGTGCCATGTTGATTTGTCTGCTCCACATTGTGCAGTATAGATTCGCCTTATGGCGGATTATAGCTATTAAGTTTGGCGGATAAAGTAACACCTGCTTCTATCCAACAATGGAGGGGATGTCTTTACTCTCTGTCTCTAATATCTACATGTTTATACTTAGTAAGAATTTACAAGAATACCTTTGGCATACTCAATTTCTTCTGGGGTAAATTCAGGCAATCTACTCCTTGGAAACCCCTGTTCAGCACTTTTGGCAGCCACCAGCTTCACAACACGGTCGGGAAACCCGCCCTTTGAAGAGAATATGGGATGGCTGTACAAGCCGACCTCGAATTCTATCGCATCCAATCCAGCTTCAACATCCTCTGGAGAATCTGAGACTGCGTTATGAAAGTCCGTGGCTATTGTTATGCCACATTCACCTAAAAGCAAGAATCTATGTTACTCTTATGTTTTTCTTACGTCTTTTCTCAATTCTCATTATAAAATAATAAATAAGTATTGTTAAAATTTTAATAATTCATAAAGCTTGGTCTTGCATCATGATTTAAATTCAGACTGAATTAAATAATTTAGTTTGTACGGCGTCTTTTATTTTGAGAATGAAAGAAACATCTTCTCAGCACAACTTTTTCAATGGCCACTTTTAGCGCATATTTTACTTTGTATACGGCATCCATATAGTAATAAAATGTTCCTAGGAATCTACGAACGTAGTTCTGATCTTTATTTTATGCGAAGAAAATGTAGGTACGCAGGTTGAACATGAAATCATTACAGCTAGTGTACCTACTATTTTATTTCGAGAAATTGTGATCCCTTTTTACAATAAAAAGTTAATCTGAACTTTATATACCTTTTTGCATGCCTCTAAATTCCTTGTCATAAATATGCCAGGCCCTGGCATGAGCAAGAACAATATTCTTCGCCGCTAAATATTCTCCAACACCAGTAGCATTAATTCTGGGTGCGAATCTGTTCATGCCGTAACCAAACACCCCGAATTGCTTTGGTTCATTGATTGTGATCCATGACTTAACTCGATCACCGTATAACTTATACAAAACTTTTGCATAATCACCAAACCAGTCTACAATTAGAGGATTGGCCCATCCTCCTAAGTCTTGAAGATTCTGTGGCAGATCCCAATGGTAGATAGTGACTACCGGCTCAATATTGTTAGCGAGCAGTTTGTTAATGAGGTTGTTATAGTACTCATACCCTGTTTCACTGATTTTATTCGCATAACCGGTTGGTAATATTCTTGGCCACGATATGGAAAATCTGTAGAAGTCCACTCCAATGAATTTCAACATTTCAATATCCCGTTCGTAGAATTCATAGGATTTGCACGCATCGTCTGCGTTTGTTTTATCCCTTATATATTCAGGATGATTGTGACACAGGGTGTCCCATATGTGAGGAGTTTTATCTATTGAAATTGAAACACCAAAATCCAATATTGCATTAAAGCATAGTGTAAACATTTTGTTTCTGTCGGATTCCTAAGAATTAATTTTTATGGGTGCTACTATGAAAATTTTTATGGGCTTATGTCTACATCTAAACACCTACTTTTAGGGGTCTACCTACGTTAATTCATCATCAGCATCATTTAATATAGTCAAAGTTAAAGTCAAATATAATAGTAACCAAGTTGATTTGTCGGCAATCGCAAGTCCAGCGTGTATTAATAAAGGTCAGTGGTATTTACGCTGTCATATTATGGTGGTATGAATGACCTACCAGCAGTATCCCATGCACCTTCTATTTGAAATGATGCTGTAGCAACACCAAGCTTCAATCCTTGAGGAAGTTTTCTCATTTTGTTCTCTTTCCTATAAAATTACATTAGTTTTAAGAAACGTCGATACTTCTTATGATATACTCAATTAATACCGTAATATTATGTAAGTACGAGTTATATTTTCGTAATTTGTAACCTCTTTATAGAGGTCACAAAGTTCAATCTTCATAAGAGGGAATGGAATAGGCATCTTCTAGGGTGACACGTTACCTCCTTAGTTGCATCATCATACTAATTATTTGGTGTGATTCTATAAGAATACTTAGTTTAAAAATTATACTTGGGTACAAATTTATTTTAAGAGGACCTCCTTGCAACAGGAAAAAAATTACAATAATATATCCTTACTAGCTTATGCTCGCGACTTCGTCCGCGTGGACTACACTAATTTCAAATCCCTATTTCACCCTCTCAGGGGTTGAATTTTCAAAAATCCTTTCTTAGGTGATGCCTATCTACGTCATAATAGCTATCTGCATGCCAAATTTCAGCCCGATCCGTCCAGTAGTTTGAGCTATGCGTTGATAGATCAGTCAGTCAGTCAGTCAGTCACCTTTTCCTTTTAAATATACCTATTTAGAAGATATTTCTAACAATTCAAATCAATTTGTAAAATAACCTAACAGTTAGTTGTTATCTTCAAAATGCATACTTTTACATACCTTCTCAATGATACCCCAACTGAAATTCGATGGCACGAAAACTGAAATATGACGAGTTTTACCTACTGTTTGCGGCTTAATTATTATCAGTACTTAGGTACAAGTCTTTAGGTAGACTTATAAACGATGATAAGAAGTACAGGTTGCGGTTCTTATTTTAATAGCCGATGCCCTCGACTTCGTCCGCGTAGATTTTGAGCACTCTTTGATTTTCCGGAACAAAAGTAGCTTATCTCACTCCCTAGGTCTATATTCTATATCCATGCAAAAATCACGTCGATCCGTTGCACCCCTGGCACCTCTCTATCCGCCTTCTCCACTCCTGTCCCGCTGGCAAGTTAAGTACATACCGATCTCAAAGCCCAATGCAAATAGGAATGTTAGCAGGATTTGGATTTTGGAAGCAAGCGGCATCGCGTCAGTTAAATAGTTCCTTTATCTAACCGACTAGTATTGGTCAGTTTCTAAATCGCCACATTTTAGGAATGCAATTCCTTACACCATCAGGGTTGACGAGTTGAGTCCTCGAGTTTAACGATAAAGTCTTTGCTAGGTAGGTGCCTCCAATCTTCATAGTATAAAATAAAGTCGCTTCCCGCTGTCTGTATGTATGAACGCGTAGATCTTTTAAACTACGCAACGGATTTTAATGCGGTTTTCGCCAATAAATAGAGTAATTCAAGAGGAAGGTTTATAGGTATAGTTTTATTTTCAAAAAATTAGAGATCCCAAGGGAAATTGAAATAATGTGAATCAGGTCGGAAAAAATCCTCTCATTTGAGCGTTTCCGAGGCATGCGCTGCCTAAATGGTCAAAGTTACACGAAAACAATGTACCTATCGTGAAATTGTTTCTCAAAAAGTCCGCGATAGCATATATGTATCTTTTAAGGTTGGCTCATAATAATCGATTTTATGATTTTCAAAAGTGATCCGAAACAAAGTCTTACTTTCGAAGGTGTTTTTACTGACATACCTAATATTATAAAAAAAAAATCAAATCAAAAATGGGTTCACAAAAATTATTATATAATATTAGGCGGTCCTTACAATGAAACCGATTAGGTATACTAACATAGTTATTTAAGAATAAGAAACATAGTTTACTAACCCAATAATAATTCTTTTATATTTTATTTTTTGTTAATTATGCACTGTATTAGTAATAAGAAAAATATTGTAAGGAGAAAATAAAGCTATTTTTTTTACCTACTATTAATTCTTATCAAAATAAATAGTAAGCTATGTCACTCTCCAGGTCTTTAACTATACCCATGCAAAAATCACGTCAATCCGTTGCACCGTTGCATCGTGATTGAAGGACAAACCAACAAACCAATAAACCAACAAACAAACACGCTTTTGCATTTATAATAAGGGTACTGAGGTACCTACTGATTTAGGTCTTACAAATTTAGAAGCAGTTACAATAGAGTAAATAAGTCATTAAAGGCATTAAGTAAGTAATTACACAAAATAATACATATTAGGCAGTAGGTACCTACTACTAAGATAACATCGATAGGGAGTGATAAGAAATAAGAATTATTATCAGGTACTAGATGATGCCCGCGACTTCGTTGGCGTGGATTTCAAGTTTTTAGAATTCCCTGGGAACTCTTTGGTTTTCCGGGATAAAAAGTAGCCTAAGTACCTATGTCCTTTCCCGGTATGCAAGCTATCTCTGTAACTACCTACAAAATTTTTGTCAAAATCGGTTAAACGGATGGGCCGTGAAAGGCTAACAGACAGACAGACACACTTTCTCATTTATAATATTATACTATATAGATCGGCAAACTAGCTTCTTCGTGTAACTTTGTCCGCGTTTACGGTTCCGTACCCGAAGGGTGCCAACGGGACCATAAGCCTCCAGTATACGTCCGTCTGTCTGTCTGTCAGCGTGCTGTATCTCGTGAACCGTAGTAGGTAGTGTCGAAATTTTCACAGAATGTGTATTTCTATTGCCGCTTTTATTACAACAAATAATAATAAAAAATTCAAAATGGCCGCTATGAAAATTAAAAAAAAATTAAAGCTGTGTGTTAATTATTCGATTATTCGTTTGTTGATTGAGGTACCCTCGAGGTACCTAATTATAATTTGAAAATGGAAGAAAATTATGTCCAAAATTTTTCTTCGTCACGGTTGTCCTCACACCGTGAGGACTCATCCGATCCGAGTCTGAAAATCATAGAAAAATGTGTTCCTTTTTGTTTTGTATGGTAGCTTATGACATTATGTCGTAGTTAGATATTTTTTATATCCGTATTTTCACGGATTCAGATCAGATGAGTCCGTGATCGCTGTCATGAGGCGCTCGGTCACTAATAATGTTTCTCACAAATTCGAGTATCGAAATTTTTGATATCCAAAAAAAACATTTTTTTGGATAGAATAGAATAGAATGTTTTTTATTCATGTAAACTTTTTACAAGTGCTTATGAATAGTCAGGTAGTTTTAATTTCCTACTGGTTCGGAATGCCGTTCCTACCGAGAAGAACCAGCAAGAAACTCGGCGGTTGCTCTTTTTAATTTTTCAAGTCGATAGTACCCACGGTTCTAAAACCAATAATATTTCACTAGAATATCATGCATGCTGCGTGCCATGAACATAAAGACACCAATAATAATTATTTCGTTTATGACCACAACGGTGAAGCCAAGGAAAATAATCCATACTAATATTATAAATGCGAAAGTGTGTCTGTCTGTCTGTCTGTCCGTCTGTCTGTCTGTCTATCTGCTAGCCTTTCACAGCCGATCCGTTCAACCGATTTTGACGAAATGTGGTACAGCGATAGCTTGCATCCCGGGGAAGGACATAGGCCACTTTTTATCCCGGAAAATCAAAGATTTCCCACGGGATTTTTAAAAACCTAAATCCACGCGAACGAAGTCGCGGGAATCAGCTAGTAATATCATGTAGCTGCAATACCAGATTGAACTAGACTAGGGCTATGGTGACGTGAAATCGTAGAAAATAGGGCTACTTTAGGACTACCTAGGGTGGGCTGCCAGCAGTGGCGTGCACAGGTATTCAAGCCAGGGTATGCAATTAGGTATGAACCTATTTAGTCATAGTGAAAAATAAGCATTGAGTTATTAGGACTAGGGTCAATAGGGTAAGCAGTGCATTTATGCCTCTATGACCTGCACGTCACTGGCTGCCAGCCAGTAAACCTCCCAGTGTGCCTGGGTGCTGCTGGTCCCTTTTGGATTTGGACCCGAATAAGCGCCGCTGGGTTTAGTGGGGAATGGTCGCCGTAACTGACATGACCATGCAAATAGTGTAATGTACTGAAAATGTTTTATAGCAATTGCTTAGTATACTTATAATTGCAATTGACAAAGTGTATGCGTTACCACAGTTTAAATAATAGTACCTACAGTGCGACAAGGCTCTTTTGGCGCGTGGCCAAACTCGGAACTAAATTAAAATATCACTTGCTTCAAGTAGTAGATTGCGTGGTAGACTATGGCCAAACCCCTTCTCTCTGAGAGAAGACCCGTACTCTGTAGTGATTCTAAAATAGATTTTTATTTATTATTAGCTGATGCCCGCGACTTCGCCCGCGTGGAATTAGGTTTTTAAAATCCCGTGGGAACTCTTTGATTTTCAGGGATAAAAAGTAGCTTATGTCACTCTCCATAGGTCTTTATCTACACCCATGCAAAAAATCACGTCAATCCGTTGCACCGCTGCGACGTGATTAAAGGACAAACCAACAAACAAACACACTTTCGCATTTATAATAAGGGTACTGATTATGCATCATAGTTTTTGAATTATCGTGCAAAATGTCGAAAAATACGACTGTAGTACGGAACCCTCATACGGAACTGTCATTGACATTAATTCTGACTCTTTATATAAGTTTCGGGAAAAGATCTTTGCATATTGGAAGTCTTGAGTAGGAAGTATTATCTTTAATCTTATTGATGTTTGTTTTTTATTTTGTCACATATGTTTGTAAATGTTGTATTAACTTATAATTGGCGACTGCACTTAGTAAGTAATATTTTCAGAATTAAGTTTTTTTTTAAAATGTATTAGTGTAAGTTGCCGTTAGTTAATTTAATAAATAAAATAAAATAAAATAAAAATAAAAACCTCGTTGCGTGAGCCTGACTCGCACTTGGCCGGTTTTATTATAATATAATAATTTCTGTGACCTAAGTAAGTAGGAGCCTAAGCAAAACCTACCCAAGAAATAATACCTAGTATGTACTTGTAGCTAGCTAGTTGCCTGTATTTTGCGGTTTTGTACCGCAATGACACCTTTTGCCTCGATTCATCATGATCAACCCATCGCCGGCTCACTACAGAGCACGGATCTCCTCCCAGAGAGAAGGGTTTTGGCCATAGTCTACCACGCTGGCCATGTGCGGATTGGTAGACTTCACACACCTTTGAGAACATTATGGAAAACTCTCAGGCATACAGGTTTCTTCACGATGTTTTCCTTCAACGTTAAAGCAAATGATATTAAATGTATGAAACGCACATAACTCAGAAAAGTTAGAGGTGCGTGCCCGGGATCGAACCCCTGACCTCCGATTAGAAGGCAGACGGCTTAACCACTAGGCTATCACAGCTGTATTTTGCGGTTTTGTACCGCAATGACACCTTTTGCCTCGATTAGAATCGTATAAAATACATTTGAGGACTTGCGGCTTAGTTGCGACAGTGCATATCACACGATTGCACTGGTTAAGCAACGTTGACCTAACCCAGTAACTAGATGGGTGATGGGACTTTAAAGGTGCGAATTGGTAATCCATGACGCACGGTTAGCCGTCCCGTCGGTTCTGGTTATTATCTCTTCTTCTCGCGTCTCGGTCCTTCAATTTTGAGAATCGTGGCTCCCTCGAGATATCACTTTCTTCACGATGTTGCGCCATTTTTGCCTATTGGAGGCCGTACGGAAGGCATTGCAGGAATCTGGTCGGACCAACGTCTCGGGATTCGTCCGCGGGGTCTCTTTCCTCCGATCATGCCAGTGATGAGCAGTTTCTCTATGCTACTCGCGTTTTTAGGGTTCCCTACCTGAAAAGGAAAAACGAAACCCTTATAGGATCACTTTGTTGTCTGTCTGTCTGTCAAGAAACCTACAGGGTACCTCCCGTTGACCTAGAATCATGAAATTTGGCAGGTAGGTAGCTGTCTTATAGCTGATATTCGGGGAAAAATCTGAAAACCGTGAATTTGTGGTTACATCACACAAAAAGAAATTAATTTGTGGTCATAAACTAATAATTAGTATTTTCAATTTTCGAAGTAAGATTATAACTATATCAAGTGGGGCCTCATTTGAAAGGGCTTCACCTGTGGATTCTAAAACAGATTTTTATGAATCATAGTTTTTGATTTATCTGGCACTTGGCTGGTTTTTTTTAATATGTACCTAAGTTGGTGGTTCAATGAAAAAAAAATAAGAGATCTCATCGAATTAACTAAATGGCATGTATCTGCAGTAGGTAGGTACCTGCCGCTCGTTCTCTATAAAAGAAATAAATTTTAGGTAACAATAGTTGTTGAACCTTGGTATGAAATTTGGGCATGTTAAGGCTGTCTGGTACCTACTACTTATTGTATAGATACTCGTATGTATATTTGAACAACTGTAACGTCTGCAAATGTAAATGATCGCTTATTGGAATTTTTCTACGAAAATCTACTACTTAAGTAGGTCAAGCGTATGAATTTCTTTTTTATTCATTATAGGCGCACGCTTGACCACGATCACACCTGATGGGCAGTGATGATGTGGCCTAAGATGGGACGCGATTGCATAGAAGGTGCCTATTCACTCTTGTCTTAAAGATACCCGGATTATAATTGGCAGGAAACACTGATCTAGGAAGAGTATTCCAGACCCTAGCCGCGTAATAAGGAATGATGACGCAAAGCGTTTCGTACGCGATTTTAATCTGATCATGAAATACTTTTCTTTCTTGGACGTTACCACTGAATCTGAACAAAACGGCCTAACGGCTCTTCAGGTTGAATTATATATGTGCTTAAGTCTAACCAACGTCAGAGTGGGCTCTATAGATCTCACCCTTAAAGCCAGACACCTGTAAAGTTAAAAAGTTTAAGTAAAGGTATGATTCCGAACCACGCTGCACGCAGCAGCGCTGCCGCAACAGTGCTGTCACCAGCTGTCAAAGTCCTGTCGCGGCACTACTGGTCCCCATACAATCTCTATAAGCTTATATGACATTACATTCCGAGCTAGGCAGCAATGTCACGGCAGCAATGTAGCGGAACTTTGCTGCCTAGCTCAGAATGGGTGGTTAACAAAGTTATAATAAGTGGGTAGGTATAGGCATGATTACAAAATAAAAGAAAAGAAAGAAAAGACGTTTATTTACCAAACTGTGCCACACATCACATCTTATAACTAAGTTCCGGCGCTTCTTCCACCTGAGCATGTGTAAATAATATAGATAAGCTGTGATAGCCTAGTGGTTAGGACGTCCGCCTTCTAATCGGAGGTCGGGGGTTCGATCCCGGGCACGCACCTCTAACTTTTCGGAGGTATGTGCGTTTTAAGTAATTAAATATCACTTGCTTCAACGGTGAAGGAAAACATCGCGAGGAAACCTGCATGCCTGAGAGTTCTCCATAATGTTCTCAAAGGTGTGTGAAGTCTATCAATCCGCACATGGCCAGCGTGGTAGACTATGGCCAAACCCTTCTCACTCTGAGAGGAGACCGGTGCTCTGTAGTGAGCCGGCGATGGGTTGATCATGAACAAAATGAAGGGGATATATAGAGACAAATGAGCGGCACATAATATCCGAGTTACACTTACGCAGGAATTAGAACAAATATAGAAGACACTTGAACACACACGAAACCACATGAGACAGGGCCGCACTCTACAATATCTACTAATATCTGTCGACTAGTAAAGACTGCTAGTTTGAATACTGCTCTCACAGCATACCATGGTTACGTGTCATCAGTACTCCGTTATGGCCTGATTATATGGGGAAATTCAACAGATTTTAATAAGGCATTCATAGTTCAGAAAAAATGTCTACGAGCTATTCTTAACATGCCTCCTTATGAATCATGTAAGCCTGTCTTTCAAAAACATGGAATATTGCCACTTCCATGTATGTACATTTTAGAAATTGCAAAGTTTGTCAAAACGAACTTTCATTATTTCAAAACTCTGCATGATAATGTTGGAAAAAGAGGATTGAGAAATCAAGATAAATTAGTGTCTGATAGGATCTCCAAAACATCATTATACCAAAAAAATTGTTACTCTATGTGCATAAAAATCTTTAACAAATTGCCGATGGAGATTAAAATGCTTCCATTTAAACAATTCTGTCATAAATTAAAAAAATGGTTGCAAGAAAAAAATTTTTATACAGTGGATGACTTCGTACGACATATTAAGGCTTAATTTCGAGATTTGATTAAGTAATTAATTTCATCAATGTAATTAATTTATTATTATGTTAATATTAACATGCACTTAAATAAGACTATTTTAGGTTTTCTCTGACATCATATTTTAAATTTATTTTTTATTTTTTAGTACCTATGTTAATAGTAACTAAATGTGTAACTGACACTATTGTAAAATTGCGCGCCATTGATGGCAGATTGTAATTGGACTTTAATATTTTTAAGACCCTATGTACATACAATTTTGCAATTAATAAACTTATCTTATCTTATCTTATCTCTATTTATATAAAAGGAAAAGGTGACTGACTGAAAAATTAGTTTATCGAATTAATGGTCACTAGCTTATGCTCGCGACTTCGTCCGCGTGGACTACACAAATCCGTCCAGTAGTTTGAGCTGTGCATTGATATATCAGTTAGTCAGTCCGCTTTTCCTTTTACATATAATATATCTATAATTAAATAATTCATGGATTAATCAAGACAATGAAATGTAATACAGCCCTGGTTAAAGGCTGTGTTCACAAGACCTACATTGCTGAACCGCAGGCTTCACTCAGCCCAGTTCAAGCCCGATCACCTCCTGTGTCACATCTATCGATACCAGTAGAATCGATATCTTTTAATATTTTGTAATTATTGTGTCACTAGCGACTGCCCGCGGCTTAGCTTGCGTGGGAACATCGAAACATCCGGCCCTTATTTCTTATCTACATTCCGGAACTTCTGTGCAAAATTTCAACTTTCTAGATCCAGGAGTTTTGGCTGGCCGTTGATGAACCTACCAGTGAGTGAGTTAAGACTTTTTATTTTATTTATTTATAGACTTTAGAAGTTTTTCTGGGTTCCGTACCCAAAGGGTAAAACGGGACGCTATTGCTAAGACTCCGCTGTCCGTCCGTCTGTTACCAGGCTGTATCTCATGAACCTTGATAGTTAGACAGTTGAAATTCACAAGTCTCCGGGATGCAAGCTATCTTTATAGCAAACGTCAAAATCGGTTGCGGATAGACCGTGGGGACAAACAGACACACTTTCGTATACTTTTAATTTAAGTAATATTAGTATGATATTAGTTATATAATTATTCAGAGGTAGGTATGATGTGGACCTATGGAAAAATAGCGCATTTCATGACGTGGATATTATTTGCACAAGTGGTGTCTTTCGGGTACCTATATTCGTAGTGTTTGTATCACATAACCTCGTCTCGAAAGTTATATTACCTATAACTACACATTATTATAAGTACTTAGGTACCCATAAAGTTTCCATGTCATGTGTAGGTACAATACATAAACTGATGCTCTCTTTATTTCCAGAAAAATATTTCATGTGAATAACGACGGGATCTCAATTTGGAATCTTAAGTCGAAACCAACAAATATCAACCATTTTTATTTGTTTTTATTGCTGGGAAATGCGTTTACGCATCCCTGCCCCTCCCCTGGAAGCCAGCCAGCTACCCAAACAGCCAGCCAACTGAAAGGAAGGTATGTGGGACTCGCCGGCCGAGAGGCGGCTGGAGTACCCACTAAAACCCAGCAGCGCTCCTGCGCGTCGTCTGGCGACTGGGTCACGGGAACACCGAAGCAATCAACCGCGACCAGGGACTCACTCACGAGGTCCCCCACCACACGTCCGAGGCGCACCAACGATATGCGCCTCGCCCCCCGTGGACCCAACGGACAACAGGCACGTCGCCCTCGTCCCATCCTTCGCCTCGTCCACTGTGCCCTCTGCTAAAAACCCCTACTGTCTTCTTGTTGACCGTGTACCCGCCTTTCAGCCTACAACACAGCAACATTCTTGTCTTTTCACTTTTTCCTCTCTTTTTCTTTTCTTCCTCCTTCTTCTTCATTATTGTTTCTGCGAAGTTTGTTATAGCTGTCAAGTTTTCTTCATTTTCTAGCATTTTTTTAACTTGATTTTCTACTGTTATGTTTCCTATTAAGTATACTGACAATTTCTCTTCTCTCCTTCTCCCAGTTTACACAGATATGGTGTGCATAGCATCATCAACTTCGCAGCGCAAGTTTATACCTGTAAGTTTTACTCACGAGGTACCTAGCTTACGTAATTAATTGATTGTTGACAACAAATTTACTAAGGTAAATCTACGTAAGAGAGTGTAATTATGTATCTAATACTTACGTGAGCAGAACGTTGAGGTGTATCCGCGGCCTTAGGAAAGATGCAAAAGAGAAAATAGATTTTTTTGTGTTACAGCGTGCTATCCTGCCAGCTGCCAGTGATGACATATGGATTCGAGACATGGTCGCTAACTATGGGCTCATAAGAAAGCTCAGAGCCACTCAGCGGGCGATGGAGAGAGCTATGCTTGGAGTTTCTCTACGTGATCAAATCAGAAATGAGGAGATCCGTAGGAGAACTAGAGTAACCGACATAGCTCAACGGGTTGCGAAGCTGAAGTGGCAATGGGCAGGGCACATAGTTCGTAAAGCCGATAGATGTTGGGATCCAAACCGGAAGGCTCAGTGGTAGAAGAACCCCCACTAGGTGGACGGACATCAGACGAGTCACACGGAGCCGCTGGATTCAGGCGGAGCAAGATGGTGGCGTGTGGAAGTCCCTACAAGAGACCTATGTCCAGCAGTGGACGTCTATTGATTGATGATGATGATGATGTGTTAGGTACAGAAGACATCAAACTGTTAGAAGTAAGAAAATGAAGCAAAAAGAAGATAACAGAAGATAAATTGTTAGCGAAGTTGGTTTGTGACCGTCACTAACGGGCAGTGTACAATTTTTGCTCGTTTTGATGATCGCAAAATGAACTCGCTTGACTAATTTTCATCACTGCGTTGGCAGAAAAGAAGAGAAGAGCTTTTTCATTTTTAGGGAAGAAATAATTCATTCAAGCATTACAACCTCTCTAGAAATATCGTGTTGTAATTTGTATATGTCTTTTTCATTGTAGATAGGTACCTAAGTATAAGGCTCGCAAATTGCTAATACGCGTGGTCGCACTTTAGTGACGTCAGCATTAGACTGAAGTTTCGAGCTGATGGTATATTTTTACTTTAATGTACGTCAAATGATGTCATTTCGATGTTAATGGTTGACATGGTTTCAGCGCAATAACAATTTGCGGGACTTATATAGGTATGTTTTGCGAAAGTGTGTTTGTTTGTTGGTTTGTCCTTCAATCACGGCGCAACGGAGCAACGGATCAACGTGATTTTCAGCACAGATATAGTTTTTTATTTTTTTATTTTATTAAAGAATATTAGCCATATTAAATGACTAATATTCCGTTTTCCTCTCCAATTAAGCGTCAGGCTTGTGCTAGGAGTAGGTACGACAATAGTGCAACGGGCGGGGTTTGAACCGTCGACCTTTCGATTTTCAGTCCACTCCTATACCGGTTGAGCTATTGAGGCTCTAGAGGTTAAAGACCTGGAGAGTGACAAAGGCTACTTTTTGTCCCAGAGAATCAAAACATAAATCCACGCAGATGAAGTCGCGGGCATTAACTAGTATAAAAATACCTATAAGATTATTTTTTTAAGATGAATTTTGCACTAGCGTATAAGATTATTCCTGTAAGGCTAGGCTTAAGTGTTGAAAAAAAAGTGCAGGACTGCACTCTGCACTGCAACCAAAGGCGAGAGTCGGAGGACTCGGAGGATCAAGGAGGCCTTTGCCGCGAGGCACTCGCGGAGCTATGGGATTTTTTATAATAAAGCTTTATGTATAAATAAAAAAACATTGTAAACTCTGAGATAAAAGGCTGTTTTATTTATTTTTAAGGACAATGAAAATTATATACTTTGAGAAAACTAATCCTCAATTACCTAATTATAGCTATTAAATTATTCTACCTATTTAGATTAAATTATTCTACCTATTTAGTTTAAATTATTCTACTTATTTAGATGTAGCAAAGCAGTTCTAAACGACCTAGTGACAACGGGCCTCCTTTCAGAATGAGAAGAACTTGACCACAATCTACTACGCTGGCCAAGTGCGGACTGGCAGACTTCTATAGTTTTGTTATAAGTTCCCTAACTGTCGTGAACTGTCATAACTCCGAAAAGTTAGTGCTACCCAGGATCGAATCCCAGACTAAGAGGCTGACGTCTTAACCACTAGGCTATTACCCCTATTATTAGCATTCCGTACCTCAAAAGGAAAAATGGAACCCATAGGATCACTTTGTTGTCTGTCAGTCGGCCAAGAAACCTATGGGGTACTTCCCGTTGACCTAGAAGCATGCAATTTGATAGGTAGCTGTAGGTCTTATATCACCTAGGGGGAAAAATCCGCAACCCGTCCGTGAGTTTGTGGTTACATCACAAAAAAAAATTGAAATGTGTTCATGATCAAATAGCTACCTAATTAGTATTTTCAACTTTCAAAGTAAGATAACTATACCAAGTGGGGTATGAATATGAATGGGCTTTACCTGTGCATTCTAAATCTAAAACACATTTTTATTTATTTTTATACATTATAGTTTTTGATTTATCGTGCAAAATGTTGAAAAATACGACTGCTGCACGGAACCCTCGGTGAGTGAGCCTGACCCGCACTTGGCTGGTTTTTATTACCTGTCATCACCCAAAGATCATAATCAAAACGAACATTCTTCCCAGTGTTGGGGAGAATACGCAGAAAAAGTTTCAGCTTTTATAAAATAACGAAGGTCTGGCATGCGCTGGCTCTCTTTCTATAACCACTAGGTTATAACCGCTATTATCTTTATCTAAATATATAAAAGGAAAAGATCTGACTGACTGATTGATCTATCAACGCACAGCTCAAACTACTGGACGGATCGGACTGAAATTTGGCATGCATATTATGACGTAGGCATCCGCTAAGAAAGGATTTTTGAAAAATTCAACCCCTAAGGAGGTGAAATAGGGCTTTGAAATTTTTGTAGTCCACGCGGACGAAATCGCAAACATAAGCTAGTTTCATCATCATCATCATGATCAACCCATCACCGGCTCACTACAGAGCACGGGTCTCCTCTCAGAGTGAGAAGGGTTTTGGCCATAGTCTACCACGCTGGCCATGTGCGGATTGGTAGACTTCACACACCTTTGAAAACATTATGGAGAACTCTCAGGCATGAAGGTTTCCTCACGATGTTTTCCTTCACCGTTAAAGCAAGTGATATTTAATTAATTAAAACGCACATAACTCAGAAAAGTTAGAGGTGCGTGCTCCGGATCGAACCCCCGACCTCAGATTAGAAGGCGGACGTCCTAACTACTGAGCTATCACCGCTTAGCTAGTTTACTATATCTACTTAATTACAGAGATGTAAACATTCCTAATATGATTGTAACACTCAAAACAAATTCATTAGGAAATAGGAGTGTAAACAAGTCTTACCAAGAAATAGTTTTACGAGACCTATCTAATGGCTGCATCCCTTAATGATGTTTGCTTATGTATAAAAGTGCTTGTATATTTGTATATTGTAATCAGTACTTCATAGTGCAGTCTGTGGTGAAGTTCCTAGTATAGTGGTACCTGTAACGTTATGTGTTAAAAAAAACCGGTCAGCCGCGAGACAGACTCGCGTACCGAGAGTTCGTATTTTTTCGGCATTTTGTACAATAAATTAAAATCTATTTAGCATAAAAATAAAAATAAATCTTTTTTAGAATGTACAGGTAAAGCCCTTTCATATGATACCTCACTTGGTAAAGTAATCTTACTTTACATGTTGAAAACACTAATTATTTGCTCATGAACACATTTTTTTTTTCGGATTTTTCACCTTACAGACCTACCTACCAAACATGATTATAGGTCAACGAGAAGTACCATGTAGATTTCTTGACATACAGACAGACAACGAAGTGATTCTAAGAGGGTTCCGTTTTTCCTTTTGAGGTATGAAACCCTAAATATATCTATTTTTTGGGATTGTAAAAGTTATGAAATCTAAGCCCTGTGGTTCTAGTCATTATATCATTGCAATCCTTTGCCGGCTCACTACTGAGCATGGATCTACTATCAATATGGGCTTAGACTATATAGTGGCCAAGGTGGATTGGTAGACTTCACGTACCGCCGCGAACATTATGAAAAACATTCAGGTATACTTATGTAAGTTTCCTCTCGTAGGGTCTTGGGGTGTACTAATAAAATGACGTGATTTTTAAGGTTCCGTACCTCAAAAGAAAAACGGGACCCTTATAGGATCACTTTGTTGTCTGTCCATCTGTCTGTCTGTCTGTCAAGAAACCTACAGGGTACCTACTTCCCGTTGACTTAGAATCATGAAATTTGGCAGGTATGTAGATCTTATAGCTGACATTTGGGGAAAAATCTGAAAATCGTGAATTTAGGGTTAGATCACACAAAAAAAATTAAATTGTGGTCATGAACTAGGAAACTCGTGGTCGAAATTAAATTGTGGTGGAATTAGTATTTTCAATTTTCAAAGTAAGATAACTATATCAAGTGGGATATCATATGAAAGTTCTTCACCTGTGCATTCTAAAACAGATTTTAATTTATTTTTATGGATCATAGTTTTTGAATTATCGTGCAAAATGTCGCAAAGTACGACTGTACTACGGAACCCTCAGTGCGCGACTCTGACTCACACTTGGCCGGTTTTTTGTATAGCGGTAGTTTATGGGGCTAGAATTCATTATTAAAGAGAATAATTTAAAAAGTATAGGTAAGTAAGTAAATAATTTACGAAGTCGCGGGCATTATCTATTCTGTGCAGAGATAGCGTGCATGCAACATAATATACAGGCTACATTTTGTCCCGGAAAATCATAGAGTTTCCACGGGATATTCGAAACCTAAATCTACACGGACGTAGTCGCGGGCGTCATCTAATCTATATCTAAATAATATATAAAAGGAAAAGGTGACTGACTGACTGATCTATCAACGCACAGCTCAAACTACTGGACGGATCGAGCTGAAATTTGGCATGTAGATAGCTATTATGACGTAGGCATCTGCTAAGAAAGGATTTTTAAAAATTCAACCTTTAGGGGGGTATAATAGGGGTTTGAAATTTGTGTAGTCCACGCGGTCGAAGTCGCGGGCATAAGCTAGTCTATACTAATATTATAAATGCAAAAGTGTGTCTGTCTGTCCGTCTGTATATCTGCTTGCTTTTTACGGTCTATTCGTTTAACCAATTTCGATGAAATTTGTCCCTTTTCAGCAGCTGAAAATCTTGGATCTTGTGGTGGATTTAAGTAGATTCCATCCGGCTTGTTCCGTTATACGGTATACCAAGCGTGGTGGTGTCTATTTTTATCCACCCAAGATGTGCCTTCGATACGGTATTTGACAACTAGTCAAATCAGTGACTTTTTATCAAACGTCAAAACGCGCGCATATGGGCAGATTACACCTACCGAGTACAGTGGCGAGTCAGTGTCCTCGGCCGAGTACCTACTCGGTTGGTATTTAAACACTTTAACGAGTGCAATTTCGCCGCAATTTCTCAGCCACAGCACTGTCTCGGCCGAGTGACATTTAACTGTCTCGCTTCACTACTCGGTAGGTGTAATCTGCCCATCAGTATGCGAGATTCTATGAAGTACCGCGGTGTGTGACGTCACAATCATTTGACGTGCTTTTTTTAGTTTAATCGATTATATAAAATGGTTATTACACTTAAAACCAACAAAGGACGTGGATTTCACGTATTTTGGAAGACCCTCTATTTAATAATCACTGAGAAATAATTTATTTTTGATGTAGTCAAATACCCAATAATTGTATGTATATGGTAGTGATGATGCAATCTAACATGGAAGCAGGCTAACCTGGAAGGAGTGTACCTACTTAGCAGTTTTTATTGAACCCATACCCGTTTGGTTTCTACATCGTACCAGAACGCTAAATCGCTTGGCGGCACCACTGTGCCGGTAGGGTGGTAACTAACCACGGCCGGAGCCTCCTACCAGACCAGACGAGAAAAGAGATTGCCCATTTTCTTAGGAGCTTTGGGCCCCCCCTAATATAATTGTTGTGTCACCAGGGTTTTAATTTTATTTTGTAGACAAATAATTAACTCTTTATATTCTGCAAACGATTTCTTTATTCACCCTGGTTATAAAGAAATCTTATTTGTTATATTGCTGATATTGAGGTTATATTTAATTAATACTTCTTCAAAATAAATGCATGTTTACGATTCTAACTGTAATTGTGGATATTTTCAATAATAGAGTGAAAAAAGTCGTTATAAAACATAATCGTAAAAAAATAACACATTTTTAAAATATTTAACACAAAAGACGCCACAAAAGAGGGCCCGTTCACGGGCGATCTCCTTTAGAAATTATATAATTCTAAACCCCTGCTGGGAAACGAACCCAGGACCTCCCACTAATAAGACCACAGCTCTTACCATTGCGCCAGGGAGGTCATAAAACATCTCAACTCAACTCAAATTATTTATTCAGAATAGGTAAATTTGTATGCTTACTGATGGTCAAAATTTTAATTCGTAAGATGATATAGTAGTCTATTAATTATTAGTTATTTGTTTAGTTAAGCAGTTAGTTAAGTTCTTTTTATTTGTCTAGATATTTTGCAAATGCTGTGTACACATTTTATAGATACATTTATCAGCCTGTGTTTGTTTATAAGTGTCGTAGTTTGTGTTAAATTAATGTATTGTGTGTGTTCCTAATAAAAAAAATAAAAAAAAATCTAATGTATGTAAGTAGTAGGTAGGTACTCCCTAATCATAGACAAGATCATCATCATCATCATCATAATCAACCCGTCGTCGGCTCACTACAAAGCACGGGTCTCCTCTCAGAATGAGAACGTTTTTGGCCATAGTCTACCACTGCTGGCAAAGTGCGGATTTACAGACTTCATACACCTTTGGGAATATTATGGAGAACTCTCAGGTACTCAAGTTTCCTCACGACGTTGATCACGTGGAGAAACTCCAAGCATAGCTCTCTTCATCGTCATTTTTCATAACATTTAGAAGTTTTAGTTTCCTCACGATGTTTTCCTTCACTAAAGTAGACTGGCCAAAACCCTTCTCAGTCTGAGAGGAGACCTGTGCTCTGTAGTGAGCCGGCGATGGGTTGCTCATGGCATGTTGAATAGATTACTAATAGATAGGTAATACTTACTTATCAATTTTGTGTTTTTGCCAATGTTATGTAAACACTTATGCTAAGTATAAGTCCCGCAAATTGCTAATGCGCGTGGCCGCCATTTTAGTGACGTCAGCACTAGACTGAAGTTTCGAGCTGATGGTATATTTTTATTTCGGCTGACGTCATAATGACGTCATTTCAATGTTAATGAGACATGGTTCTAGCGCAATAGCAATTTGCGGGACTTATACGAACAAATTAGTCTTTTATGATAACTTCTTATGCAGATCCGTGTGGGATATAGTTGTTGCGGTAATAAGTAGAATTTACTAAACTTGTTATACGATCTAAGTCGGGTATTTTCTACTTATCCCTACTTCATGATATCAAATCATACCTACTTACACCAAAAAAAAATAACCCAACTTTTTACTGAAAAGTTCAAGATGGCAGAAACCAGGAAGAGCGGGAAGATTACAATAAGTAACTATTTTTGGTGTACACCTAAGTAGATTTTGTTCGACTTGTTCTGTAACTCAAGTCGTTCCAAATTTGCTTACGTTTACAGGCAAAACTATTCATCCTACCACATAAAAATAGAATACAATTTAAGAAGAATACGAAGAAGAATCAGCAAGAACGAACCTTAAGAAGAAGAAAGATAACTTTGCCGTTAATATAAGTAGATTTTGTCTGGTTTTTATTCCTTACAAAGTCAGATATCGTCTACTTCTATATGCGGCAATAGTATCATCGCTTGAAGATAAGACGTACTTATGTCCTTTAAAGAAGAATTTTATTGATCTATGTAACACTTGACCTTTGGTGAAAAACTGAGGGATTAAGAGTGAGATTAGTTTCATCTATACTTCTATACTAATATTATAAAGAGGTAAAGTTTGTAAGTTTCTTTGTAGGAAGCTAATCTCTAGAACTACTGAACCGATTTTGAAAATTATTTTACCAATAGAAAGCTACATTATTCCTGAGTGACATAGGCTACATTTTATTTAAAAAAAAAGATCCCTACGAAAATTGTAATAAGCTACCCGTGCGAAGCTGGGGCGGGTCGCTAGTTATTTATATTTGGGTGGTGTTAGTTGTTGAGTCAAGCTTTCAAAATGTGGATGCCTACAGGAGAATACTAAAGATCAGCTGGAACCAGGGCCATCTTTAACCTATTGAAGGCCCTGGGCACATTAGAATAATTGGGCCCCAATGACCATGACAGAGTAGTGGGTCGGGGGTAAACAAGAAGGATCGAATATAAGTCAGTCTTGACTATAGTTAACTATCTCTATGGTCTCTGTTTGAGTGGGCCTTTTTGACTTTTGATTTTATCGAAATAAATATGTTTTTATTAATTTTTTTGTAATAAAATATCGGTCGGTCGGCTATAGTTTGGTGATCTGGCAGGGACTAGTGGGCCCCTATCTATCGTGGGCCCTGGGCACGTGCCCAGAGTGCCCAGTGGGAAAGATGGGCCTGGCTGGAACTAGACTAGTCATCAAAGAGAGAACTCATGTTCACACTCCACCATCATCGTGCGGAGAAAGCTTGTTTTCTTTAAGCTATACTTACAAAGAGGAGTCCAAATTTGTTCTCATTCCCAAGACAAGAGAAAGAGAAGGTCGCCATGGTTGGCCAATATAAGAGTTAGAAATAGGGTATAGACAGGACTTGGTTACCCGAATTTACAAGGAGTGGCTTTAGATTGAGAAGCTTTTAGCGTGAATCGTGATGACTGGTGACCAGATTTTTTTTTTCCTTAAGGTTGAGTGCCAATAAGCTACTCAATTATATTACGATCTAGCCTAATATATGACTAATAAGTAATTTTATTTTAACCTAAACTTATAAATTATCTTATATCCTACTAAGAAATTGTCCACTGACGCATCTTAGTCTTTCTTGATTAGAGATACAGTTTGTTCACGTGTTCTTTCAGCACATTACACTATGCACACTATCACTTATCACTATACACTAACTCAAAAGGTTTGGTCCTTTTTAGTCTTCTCACTGTCTCCGTGACCAGATGATGATGATGATGATGATGAGGTGTTCGAGTAGGGTATTTTACCATTTTTTGAAAAGTGTTTTAACTTGATGCTTAAGTGATAATAAACTACCAAAAAATTTACATTTTATTCGATCGATAAGTGCAATAAAAATTTGCATGACGCTACCCGGCACCCGTCATAGGTTCGTGAGCTGTGTTGACGTCACGCGGATTGTTACACTACACAACGTCATTTTCTTAGTAAAATACATTACAACTTCTATCCATGTGACGTCACAGTCGGGATTCATCATGGTGGCTACAGCTTAGTGCGTTTCGAATACTCATAGAACAGATAAAAAAAGTGAAATCTTTAAAATGAATTATAAAATTCATCATATAATTTTATGTAAGCTGAATGAGCATTTTCGATTGCTTATTGTTAATACTGTCTTGTTTATATACCTACATTTTTAGATTTTTTCTCGCTTGTTGTATTGTAAAATACCGTATATTTTTGAGAAATAAAACATTGCATTGTTTTGAAGTTTGAAGACTGAAGTTGGTCATCGCTTTAAGTACACTTCGACCGGCTATTTTTCCACTTAGCTTTTCGAAATTTACTTGGCTTGATGTCCAAAAATGTAGACAACTGAAGAAGGGTTAATTTTCATTTATTTTAGTAGGCTCATACATTTTTTTGAATGCGATTTTATTTCGTTCTTTGAAGAAAGTGTGTTAAAGGCATCTAAAGGTTTAAGCGTCGTCGGTCTGTGCGGTGTGATTTGTATTAAATTATAACATAATATTATAGCTAAATACCTATTTTTCTTGAACAAATCGTATCTATACATATACCTATTATGTATACCTTTTTATTTGCGGTAAAAGTTGTTAAGGAAAATTAGGGGTTTTTGTTAGTAATCTAATTTTTGCATTTCTATTTACCTATAGATTTGGCTAAATATAGGTACCTACCTAAATAAATTGAATTGCAAAACTTTGGTATTTAATTTGTGTTACCTTCTTCGAGTTTTTACTTAGGTACCTATATAAGTTTTAGGTCATATTTATTAGATATTATCCGCGATAGGTAGAGACGGCAACCGGGGTATGAGGCGAGGGGAACTCCCGCACACCCGCAAGTCACTCGCGCTTGCCCGCACCGGGTCAGTGCGCGGGCTGTGCGGGTGAGCCCGCCTATGCCTTCCACCTTCTGTACCCGTAGTACAAGATTTTACGTCTCACCAAACCAAACCAAATTCGAGAGTCGAAATACTTCCGTGTTACAGTAAACTGGATCTTAACTCCCTTGTTTTAAAGCTCAAGTTTGTCTACACTTCTACAGCCAGCGCTCCAAGCGGAAACATTGCGAAATTAAAATCAGTGGCATTGAATATTTGACTTCAATTCAAGGCTCTTTAGGTCCATTTTATTTTGATGTTATTGTGTTTCGACTCTCGAATTCTAGCAACGTTTGGTGAGACGTAAAATCTTATACTACGGGTACTGACCTGTGTGCAGTATTGGGGTGATGGGTTGATCATGATGATGATGCTAATACAACAACTGCATTGTGAAGTTGATTAAAGTAGGTATTCTATTGCGCGGCAAGTGATCACTTCCTTATTGGTGCATCTGTCACCGCTTTTATGTAGATATTCTTACCACTGAAATGGACTTATGCAAGTACCTAGTTCAGTAGAAAAGGTGTGCCATACAAAATGACAGTTATTTTTGTGCCGATTCGAAGCTCCCCACCGAGCGTACCGGGAATCTGTTTGACAACTAGCTTAGTCAAATCCAGTATTTTTTTATCAAACGTCAAAACACGCGCTTAGTATGCGAGCTTCTATGAAATACTGGCATGTGACGTCACAATGATTTGACGCGCTTTTTTTTAGTTTAATCGATAATTATTTAAAATGGTTATTACACTTAAAACTAACAAAGGACGTGGATTTTTTGTATTTTGGAAGACCCTCTATTTAATAATCACTGAGAAAATATAATATAAATAAAAGTTGGGTCGGTAGAGTTGAATTAATTGTTAAAATAATTGCGCGCTCAATTCGCTCGCGCTGATATATATTTCTTGTTATTTTGTACAGGTCTTGTTGGCACTTGCGAGGAGGTTTCTGGTCCGCATTGCAACGCATACCGGGCATTAACTAAGAAGTTATTAAGCTATGAATTTAATCAGGTTAACATTCCACAGTTATGTGCTGTTAACTAAGACATTAACTTGAACAGTCGATGGAATGATTGTAAGGCATGTTGCCCATTTTAATAGTGAAGCTATACTTCCATTTCAAACGTGAAGCTAAGTATAATACTTACCGGGAGTAGGTATATTTAAAGAAATTTTATGTTTCATCATGATCAATCCATCGCCGGCTCATCCGGCCGGTAATCATCTCGGTGACACTGGTTATAAATTTTTAGAAAGAAAAAATCATGATTGTGGTTGAGTTCTGTATTTTCAAAAGGGTAATTTGACTTTTTAGTTTGTTTTTGGCAGGGCAGTGGTGTTTTTTAACTTTTTCAATTGCGCCTTGTTATAAGTCCCGCATATTACTATTGCGCTGAAACCATGTCTCATTAACATCGAAATGACGTCATTTTGAAGTCAGCCGAAATAAAAATATACCGTCAGCTCGAAACTTCAGTCTAGTGCTGGCGGCCACGCGCATTAGCAATTTGCGGGAATACCACGTAATTTTTTTTTTATTTTTTTTTTTATTTTTTATTTTTTTATCTCTCAATAATCTGATTGTTTGAAGCACACACGTCGCGGCTCCACTCCGTTCCTATGGACAGGCCCCCTTAATGGTACGATTACACCTACCGAGTAGTGGAGCGAGACAGTAAAATGTCACTCGGCCGAGACAGTGCTGTGGCTGAGAAATTGTGGTGAAATTGCACTTGTTAAAGTGTTTATACCAACCGAGTACTCGGCCGAGGACACTGACTCGCCACTGTACTCGTTAGGTGTAATCGTACCATAAGCGACTATTTTAGCCTATCATCAGCATGTCTATCGTCTACCAGTGGTCAAACGTCCTAACGATACATTTCGACACGGGCAAACTGGGGTTAATTGAATTAAATTCAATCCAAGAACAAGCCATGTAGTATCCGGCGGAAACGCGCGCGCAACGAGGAAGTTCCGTTTTAATCAGACTTACAAATCTATCGTAATTTTTATTAATATTTGTCATGCCTCTTGTCCAGCCTACCGACTTACAAATCTATCGTAATTTTTTTAATATTTGTCACGCTTCTTGTCCGGTTCGAGCCCCGGACCCCGCGACTAGGAGGCTGACATTTTAACTACTATACCGCGACCAACCAACCTCGGTGGCTATCATAATATTTTAGTGCTAGACACTGAGTTAGCGAATCACCTAGCTGGGCCTTCATAGACTCCAAACCTTCCTATTTCAAAGGAATTTTTCTTCCTAATTCAAATAAGAGTTTTATTCCTACGCGCGCCAGTATCCATCATAAAGTGCGCTGTCCCACACCGAGATGGTTCAATGAAATAAGTAGATAATAAGAGTCCCACTATTTAAAGCTAATCAAACGTAGTTAAGGAGTAGTTCGTTCCTGTGCGCGCGCGCCGACCGACGTCGCGCCATGATGTCACTCGTTATTCGAATATAGAACGTGGCTGACGTTTCAGTGATTCATTAGAACTTCATTAAAAAAAATCATAGATATACCATGGATCTGTCAAAGAAAGGGACTTCCCTTGCACCAGAACTAGTGATTGCATTTCGATTGGCTGAATTTATGGAATTCGTGCTGAAACTGTGTATTTTAATTTTTAAGTAGTCTTCACACGTGCGAACATGCTCGACGTTTTAAGCTTATTAATTCGGTCACGAGGTACCTATTGCTTAGGGAGGGAGGCTTTCCACTGAAGCAAAGCGGAGTGGAGACTTATGTTTTTCAATCAATCAGATTAAGATCAGGAGAGATGACGTGATGATTTTATTACGTCATCTCTCAATAATCACATTGGGTGAAAACATAGGTTTCCATTCCGCCCCGCTTCAGTCGAAACACACTCTAAGATCCGGTATCTAATGCGGAGCGGAAAGGTGTTCGGCAGACCAATCAGATTATTGATAGATGAAGTGAAAAATTTCCTCTCCAATTAAGCGTAAACCTTGTGCTAGGAGTAGGTACAACAATAGTGCAACGGGTGGGGTTTGAACCAGCGATCTTTCGGTTTTCAATCCGCTCCTTTAACCGTTGAGCTATCGAGGCTCTAAATTCAAATGTGTGGACAAATTTTCGAGCATTGTTAGGTATGTCCTAGCTCGTCGAGCACGTATGGCCTTAAGGACCCAGCTTAAAAAATAGTTCAAAGTGTCAACGAAAAGCATTTCGATTAATTATTTGTCGTTAAATGTCAAAGATTTCGTGCTAGGCCTAGGCCTACCGTAGTTGACAGCTAAGTAGTGTGTACAATAACCTCTGATTGGCTGATACTCTCTCACTATTGGCTAAAATGCACAGTTGCAATAACAATACTATAAATTCAGCCAATCACAAAAATTTCAATTGTAAAGTATGTGATAGGATTTTAAAACTTTATGAGCTACTGCGGACTGTTCTTATATCTATCTCTCTTTTTTGTACGGAGTCTTTCGTCTCTCTCTTTTTAGGATCCATGTTGTGTCAAATGACGTTGAACAGTGACAGTTGTTGGATGTAAGCACTTTTTTCCTATGGTGAGTTTTTACGTTTTCTTTTTAGGGTTCCGTACCCAAAGGGCAAAACGGGACCCTAAAAATCCAAAATTTTAATAATTTATTCAAAATAGGTAATAAATTACTCTTTTTGATTGACAGTTATTGGATTTGTAAGATATAGTAGTGTAGTAGGTAGTAGGTATAATTATTACGTAAACTTAAAACTAAAGCTACGAGGGTTCCTATTACGACTACGCTGTCCGTCCGTCTGTCTGTCCGTGTGTCACCAGGCTGTATCTTATGAACCGTGATAGTTGGACAGTTGAAATTTCCACACATTCTTTCTGTTGCCGCTATAACAACAAATATTACAAAAAACAGAATAAAATAAATATTTAAGGGGGCTCCCATACAACAAACGTGATTTTTTTGCTCGTTTTTATTGATAATGGTACCAATGGAACCCTTCGTGCGCGAGTCCGACTCGCACTTGGCCGGTTTTTTATGAGTCGATACCATTGATGTTGGAATCCCTATTCTAGGGTCGATACCGTCGATAATATTTTATACAACACAGTTTAACTAATTTGTGAGTAGCTCACGTCAAACTCATTATTGTGACTAAACTTTCAAGTAAACATTTTTATATACGCCTGTGAAGATGATACTCCTAGGGGCTCAATTTGAATGCCATAAGGTCAGAATACAGATCTGTATTCTGAGGCCATAAGCCTACTTTGTCGTATTAGTTTACAAATTGTGAAAAACCAAATTAAATTTGAATTTCGGGGGCAGACCCGTGTCTTGTGCCTTAAAAAAAAAAAGATTTTGACGAATTGAGAACCTCCTCCTTTTTTTTGAAGTCGGTTAATAATAATATGTTTGTATTTAAAATAATGTTCGGTACCTAGGTACCTGCCTATCACGTTAGGAATTTAGAATAATGTTTCTAGAAATATGTTTTTTTTTCTAAATAGTTTGTGTTATTTACTTAATAATTTAATGATAGGTAGTTAAATACTAAATAGTTTATTATCGAAATAGATAATATAATTGTTAGACAAATAATAATTTAGTAAATTACCTACTTGTTTTGTTTGTTACATGGTTAAATAGGTTTTTAGGTAATTAATGTTTATGTTCAATTAAACCCAATTAGTAATATTTTTATGACTCATGTCCAATATTATGGCCTAAGAGCCCGGGAGGGCCAGACCTTCGTTATTTTATAAAAACTGAAAGTTTTTTTGCGTATTGTCCCCAACAAAGGGAGGAACGATCAGCGACTACAAACCCTTAAACTTTACACCTAAAGTTTAAGGGCGTCTGGCAGGGGGTTACCACGATACTAAGTGTCTGGCAATGCATGACGTGATTTCTAATACTATTCCGAAGAAAATATAAAAAAAATTACACTTTATACCTACATTGACGTAAGAAATTTTATAATTTTGTTATCTGTTATCTCCCAAGTCACCATAAACCCCATAGTCACTAATCGTTCCTCCCTGTGTTGGGAACAATACGCAGAAAACTTTTATTAAACGCATACCCCTTTGATTTCTACACGGCATCGTACCGGAACGCAACATCGCTTGGCGGCACGGCTTTTCCGGTAGGACCACGGCCAATAACTAGCCACAGCCGAAGCCTCCCACCAGACTACCTAAACCCATCTTATTCTGAGAGGAGACCTCTGCTCAGTAGTGAGCCGGGTGATATGATACGTCTGGTAGGAGGAGGCAAAGCCGTGCCGCCAAGCGATTTGGTGTCTTGTACGATACTGTATAGAAACCAACGGTGTATGGGTTTAATAATAAAAACTGCCATACATACCCCTTCCAAGTTAGCCCGCTTCCATCTTAGAGTACATCATCACTTACCACCAGGTGAGATTGCAGTCAAGGGCTAAATTGTATCAGAATAAAAAAATGCACTGTCCTAGTCTTCTATTACAAAACAAGGATAAATTGGTTCCATTCAACTTTTATTAGCGTACTAGCTGATGCCCGCGACTTCGTCCGCGTGGAATCAGGTTTTTAAAAATCCTGTGGGAAATCTTTGATTTTCCGGGATATAAAGTAGCCTGGATGTCACTCTCCAGGTCTTTATCTATACCCATGCAAAATCACGTCAATCCGTTACACCGTTGCGACGTGGTTGAAGGACAAACCAACAAACCAATCAGTACCCTTAATATAAATGCGTAAGTGTGTTTATTTTTTGGTTTGTCCTTCAATCACGTCGCAACAGAGCAACGGATCGATGGGATTTTTTGCATGGGTATAGTTAAATACCTGGAGAGTGACATAGGCTACTTTTTATCCCGGGAAATTAAAGAGTTCCCACGGGATTTTTAAAAATCTAAGTCCACGCGTTGCGGTCATTAGCTAGTAAACCAATAAACCAACAAACAAACACACTTTCGCATTTAAGTATAATAAGGGTACTGACAGGATGACGTTATTTCGGCATTTAGCGGCAGTCGGCAGACATGTTGTGAATCATTAATCAATTCGCTGTTAAGTGGTCATGAATTCCTGTACGTACCTACATGTGGATACCTACAGGAATTCATGACTATACTTGTCATAGACTTGTTAATAATTGCTGTACCCTTTCATAAGAATAGTTGTGACTTTCTCAACTAATTTTTAGATTTTAGCGTTCCGTACCCTAAGGGCGATTGATTATACACTCATCCATGATTTTACGGATCCGTCAAAAAAATACGAATCGAATGTACGTATTTGTATGACGATTGACGACCAATCACGAAGCAACGAAGAATCACGAATACAGATGAGTGCACAAAGGGCCTTAGGGCGTTTGTGCACTCATCCGTATTCGGTTCGTATCCGTGATTCTTTGAAGTGGCGGTCATACAAATACATACGATTCGTATTTTTTTCACGGATCCGTCTAATCACGGATGAGTGCACAAGGGCCCAAAGGGTGCCAACGGTATACTATTACTAAGACCCCGTTGTCCGTCCGGTAGAGATTTGAAATTTTCACAGAATGTGTATATCGATTGCCACAATAATAACAAATACTTACATTTCAAAATTATAGCCATGAAAATTCAAAAAAAGTGTTATTTATATTATAAGATTGGATTGGATTGGATAACGCGGGCGAAGCCGCGGGCATCACCTAGTATTATATAAAAGAAAAAGCTGACTGACTGACTGACTGATCTATCAACGCAAAGCTCAAACTACTGAAAGGATTGTGCTGAAATTTGGATACCTATAATTATTATGGCGTAGACATCCGCTAAGAAAGGATTTTTGAAAATTCAAACTCTAACGCCCCTTTCACACGGCAGTCCAGTTTTTTGCAGGATCCCGTTTGATGGTGAATGTGTTTGTATGCTAGCGTTCACACGAGCATCCCGCATGCAGGATGCTCGCTAGCATATAAACACATTCGCTATCAAACGGGATCCTGCGAAAAACTGAAGGCCGTGTGAAAGGGCTGAAAGGGGGTAAAATAGGGGTTTGAATAAGTGTAGTCAAAGTCGCGGGGATAAGCTAGTTGTACAATAAACTGGCAATGGACAATTAATAACTTTGAAGAAGTATTCGTCTGTGTACAGGCGTCACGCGATAGCGGGGTGGCAACCCGACCGCAGATAACAGAGGGCAGCTAAAGATGAATTATAAAGAGATATCTGAGAGACAGTGTGATGAACTTGCTCGTAAATAGTGCAGTTGTTACTTTCAACACTTGTATTGTCTAGACTTGGCCTTAAATAGCTCGTTTGTATAGATAAGTTTAGAATAATTTCAAGCTATTATTTTATGGCGCTGACCTCTTTCTCAAAATTGAACCTACCTAACTGGATTGTGTGTCCTAGGTACCTATACATATAATATACTTCGTCTACAATTTCGAGTCAGCCGCCGAATCTCTAAAACTCGGTTGGGCAGCGTTCAGGAAGCTTCGAGATGTCTTCTTGTCCAAAATTCCTCAGTGCTTGAAGACCAAACTCTTCGAACAGCGCGTGTTGCCAGTGATGACATATGGATCCGAGACATGGTCGCTAACTATGGGCCTCATAAGAAAGCTCAGAGTCACTCAGCGGGCGACGACGGAGAGAGCTATGCTTTGAGTTTCTCTACTTCAGAAATGAGAAGATCCGTAGGAGAACTAGAATAACCGACATAGCTCAATGGGTTGCTAAGCTGAAGTGGCAATGGGCAGGGCACATAGTTCGTAAAACCGATAGACGTTGGGGTCTCAAGGTGCTGGAATGGCGACCTCGCACCGGAAGACACCCCACTAGCTAGCTAGTTTATTAGCCTATAAAACATTCTATTTCATTTCTTCTAGGTCTTCGGAAAGTACCCTATAGGTTTTAGTTCCCCTGATTGGTCTTGACATACAAGACAGACACAACGAAGTGATCCTATAAGGATTCCTTTTTTTCTTTAGAAACACTGAACCCTAATAGAAAAGTCAAAGAAACCTCTTTCACACTCTGGTTCTTTTGACGGAATTGATTCCCACTTCCCAATGACTTAAAAAATAGATTTGCTTTTTTCAAGAGATGCATCGAATTACAAGTCAAACATTCATTTTACGAGTATTCAATTTAATGGGCAACCATAAACTATAAAGTTCAATTATAACCTCTTTTCGCGTAATACAGAAGCTGCTGGCAATTAAAAAAAAGAAGTTAAATTTTAAATTACGAACAGGCGGTCCCGAATCCCGCTGGTCATTCATCCCGATGCCATATGGGATAGCACGTTTATGCCTTTATGTGGCATAGAAGTGACACGTGCATTTGAATATTAATTAAATACCTATAGAACACTTTTTTGTGTGTGCATTATTGCTACTATGAAAACATTTTCATTAACAGAGTGAACTAGAGGGAGCTCATGGTTTGGTCCTGAATCGACATAGCTGTCAAATATTAGGTAGCTGTACCTAGGTAGGTACAGCTACCTAATATTTGACAGCTAATATTAGGTAATATTAGGTAGGTGTATTAGGTAGGTGTATTTGAGCACAGCGGTGACGTCAAATCAAAAATTTCAATTAAAATTCTTCGCAACGCCGCTATCACGACGCTGCTGGTCACAGACCAAGTCGTTTCAAAGCCTACAATCCCTCGGAAATATCTGAGAACCTGGCGTAATGGCGTTATGCAACGTGCTTGCGTTGGCAAAGGTACCTACTGGCATCGGTACTAGTAGAACGAAGTGTTTTTATACTCTTTGGTGCTTTGTAGGCGAAAACGGCGAGCTGCGGGAAAGTGCGACGGGAAGTGCATTCCAGCGAGGTGCACAGATATTTCCGCCAGGTTATACATTATTGATAGGTGAAGCCTCAAGGTTTTGTTACAAGTTTCATAACTGTCGTGAACTGTGGCGAAATTATTATTTTTCTTCACAGTGATTTCACAGGCTATTTTTCACGGGAAGTGATTTTTCGTTTTTCGCACTTACTCTCGTTGTCAGTAATGCAGCCAGTATTCTTGGCACCATACCACGCGGGCATGATTTGTATAGTAATACGTATTTTCTTTTACTAATGTCAATGTTAATTAATGGTGCTGACATTTCACAGGTGGTTTAATTATTACGATTGTAACTAAGTGCGTAAATTCGCTTTCCGTGAAACGTAGCAAATGAATATAATATTTTGTTACATTAATTTAACAAAGTACATAGATGCTTCTATAAATTCTAACACACAGCGATGCAAGTGTGCGTGCGAAATTAAGCAATAAAACGGGATTAACTGTAATAATTTTCAAACTTTGCGAGATTTTGCTTTGTGATTTTTCACCGGCTACTTTAAGTAGGTTAGGTTAGGCAAGTGTTAATTCATATGAAAAGCTTTTCATGTGATTTTTCACAATATGCTACCTGTAAAATGGTCCATCTCTTCCTTTAGTGTGTATTGAAATAGGAGCGATCTTGGTCAATGTCGTGACTTTGCTTAATCGTCACTAGCTGATGCCCGCGGCTTCGCCAGCGTGGATTTAGGTTTTCAAAAATCCCATGGGAACTTTATATTTTCCAGGACAAAAATTAACCTATCCGTGGTAGCCCATCCCCGGCGGGATGCAAAATATCTCAGTACCAAATTTTCGTAAAAACATTCAAATGATGATTCTTGAAAAATCCCGTGGGAGCACCATGATTTACGATTCAATTCCTCACACCATCAGGATTGAGGAGTTGGAATCCAATTTTTTTATGGGACAAAAGTAGCAAAGTGTTACTATCAATTTAAAAAAACCGCAAATCGGTTCAGAAATCTCGGAGATTTCACTGTAAATAAGTAGAAAAACACAACTCCTCCTTTTTGAAAGTCCGTTAAAAAGTAGCCTATGTTACTCCCTGGTTAATCCTCTACATGTCAGTGAAAGTCCTGTCAATATAGGTTCAGCCGTTCCTTATATTAGATAGGTACTTCAACAGAGTTGCTGTTGTCATTTTCATACACAGTTAAATACAATAGAATATATTATCATAGATTAATTATTGGTCTCGCCATGGAATATGATATGTATTCTTCATAGAAAGTAATTAAATACAATAGAATATGTAATTCCGAACCCTAGGTGTAAGAATGCAATCACTATTTAGTTCAATAAATTACGTGAACCAATTCAACCAATCAATAGCGAATCGTCTAGCCGTTGTCCAATTAGAAGCATTTAAATCACACCGTCCATTTATCGAATTAGTTGAGTTAAAGATCGCTTGACCGGACGTGGCCAGTTCTGTGCGTTTCGTGGGTCTATGGCGCGGATGCGAGCAATTGAGAAATTAACGAGAACATGTCGAGTCTCCTTGTATGTTGACAATTTCTTTTTAAAGAATAGGTACAGTTCTTGCAATTTACGAAGGCTAGTGAACTTTACTTGTTGTAATGTTTGCATGGTCATTGCGTAAGTGTGCGTGCATGTCGGACCAATCAGTCGCGAGCAAGCGCTGTCAAACGCACACATTTAGTGTAGCTTACATATACCGAATGAGTCAGTGGCCTTCGTGAAATGCAAGAACTATACAGTACGCGTCAGAAAGTAATGTACATGGACCTTTAGAATGACATTTCGGCTTTGTAGAGCGTTGTCTCAGTCACTCATACCTATATGACGTTTTGTCGGTCTCAACGACAGAGCCAATGCTCTACAAATATCTCCTTCTAAATGTCGATGTACATTACTTTCTGCCGCGTACTATAGTGAAATGAAACAGACTTGCCGCTTGCTACCGACTATCTCTATGTATGTACGCACTAGACGAGTTTCTAAGGCTGAAATCTATAGAGCGCACTTTGGTGCTACAAATGTTCATGGGCGGCAGTAATCACTGAAAATCAGGTGACCCTCCCGCTCGTTTGCTGGCTATCTCTATTTAAAAAAAAAGAGTGCGCTCTATAGATCTCACCCTTAGTTTCACTTCCAAGAAAAAGGTTGAAGAACGAAGCTTAGATGTAAAGACTAAGGGCGTTTGTGCACTCATCCGTATTCGGTTCGTATCCGCGATTCTTTGAAGTGGCAGTTATACAAATACGTACTCATTCGATTCGTATTTTTACGGAATCCGTGATTTCACGGATGAGTGCACAAACGCCCTAAGTATGATGCGTAGTGTGTAGGCACAACGATATCCAAGCATTCCAAGTGTGTCATAATTGTAAATCCAGACAGACCTAATTGAAAACTGTCATGTGTTATGTATGTCTAGATATAGCTAATTGTACCTTCGGACGACCTTCACCGAGCTGGTTAATGGATGAAACGTATTTTATATTCAATTTAATATTATGTCGATAAATACATTGCATATGGGTTGCCTAAAAAATGTCAGTCCAGTATATGATTAATTAATAATTAAATTTTTTTTTTTTTTTAATTATTTGTTTCATTAGGCTTGTGCTACCTTCCTTCCTTGGATATCAGATGGTTTAAACGTATTTTCCAAGAAGGAGTACCTACCTACGACGACAATAGTGCAACGGGTGGGGTTTGAACCGCCGACCTTCGGCCTTTAGAATGACATTTCGGTTTTGTAGTTGTCGTTGTCTCTGTCACTCATACCTACCACGTTTTGTCGGTCTCAATGACAGAGACAGTGCTCTACAAATTTGCTATCTCCTTCTAAAGGTCGATGTACCTAAATTACTTTCGGCCGCTTACTGTACGCTCCTTTAACCTGAGCTTGTGTATTTTTCGTGCTTATTGCTACTTTGTAAGAAAGAAGATGAACCAGAGAAACTCGAAGAAGAAGAAGCTAAATCATGTTCCTAAGTACTAGTGCCGCAGGAGTGCTTTGTATATCTCCTGCTGCTTAAGTGCTTATCAATAGATTTAGTGAAACAACCATGAAGCAGCAAAAAAGGAAAATGAGAAGAAGCAAGAAGATAGTTATTATCTGTGAAAATAGATTAACTTTATTACATAGACTTAAATGTAAATTAAAAGTAAAAAAAACCGACCGAGTGCGAGTCAGTCAGTTCCGTACTACAGTCGTATTTTTTAAACATTTTGCACGATAATTCAAAAACTATGATGCATAAAAATAAATAAAAATCTGTTTTAGAATGTACAGATGAAGCCATTTCATATGATACCCCACTTGATATAGTATCTTACTCCGAAAACTGAAAATACTAATTATTAGTGCGCGACCACAATTTAATTTTATTTGTGTGATGTAACCACAAATTCACGGTTTTCTGATTTTCCCCCAAATGTCTCCTATAAGACCTACCTATCTACCAAATTTCATGATTCTAGGTCAACGGGAAGTACCCTGTAGGTTTCTTGACAGACCGACAGACAGACAAGAAAGTCATCATAATATAAGGGTTCCGTTTTTCCTTTTGAGGTACGGAACCCTAAAAAGGTCATAAGTGCGACTGGTTTTTGATGCAACAGTTTTGCGGAATTGCTAATCGAATTCTGAGGCCGACCGTACCTAAATATAGTACGCGGCAGAAAGTAATGTACCTACATCGACCTTTAGAAGGAGATAGCAGATCTGTCGTTGAGACCGACAAAACGTCGTATAGATATGAGTGACAGAGACAACGCTCTACAAAGCCGAAATGTAATTCTAAAGCCGATGTACATTTCTTTCTGCCACGTAGGTAGATACTGTAGGTAGTTAATAAATCAATGACTGTAGGTATCGTGTGTTGTTAGGCCGTGTGAACGGGGTTTTAGTTGGCTGGCGGCACGCCTTTGTCCATCCAATAAACAACCTATGACACCAATTCAACGAACAAATCTGTTCTTTGCACAATAAAATAAATTGCACAAATAGATCTCAATGACAAAATTGCTTGAAATCTATTCGTAACAACGAATATCCGTCGACGATAGACAAATTTAGAATCTGCGGGTAGATAACCATCATTCTTTTGAGGAATTTGTATATAGAAGGTTTAGAAAGCGTCAGGGGTCAATGTAAACTGGTCGTTCAGCCCGTATCACTTAAGTTAATAAAAGTCCCCTTGGTATTAAATTTAATAGTGTTTGAAAGGGAGGTCTAAACGGTCCTTCCTGTGGCCGACGGAAGACGCCGATTGGCTCAATTGAGGGGCCTATTCACCAATCAGCGGCGAGATACGTTGATAGCTGTTGCACAATGGTAATTTGAATTCCGAATTCAAATCTTGCTCGCGTGTTTTTTCTATTTTTAAACTTTGAAATACCTGCTCAACAACTTTAATTAAAAAAAAATTAAAAACACATGCCCATAATAGGTAGGTAATTTTGTTTTATTTCACTGTGGTATTGATTAATTATTCTGTTGGTAGGATTTTTAATTTGAATTATTACTACGATACAAGTTAGCCATTGACTGCAATCTCACCCGGTGGTAAGTGATGAAGCAGTTTAAGCTGAAAGCGGGCTAACCTGGAATGGCAGTTTTTATTAAACCCATGCCCCTTTGGTTTCTACACGGCATCGTACCGGAACGCTAAATCGCTTGGCAGCACGGCTTTGCCGGTAGGGTAGTAACTAGCCACGGCCGAAGCCGCCGCTCCGCTGTCCCTCCGTCCGTCTGTCAGCGGGCTGTATCACGTGAACCATAATAGGTAGAGACCAAAAATTTTTACAGAATGTGCATTTCTATTGCTGTTATAACAACAAATACTTTTTTTTTAAATAGAAATAGCGAGCAAACGAGCAGGCGGGTCACCTGATGTTAATTGATTACCGCCGCCCATGAACATTTGCAGCACCAGAGGAACCGCCGATGCGTTGCGGCCTTTTAGGAATTTGTTGGTCCGCCCCTTGAATAACCCCATGTTGTAATCTAGTGGGAACACTTGCAAAAAATTTCAAAATTACAGCCATGAAAATTAAAAAAAAACCGGCCAAGTGCGAGTCAGGCTCGCGCAATGAGGGTTCCGTACTACAGTCGTATTTTTTCGACATTTTGCACGATAATTCAAATACTATGATGCATAAAAATAAATAAAAATCTGTTTTTAGAATTTACAAGTGAAGACCTTTTATATGATACCCCACTTAATATAGTCACTCACTTCGAAAGTTGAAAATACTAATTATTAGTTCATGACCACAATTTAATTTTTTTTGTGTGATCTAACCCTAAATTCACGGTTTTCAGATTTTTTCCCAAATGTCAGCTATAAGATCTACCTACCTGCCAAATTTCATGATTCTAGGTCAACGGGAAGTACCCTGTAGGTTTCTTGACAGACAGACAGACAGACAACAAAGTGATCCTATAAGGGTTCCGTTTTTCATTTTGAGGTACGGAACCCTAAAAAAGAATAGTTTATGAGTTATTTCTTTTACGATGGCACAGAACCCTTTCATTGCATTGCAGTCCAAAAGTAAAAAGAACTTTCGTTAAGGTGTGGTCAGAATAATTGTGGCTCCGTGATTCAGAGGGCCTGCTGTGACCTCAGTCGCCAATTGGGATCAATTATTGAGGCAAATGGGAGTTCGTAATTCATACGACGGACGCGTAGGTGGGCAGCAGATGAAATAATGCACGCACCACGCCACAGACCACAGAATCTTAAGTATGGTATTATACAGTACAGTACGCAGCAGAAAATATTGTACATCGACCTGTAGAAAGAGATAGCGGGTTCGTAGAGCGTTGAATCTGACAGAACGTCACATAGACCTCATGAGTGGGAGAGACAACACTTAGGATCACTTTGTCTATCTGTCTGTCCGTCGTGTCTGTCATGAAAACCTGTAGAGTTCTTTCCGTTGACCTAGAATCATGAAATTTGGTAGATAAGAAGGTCTTATAAGTAACACGAGTATAGGAATAAATCCGAAAACCGTTAATTTGTGGTTATATCACAAAAAATATTGAACAGATTTTAATTACAGCGCCATCTATATGTGTTTTGTTTGAATTTACCGCTCTTTTCCCACTGGCTAGTGTAGAGCCACCTTTATTTTCGTGATCCTTGATGCACGGACGCATGCATGTTGACGGATTGCATTAGATATTTTCTCCTATTTTAAATTAAATAAAAGATATTTTGATAACAATATTATTCATATTTTATTTATATCCTTACATTATTCAAAATTATACATTAATAATTACATTTTGATTTGTACACTATACAATTTTTTATTGCAAAGTTTATATTGAAGTTTAAATATTAGAACAATAAATTCGTTTGTATGTTTTATAAACACAATTATTGAAGCGAAACTTCTTAATGGACGTTTGGGATGAGGACGTAACTGAAAAAAGTGAAATGGACGATCGCGGCGTTGGAAAGCACCTCTTTACACTGGACAGCGCGTACCTATGCTTACTCAAATGAATGAGCGAGACAGAGTACAAGATTTTATATATCATGCATAAGAAGCTTCGCTTCTGTCAGATGTCCACAAGAAGGTGGCAAGATGTGTGTGTGAAGCTTCAAGGCTTTAAGAAGAACCAGTAGGTCGATTACGGAAAACCTGCATACATCATTATTACAATCGCAATTGTTGTGATTGCCTGAATTTATGGTATTCTAGTTGCAACAATGCATTGTAGCCAATAGTGATCGAGCATCACCATCAATCCGAGGTGATTGCAATCGTGACATTGTAGCTGTCATTCTACCGCAATCAAGCCGCAGATTGATGGATGGATGATGTAGAATATATGACAGTCTTGTCTAAAACGCCTGTACCCTGTAGGTCAATTTCGTAAAACCTGCATCAATCATTATTACAATCTCAATAGGCTACTTGACAATTTTTTTAAGTTGGTCTTAAATGGTTAATATTTGTCCTATTATATCAAAAAAATTAACACTATATTTTTTTGCGCCCTAAAAACCGTAAAACTTTAATTTAAAAAAATATTTTTCTTAGACAGGTGAAAACACTGTCGGCCATGTTTGGCCGATAGATTATCTGTGCTCTGACGTCATGCATTTGTAAACAACAGTATAACCACAGGGTTATACTGTTGTTTACAAATGCATGACGTCAGAGCACAGATAATCTATCGGCCAAACATGGCCGACAGTGTTTTCACCTGTCTAAGAAAAATATTTTTTTAAATTAAAGTTTTACGGTTTTTAGGGCGCAAAAAAATATTGTGTTAATTTTTTTGATATAATAGGACAAATATTAACCATTTAAGACCAACTTAAAAAAATTGTCAAGTAGCCTATTGTTGGGATTGGCTGAATTTGTGCAATTCTTGTTGCAACAATGCATTGTAGCGAGCGTCGACCAATCAGAGGTGATTGCGATCGTGACATTGTAGGCTGTAGCTGTCATTCTACCGCAATCGAGACCCTGATCTCAAGCACGCCAAGATTCTGTATCTCGCTGGGTATGACGTAACCAGGTTTTAGATACTGAGGATACTGCCCTGCAAAATAAACTCCCACTTTTGGGCAAAGGCTTCTATAATACAAGATGATGCCTGCTTCTTCGTCGTGGATTTAGGTTTCTAAAATTTCTATGGGAAGTTTCGCTTCTGTCAGGTGCCCCATTTGCAAGATGTGTGTGTGAAAGTATAAGAAGGCTCTAAGAAGAACCAAGTTGATGGATGGATGGATGGATGATGTTGAATGAATTTCACAATTTTTTCTAAAACGTCTGTGCCCTGTATGTATTTTTTACATATTGAAGTTATAGCTATAAGTCCCGCAAATTGCTAAGGCACGTAGCCGCCGTGACGTCAGCACTAGACTAGGATGAGTGGCACAGATACGGTCAGATGCTGAGGGCCATAATTATGAGAAGGGAAGAAAGAGAAAAGCAAGAAAAAAAGGAGAGAGAGCAACCAGAGGGTCAGCACGAAGTAATGTAATACGGTTCCGTGCTGATCTCGCAGAGGGGGAGGTCTTTTAGTCCGTGCGAGTCGGACACACCCTGTCGACAGACAAAGTCCGTTAGGGATTATTCCTGCTCCTAGAAAAAAAAATTAGCACTAGACTGAAGTTTCGAACTGATGGTATATTTATATTTCGGCTGACGTCAAAATGACATCATGTCGATGTTAATGAGACATGGTTCCAGCGCAATAACAATTTGCGGGACTTATATTTTTGGTTTCCAATGTCGAACCTAAAACGCCTGTACCCTGGTCTCCAGCACGCCAATGTTCTGTATCTCGCTGTGTATGACATCTCCAGGTTTCAGGTACTGAGGATACTGCCCCGCAAAATAAACTCCCATTTTTGGGCAAAGGCTTTTATAATACAAGTTGATGCCCCCTACTTCATCGTGGATTTTTTTAATTAGAGATAGCGAGCAAACGAGCAGGCAGGTCACCTGATGTTAAGTGATTACCGCCGCCCATGAACATTTGCAGCACCAGAGGAACCGCCGATTTAGGTTTCTAAAATTTCCATGCGAAGTTACGCTTCTGTCAGGTGCCCCATTTGCAAGATCTGTGTGAAAGTTTAAGAAGGCTCTAAGAAGAACCAGGTTAATGGATGGATGATGTAGAATGTATGACAGTCTTGTCTAAAACGCCTGTACCCTTGTCTCCAGCACGCCAATGTTCTGTATCTCGCTGTGTATGACATCTCCAGGTTTGAGGTACTCGGGCGGGTCGCGGTACATGCCCACTCCCCCTGGTGTGCCCGTGAGGATTATGTCGCCCGGCAGAAGCGTCATTACCCTGGAAAATAAAGTCCCAATGGTACTGAATCTGAGCACAACTTAATGTTAGAGTATTCGCATCCTCTTCTTACTAATGTAATATGAAAAGGACAGATGCAGTTTGACAGTTTTAAATTTAATTTTTAGATGGTGAAACCCGTGATTTTAGCGCACAGTCGCGAGCCTACTATTTAAATTTGTAGCGTGTACTAAATTTTTGAGTCTTTAAATGTAAAGTTCATGTTCTGTCCCTTTTTAGCATTGTTAAAAAGAAAAGGATGCAGATACTCTAAATTTAGTTTAGAGAAAGACAACGGATTTGATGCCAATGTTGGACAAAGGCTTCGTATATAATACTACACGATGCCCGCTATTTCGTCCTGTGGACTACACAAACTTCAAACCCTATTTTACCCCCTAAGAAATAATTTTTGAAAATTCAATTTTTTTTAGCGGATGTCTACGTCATAATAGCTATCTACGTGCTACTTTTTAGTTCGACCCGTCCAATAGTTTGAGATATGTGTTGATAGGTCAGTCAGTCAGCCAGCTTTACGTTTTATATATTACTAGCTGATGCCACGCGCCACGCCACGCCTGGATCCAGCGGCTCCCTGCGACTCGTCTGATGTGGTCCGTCCACCTAGTGGGGGGTCTTCCAACGCTGCGTCCTTACAAGAGACCTATGTCCAGCACTGGACGTCTATTGGTTGATGATGATGATTGTACCCCTTCAGGAGATGAATTTTCAAAAATCCTTTATAGCGAATGTTTACGTTATTCAGTGTTAGACACTGAGTTAGCGAATCAGAAGGCACAGGCTGATAAAGAGCTAGTTGTTTTGGCGTGTATAATACTTACGAAGTCAATCTTTCAATGATGTTGGGAATCTTGTGGACTAGCTGGTCAGTCTTGCTCTTCTGTTTGAGGACTCCATTGATGCTACACTTGATCTCCAAGTCCTGAGGGTCACCGATCTCATCGCTCGTGGTGATGCAGGGCCCGAGTGGACAGAATGTGTCCATGGACTGTAAAGGAGGAAATGCATTTTTTTATCATCTATACTAATATTATAAAGAGGTTATGTCGTTAAGTTTGTTTATAGGGGGTAATCTCTGGAACTACTGAACCGATTTTGAAAATTCTTTCACCAATCGAAAGCTACATTATTCCTGAGTGACATAGGCTATACAGGGTTACAGGAAAAGAGGACACGATCCCGTTAAGGGGTTATAGTACAGGACATTACCTATCAAACGACCCCTAAAGTGCTTATGCAAAAGTGTATCGTTTTCGAGTTATTCATTTTTTTATTTTTTCTTGGTAAACGGGTGTTTGCCACTTTAAAAATTAATAAAAAAAAGGAACAATGTATTTCAGCAGTTTTTTTTATTTCTTGCTAGTACATATCCTTGTTAATAATAAACAGTTATAAAACTAAAAAAATCTTCAAACATTTTAAAATTACAGCCCAAAAACTGTACAAGTTTTCGATTTTTAAATTTAATTCTTTGAATAACTTGCAAATTGTAAAAATTACTATGGCACTTATCCGCGGATTATTTTAAAAACATCTACGTTTCGTTAGCTATCCATTGGTACAAAAAAATTACAAAAAAAATCATAAAATCAAGAAAAAATTACACAACAAAGAGACCAGGTAGAAATTTCTAACAAATGCTATTGCCCAAGAATTAAATCAGAATCAATGTAAAAACGAGTTTAATGCAAAGTAGTTAAAGATTATTTTTAATGAGGTCAAAAGGTAATATAAAATCAGTCAAGTGCGAGTCGGGCTCGCACACGAAGGGTTCCGTACCACCGTACAAGAAATAATACTTTTTATTTTTTTTTAATTTTTATGGCGGTCATTTTGTAATTTTTAGTAATTTTTGTTATAGCGGCCATAAAAATACACATTTTGTGAAAATTTCATGTTCGTTCGTCCGTCCGTCCGTCCGTCCGTCCGGCCGTCCGTTTGTCTGTCAGTGGACTGTATCTCGTGAACCCTAATACTTAGAGACTTGAAATTTTTACAGAATGTGTATTTTTATTGCCGCTATAACAATAAATACTAAAAATTACAAAATGGCTGCCATAAAAATTTAAAAAAATTAAAAATTGTTATTTTTTGTACGATGGTACGGAACCCTTCGTGTGTGAGCCCGACACGCACTTGACTGATTTTATGTTACCTTTTGACCTCATTAAAAATAATCTTTAACTATTTTGCATTAAACTCGTTTTTACATTGATTCTGATTTAATTCTTGGGCAATAGCATTTGTTAGAAATTTCTACCTGGTCTCTTTGTTGTGTAATTTTTTCTTGATTTTATGATTTTTTTTGTAATTTTTTTGTACCAATGGATAGCTAACGAAACGTAGATGTTTTTAAAATAATCCGCAGGATAAGTGCCATAGTAATTTTTACAGAAAATTTGCAAGTTATTCAAAGAATTAAATTTAAAAATCGAAAACTTGTATAGTTTTTGGGCTGTAATTTTAAAATGCTTCAAGATTTTTTTAGTTTTATAACTGTTTATTATTATCAAGGATATGTACTAGCAAGAAATAAAAAAAATCTGCTGAATTACATTGTTCCTTTTTTTAATTAATTTTTAAAGTGGCAAACACCCTTTTACCAAGAAAAAAATAAAAAAATGAATAACTCGAAAACGATACACTTTCGCATAAGCACTTTAGGGGTCGTTTGATAGCTAATGTCTTGTACTATAACCCCTTAACGGGATCGTGTCCTATTTTCCTGTAACCCTGTATAATATACACACGGGCGAAGGCGCGGGGATCAGCTAGTCAGAGATATAGCGGGTGCAAGTGGTAAGTGCATGTTATTTATGGAAATACTAGGTTATTCCTACGACTTCGTCCACATGGACTACACAAATTTCAACCCCCTAATTTACCCCCTTAGGGGTCGAATTTTTAAAAATTCTTTTCTTAGCGGGTATCTACGTCAATACAACCGCACCGCGCGCCACCGTGAGCAATTTCACCCTCACCACCTGGGTGTCTGGCGCACTTCGAATGTCCGTTGTACTAGATCCTTCTTTCCACGGGCATGCAAACTGTGGAACCAACTCCCATCGGCGGTGTTCAACATGGGGTTATTCAAGGGGCGGACCAACAAATTCCTAAAAGGCCGGCAACGCATCGGCAGTTCCTTTGGTGCTGCAAATGTGCATGGGCGGCGGTAATCAGGTGACCCGAGCCGCCTTCTCGTTTGCTCGCTATCTCTATTAAAAAAAATAGATAGGTATCTGTATGCCAAATTTTATTATTTTATTTAAGTATGCCAAATGTTCGCATATCTGCTATATAGTTAGTTATATATGCTACATAGCTATATGATTTTATAGTTAAAGCCTCAGTCACTACTATCGCTCTATAGCAACACACGATTTTTGAGTGTTATGCAATAAAATTTATCTTCTTTCTGCAGATAATTTATTATTTGATGAATGATAATGATGCACTTGAGATAATGTCTCAAAACTAAATGACAATGACATATTCCTACAGACAAGATCTATTTTTCAGGTTGCATTTTGATTTTACACTAGCTTTCGCAGAGCGCTATCTCCCTCGCACTCATGGACGTTTTGTATGTTTTGTCTCACACAAGTGCGCCAGAACCGCCAATTATTATCTACTGATGCTCTGACTAGACAAATTTCAAACCCCTATTTCACCCCCTTCGGGGTTGAATTTTCAAAAATCCATTCTTAGTGGATGCCTACGTCATAATAGCTATCTGCATGCTAAATTTCATCCCGATCCATCCAGTAGTTTGAGCTGTGCGTTGATAGATCAGTCAGTCAGTCAGTCAGTCACCTTCTCCTTTTATATATTTAGATTAAAACCATTTACCTTGCCAAGTAAGAATTGTCCGCCATTCTTCGCCTTCTGCCAGTTTCGCGCGCTAATGTCTTGAGCTATGGTGTAGCCAACGACATAGTTAAAGGCATCTGCCGCCTTGATATTGCTGGCTTCTTTCCCGATTACTACTGTTAATTCGACTTCCCAGTCGACTTTCTGAGGACATACAAATTACTCATATTACAATGCTAACTGATGCCCCTTAAACTTTTAAATTTATAAAACAGTCATTAGACCTGTCTCATTGTATGGTTCAGAATCATCATGATCATGATCAACCCATCACAGGCTCACTACAGAGCACGGGTCTCCTCTCAGAGTGAAAAGGGTTTTGGCCATAGTCTACCACACTAGCCAAGAGCAGATTGGCAGACTTCGCACACTTTTGAGAACATTATGGAGAACTCTCAGGCATCCAGGTTTCCTCACGATGTTTTTCTTCACTGTTAAAGCAAGAGATATCTTAATTAGTTAAAAACGCACATAACTCTGAAAAGTTAGAGGTGTGTGCCCGGGATCGAACCCCCCACCTCTGATTAGGAGGCTGATGTCTTCACTATTAAGCTATGGGTGTAACATCACATTATTACACTAATATTATAAAAGCGATTGTACCTATGTGAGTGCGTGTGTGTTTGTTACTCTGTCACGCAGAAACTACTGAACAGATTTGGCTGAAATTTGGAATGGATATATACCCTGTATTATATTATATTATAATTAGATAATTATTATTTTCAATTTTCGAAGTAAGATAACTATATCAAGTGGGGTATCATATGAAAGGTCCTGTGCATTCTAAAACAGATTTTTATTTATTTTTATGCATCATATTTTTTGAATTATCGTGCAAAATGTCGAAATAATACGACTGTAGTACGGAACCCTCATTGCGCGAGCCTGACTCGCACTTGGCCGGTTTTTTGAATTACCATTGTTTTCATTAAATATCCTTACATCAGTAACTTGAGTTCTCAACCTCACAGCATCCTTAGGCCCAACGATACTGCTGGAGAATTTGCTGAAGATCATGGGCACCTCGGGAGGTGTCAGCTTCTGTTCTTCACAGTGATCCTTGTAGTTCAGGCCTACGCAGAGCACCTTGTCATTCCCGTGGACCGGTGCGGCTAAATCTATTGAAGATAGAGGTACTAGGGCTGCAGAGGTAGATTGTAATCTGAAATTAAGAAATTACTGAAAATGGTATGGAGATAGCTATGGATTTTTTTTAAAGAATATTGACCCAAGTTTATCATGCTGACTAAATTCCCCTTTCCCCTTAAGCATAAAGCTTGTGCTAGGAGTAGGTATGACAATAGTGCAACAGGTTTCAAGGTGACGGGGCCAGAACCTTGAATCAAATCGTGAATTTGAGGTTACATCACACAAAGAAAATTAAATTGTGGTCATGAGCTAATAATTAGGATTTTAAATTTTCGAAGTAAGATAACTATATCAAGTGGGGTATCATATGAAAGGACTTCGCCTGAGCATTCTAAAACAGATTTTTATTTATTTTTATACATCGTAGTTTTTGAATTATAATGCAAAATGTCGAAAAATGCGACTGTAGTACGGAACCCTCGTTGCGCGAGCCTGACTCGCACTTGGCCGGTTTTTTTCAATTTTCACACTAGAATATTATTATTTGCTACATTAATCTAACTTATAACTAGGAAATGATCACAATCAATAGCTCAAAATTACTTTGCAGTGCGTTTGACATTTGACCTCAAAAACTAATTACCAAACCTAATTATACTTACTTAATGGCTTGTTTCATTTGAATTACAACACTAATTACCGTAAATTAGGTAAATAATATTTATTAATGGTAGATAGATGTTGAGGTCCCAAGATGCTATTGCTATGACGACGTCTACTACTATGGACTACTACTATAGTACTTACCTCTTAACTTTCTCAATGTCTCCATTCCTCAGAATCTCCAATACAGTGCTAGGTAATTTATTATCAGCCTTATTTATGTCAACAACGCTGTCGCCTTTCAGGATTCCGGCGCGAATCTCGCTAGGATGATTCTTGTAAACGAATTGAACGAGCTTCATGTTTCTACGCGAACTTACAGAAAAGTTTCGAACACTTGTCGTACTAATAACCTTTTTCACAGGCAAATGAGTTTTTATACACGTTATCGCGCGCCGAGCCCAGATTGTGTTGTTCATTTTGAAGTGGTCGTTCTATGCTATCGTCACAACTCAATAGGTACCTAAACAAACGAATTACGTAATCACTATAAAATAAATTGGAACGTGAAGGTTATGTTCCAGTATAACTGTTTATTTTATATTTTTCACACAATTTAAAATAACTTGTAGTGAATTTTAAGACTTAAAGGTATACGGCACTAATTTATACAGTTTGGCGACAGCGTAACAAAAGTTAATTACGGAAATTCAGTAAAAATAATGTTTGTTGCAAAGAGTATATAATCACTACGTTTTGTTTGTTGATCTTTGACCGGCTGATAAGAAATTTGACAGCACTTGACATCAGACGTAAGTAAATAGTACAATAATAGCACTTATTTGGTTCTAATATGACTGAAAATACATTAACAAATGATAGGTCGGATGTTACGTTTCAGTCTTGGGCCCATGATCCTAGTTTTGTTATGACGTTTGCGATTTGTCAACGTCAAAGTTGAATAACGTTCAAAAATTTTGTAATTTTATATTAAGTTTAGTTATACTCATCTCATAATAATTAATATTAGGTATAATGATTTTGACACAAATAATTACATTAATGGTACTACCATACACACACACATACAATCATACACACACTGTTGTAATTTTATTTTATTATTGTATATACCTACATTTATTCTAACTCTATTCTGTTAAAATAGTTTAATTATAATTTTAAGTACCTAATCTCTTTTGGCCTTCTGTTATACCTAGATTTAAATTTAAATAATAATTATGTATTTACGCTGTTGATTACTTTCAAATAAACAAAAAAAAAAAAAAAAATTCTTTGGGTACTACATTACGCCGTACGCGGATGTACGACGCCTTTAGAATGACTTTTCGGCTTTGTCTCTGTCACTCAAACCTATATGACGTTTTGCCGGTCTCAACGACAGAGACAACGCTCTACAAATCTGCTATCTCCTTGTAAAGGTACATTAGCACTAGGTACTGCCTGCCGCGTACTGTAATATTATTGTATTATGATAAAATTGTTTATTCAGTAGTGTTTTGCTTTGCTCCACTGTAAAACAAAAAGTAAATAGCAATCACACAGCTCTTCTTGTTTATAAAATTGCTAATAATATTATACGTAGGCGTCTCAGACAATAGCTAGGCGTTATTCCAAGGCGTGGGACTGGGAAGGTTGAAGATTCCATGAGGATCTCTACGGTTTGACGTTTGGATGTAGGCACTAGGCAGGAATAATCAAAAGTTAATAAACTTATATGTTTAATCTGTCCTCAATAGACACGAAATGTCCGGCGACGGGCTTCAATAGCACATCCAACTTGATCACCGCCTTGGTGTGGTCTGCGCGGATCTTGAACCTTCGGAGCACATGGCTCAGCAGGGACTTCATCGACATCATTGCGTAGGTTTTGCCTGAAAACAAAGATAATCAGTATAAGGGGGTTGCAACAAAATTTATCTCAAACTGATGATGTCCGCCCGACCGAATTCCAACCACGGCAGCCAATCTCCATAGATATTAACCAACTGCGCGGGAGCTAATATAGTGCACAAGTGTGCGCGCAAGCCAGGGTGGGTCAGCATCATCGTTATCAACCGATAGACGTCCACTTCTGGACATAGGTCTCTTGTAAGGACTTCCACACGCCACAGTCATGCGCCGCCGCCATCCAGCGACTCCCGGTCTTGTCTGATGTCGTCCGTCTACTTACTGAGGGTCATCCAACGCTGCGTCTTCCGGTGCGAGGTCGCCATTCTAACACCTTGAGATCCCAACGTCTATCGGTTTTACGAACTATGTGCCCTGCCCATTGCCACTTCAGCTTCGCAACCCGTTCGTCGGTTACTCTAGTTCTCCTACGGATCTCCTCACATCTGATGTGATCACGTAGAGAAACCCCAAGCGTAGCTTCTCTTCATCGCCCGCTGAGTGACTCCGAGCTTTCATGTCTCGGATCCATATGCCATCACTGGCAACAGGCACTGTTCAAAGACTTTCCAGCAGCGGACGTCTATTGGTTGATAATGATGATGATGAAGGAAAACTAAAGTTATACTTACCTATGCAATTTCTTTTGCCCAGGCTAAACCCAACAAAAGCGTTAGGGTTCTTGGGCAGCGTTGCTGGATCCAACCATCTCTCAGGCCTGAACTCCTCAACATCTGCACCCCAGATTGGATTCCGGTGGATGCCGTATAGTATCAACATGCAATTGTGACCGGCTTTGAGCGTGCAGTTTTCTGGAATTTACAAAAATAGAAATAGACTTTTATTCAAATAAAACTTGTACGCGTAGAAACAAAAAATACCGGTCACGTGCGAGTCGGACTAGACTGTGTTGGTTTATTGGTTTGTCCTTCAATCACGTCGCAACAAAGCAACGGATCAACGTGATTTTTTGCATGCGTATACTTGTATAGTTACAGACCTGGAGAGTGACATAAGCTTTTTATCCCGAAAAACCAAAGAGTTCCCACGGGATTTTTAAAAACCTAAATCCACGCGTACCTACGAAGTCGGGGGCATCAGCTTGTCATACAATAAATTGTAGTCAGTTTTGTGGACTAAATAAGAAAAAAAATGTCGGTTCGAAAGAATCTTACTCAGCTTGACATCCTGGTCAAGGTACCTGCCAACGAACGGCGCCATGACGTAATACCTCATTGTTTCCTTGAGAACTGCTTCTAGGTACACGAGCTTCGACAGGTCCTGCTTTTCCACATCTCTGTCTGTGCCGCCGAATACTTCTTGTAGTCTGGAAGTGTTAATTTAAGTACCTACATAAAATGTTGTATTTACAGGCATTACTTTGCGGAAATCCATGATATACAATGAACCGACAAATCTGTATGGTGCAACATGCAGCATGCGATTTCAACCGCTCGCCCTCCCACTACTAAACATGCATACAAATAATTCTATATGACTGAACGTATTTTCACGGATTCGGATCCGACGCAGTGCGTAATCTCCCTTACTCTTCATATATTTTCTGCTGTACTTGTGGATAGGATCCGATCAACAGAAAGGCGAACACTGTGACGTTCGCGGACGTATCGTGCCCCGCCATTATGATGGTGTTCATCTCATCTCTTATTTCTCTGTCGGTCAGTTCACCTTCGTCCAAATCCATAAGAAGGTCCATGAATACTTTCAGTTTTGGACCTGTTAACAAGTAAATTCACAAAGTAGCACAGCACTCAATTGGAAACAAATAAGTAGTAACTAACTACCTAAGTAATAAAAAAAACCGGCCAAGTGCGAGTCGGACTAAGGGTTCCGTACCATCGTTAAATAAATTACACTTTTTCTGTTTCACTCTGTCTGTCTGTCTGTCTGTCTGTCTGTCCGTCCGTCCGTCCGTCCGTCCGTCCGTCCGTCCGTCCGTCTGTCCGTCTGTCCGTCTGTCCGTCTGTCCGTCTGTCCGTCTGTCCGTCTGTCCGTCTTTCCGTCTGTCCGTCTGTCCGTCTGTCCGTCTGTCCGTCTGTCCGTCTGCCTGTCAGCTAGCCTTTTACGGCCCATCCGTTTTGACTAAATTTGACTAAATTTGGTAGAGCGATAGCTGGCCTCCCGGGGAATTTCGCATTTATAATGCGTATGGATTTAAAAAAAAAATTATAGCCACTGTCACTCGGGATGGTGTAAGGATTCTAGCGATACCCCGTACATCCAAATCTGTTCAGGCATTTGGAAGTTATGGTGGAAAAAAAACATACATACACTCATACATGAATCCTAAAAACATTACCTACTAGCCTTTTTTTGGACAGTCGTGTAAAAAGAACCCTAATAGGATCATTTCGTTGTCTGTCTGTCAGTCTTGACAGACCTTGAGTCCTTTCCCGGGTCCCGTTGAGGTATCAATATACCAATATAACCAATACTTGCCATTTTGGTCTTTGCTAGTTTCAAAAGATTTATTTTGTCTTCTCTGAGCCCGTTTCTTTTGGAGTACCTGTTGAAATTTAAAGGAGAAATTATTTCGGCATACAACGACCATGGGCAGACGAGGATACCCTTCTCACTCTGAGAGGAGACCCGTGCTCTATAGTGAGCCGGCGATGAGTTGATCATGATAATGATAATGCAGACGAGGGAATAGTGATCCATTAGTGATCCAGTTTTGTCCGCGGAGGACAAAAATGGATCACTAAGAACTGCATCGCATAACGCACATTGTGGACTAACGCCGTAGGCGAAACACCGTATAGTCCGCGACAGGTTGAGATGGCAATCAGAGTATGAGGTGGGGGGACGCCCCGCACACCTGCACGTCACCCTGTGATAAAGGACCTAAGATGCTTTCGATAGTCGGGCTATGTGAGATATCCAAAATTACATACTAATATTATAAATGCGAAAGTGTGTCTGTCTGTCTGTCTGTCTGTTCACGGCCCAACCGTTCAACCGATTTTGATGAAATTTGGTACAGAGTTAGCTTATATCCCGGGGAAGGACATAGGCTACTTTTTATCCCGGAAAATTAAAGAGTTCCCATGGTTTTTTTAAAAACCTAAATCCACGCAGACGAAGTCGCGGGCATCATCTTCTATCTAAATATATAAAAGGAAAGGGTGACTGACTGATCTATCAACTCACAGCTCAAACTAATGGACGGATCGGGCTGAAATTTGGCATGCAGATAGCTATTATGACGTAGGCATCCGCTAAGAAAGGATTTTTGAAAATTCAACCCCTAAGGGAGTGAAATAGGGGTTTGAAATTTGTGTAGTCCACGCGGACGAAGTCGAGCATAAGCTAGTTTAGTTATAAAACTCTTACCGAATCACATACTCTGTTCAGGACTTTTACACATTCATCTTGCTTCTTCTTGATGCTACTGTACTTGTATAAAAAGTCTGGATACAGCCAGAGTCTGTGGAACCTTGAAATGTTGCAGTTCATGTACGTTTCAAAGGACTTCACGTAGTTCAGGGCCTCTTCCTCGGTTATACTGTCGTCTAATGCTGTTACTGAAAAAAAAAAACTGAAATAGGTATATTAATTACTAGCTAAAGCCCGCGACTTCGTTCGCGTGGATTTAGTTTTTAGGGTTCCGTACCTCAAAAGGAAAAACGGAACCCTTATAGGATCACTTTGTTGGCCGTCTGTCAAAAAAAACTACAGTGAGGGTACTTCTTGTAGACCTTGTTAAAATAAAAACCGGCCAAGTGCGAGTCAGGCTCGCGCAATGAGGGTCCGTACTACAGTCGTATTTTTTCGACATTTTGCACTATACTTTTAAAACTATGATGCATAAAAATAAATAAAAATCTGTTTTAGAATTTACAAGTGAAGACCTTTCATATGATACTCTACTTGATATAGTCACTCACTTCGAAAGTTGAAAATACTAATTATTAGTTCATGACCACAATTTTTTTTTGTGTGATCTAACACTAAATTCACGGTTTTCAGATTTTTCCCCAAATGTCAGCTATAAGATCTACCTACCTGCCAAATTTCATGATTCTAGGGAAGTACCCTGTAGGTTTCTTGACAGACAGACAGACAGACAACAAAGTGATGCTATAAGGGTTCCGTTTTTCCTTTTGAGGCACGGGACCCTAAAAATGATGATGATGATGATGAGGTACTTACAACAGATAGTTTCCATAAAATTCTGCCTCACATAAGGCGAATGATCAAAAGCACCTTTGTCTACTTCCAGTGCTAGTTGCGACACCAGGCGTCGACCTTGGCTGTTGAAAACTGACAGAAAGCCATCGAGGATGTGCTGGTTGAAGGTAGGACTGATTAATTTCCTATGTCGTTTCCATGTTGAAACTAGAATTTTTTTTACAAAAAAAATAAAAACCGACTTCGATACACAAACACTAAAAATTGAAAAATAATTTAATTTATTACCGAATATATTATGTATACAAGAGTTAATATAGTTCCATAATAATACTTTTTGGTGCCGGTGCCAATTAGCTTTAGCTGCGCGAATCGTCTAGACTTCATATTTTTATGAGACTCCACAATGGCACCTCATTGGCACCGACCCCAAAAAATATTATTATGGAACTATATTAACTCTTGTATACATAATATATTCGGTAATAAATTAAATTATTTTTCAATTTTTAGTGTTTGTGTATCGAAGTCGGTTTTTATTTTTTTTGTAAAAAATTTTTATTTCACAATTTTTAGTGGCCCCATGGAATTATGCTATGACTGGTTAAAAATCTACTGTTTACTAAGCTATTACACTGATCGCGAGCAATTTACTCTTATCCGTTGAGGAGTTCCAGTATCTATCTTCGAAGATGTTCATCAGATCTTCACCAAATTTAAATAGGACCAACTTTGAAGTATACCCTTTCAGACAAAAAAAGAATTTTCAAATCCAGGCGTCTTCGAGTAATCGGGGAACATACATAAAAAAAAAAAAAAAAGATTCCGACGAATTGAGAACCTCCTCCTTTTTTTGAAGTCGGTTAAAAAAAATACGGTACTTAGGTACTAGAATCAGACATAATATAGTCGTACCTGCTATAGCTAAGTAGCCCGGCTGAGTTTGTTGTGGGCTCTTCTCAGACCTGAGCACGTTTGGAACCCTCGTAGCTTTAATTTTAAGTTCACGTAAAAATTATCACCACTATATTATTATCTTATAAATGCAACAACTGACCATCAAACATTAAAGTAATTATATGTTTTTAATTAAGACCATCAAAAAGAATAATTAAGTTTAATTTAAGACTTCTTTTTGAAACAGACAGACGGACGGTGTTTTTCAGACAGACAGACAGACAACAAAGTGATCCTATAAGGGTTCCGTTTTTCCTTTTGAGGTACGGAACCCTAAAAATCACGTCATTTTATTACTACAGTCAAAGACCCTATTCTCAAAGTCAGCTCTTCGGTCCTTGCGCTTTATTGTGTGATCGTTTCTTACCCGGTGAAAATAGTAGACCGTCTCCGAGTAGTTCCTTCGTGAATTCATAACTGAACTGATCTTTTTCAAAACACGTGTTGGATAATGTATAAATGTCATCTGGATGCGTTAAAGCTAAAAAAAACAAGAATTTATAATCTAAATAAATAAAAGGAAAAGGTGACTGACTGATTGACTGATCTACTATAAACGCGCAGCTCAAACTACAGGATGAAACTACGGGCTGAAATTTGGCATGCAGATAGCTATTATTTTTAACCGACTTCAAAAAAAGGAGGAGGTTCTCAATTCGTCGGAATCTTTTTTTTTTTTTTTTTTTTTTTTTAATTATTTATTTTATTTATTAGGAACACACACAATATATTAATTTAACACAAACTACGACACTTATAGACAAACACAGGCTGATAAATGTATCTATAAAATGTGTACACAGCATTTGCAAAATATCTAGACAAGTAAAAAGAACTTATTATGACGTCGGCATCCGCTAAAAAAGGATTTTTGGAAATTCAACGCCTAGGTGGTGATATAGGGGGTTCAAATTTGTGTAGTCCACGCGGACGAAGTTGCGAGCATAGTCACAGTGGCATAGTAGTTATGATCCGTAAATTTTATTGATCCAAAGTAGTCGTAGTCGGGTTTGGATCGTATGGAGTGCATGATGATAATGATTTGATCAATAATGCCAATTTCTCTTACCGTAAAATTTGTAGGGACCCATGTGAAAATAACAGGCGTGTCCCAATTTCATGCAAGCATCAGATATTTTTTTAAATTGGATCCAAAAATCTGGAAAAGATCACAAATAATATATTATTTTTCGTCCACTTGCTCGGATTAACTTAGATAACGATATTTCTCTAGTCCGTGGTCTTGACAGACATGACAGACACAACGAAATAATCCTACAAGTGTTACCTACTTTTTAGGGTTCCGTACCTCAAAAGGAAAAACGGAACCCTTATAGGATCAATTTGTTGTCTGTCTGTCCGTCTGTCTGTCAAGCTGTCTTATAGCTGGCATTAGGGGAAAAATTTGAAAACCGTGAATTTGTGGTTACATTACACAAAAAAAATTAAATTGTGGTCATAAACTAATAATTAGTATTTTCAATTTTCGAAGTAAGATAAATATCAAGTGGGATATCATATGAAAGGTCTTCACTTGTACATTCTAAAACAGATTTTTATTTATTTTTATTATGCATCATAGTTTTTGAATTATCGTGCAAAATGTCGAAAAAATACGACTGTTGTACGGAACCCTCGTTGTGCGAGCCTGACTCGCACTTGGCCGGTTTTTTTCCTTTTGAGGTTATGAACCCTAAAAAACCTATCTTATATGTAAAGGATCAGCATCTCCTTTTATCTATATGATTTTAGAACCTAGACAAATAGACGATGACGTGATGCTGTTAGGGTTACTTTTTTCTCTAGATATGCGGAACCCTAAAAATAACCCTAGATATTTACTTACTCAAAGGTCCACCGATGAACAAATGTGCGTGTCCAATGAAAGGCAACGAGCCCGGATACATAGGTGGGTCACCAGGTCTCCTCCTGGTATACCAGATCCAGTGCAGAAGAGATGCCATGACTAGCATCACTATCCCCAGCATAGTAACGACGTCCTAGGACCGCTTCTGTAAGATGACTACAAGTCATCGTGTATGATTGAAAAAATGAAATGACCCGCTGATAATATGAGAATGAGGATCTCCAAGCACTGCATCCGATCCAAATCCTTGATCCGAAGTAGCCGTTGTCGGATACAGCGTGTGAATAGCCTGATGATAATAATTTAAGCGTCTAAAAATTCACCGTGACATGATTGAAAAATGAGATGACCCGCTGATATGAGAAAGAGGCTCTTCACGCACGGCACCCGTTCCAAATCCGAGAATTCTCTATCCGAAGTAACCGTGGTTGGATACCGTGTAAAAAGAGCCTGATGGTAATAATTTTATTGTCCGATCGTAACTTCGGCTTCAGCCACCTTCGGCTAAACTTTCGTCTTCGGCCAAAATGTGCCTAAGCTTTGGCCCAAGCCAAAGATTGAACAAATGCGCGTGTGTAACGAAAGGCAACGAGCCCGGTTACATGAGTGGGTCACCAGGTCTCCTCCTGGTATACCAGATCCAGTGCAGAAGAGATGCCATGACTAGCATCACTATCCCCAGCATAGTAACGACGTCCTAGGACCGCTTCTGTAAGATTACTAAAAGTCACCATGTATGACTGAAAAATGAAATGACCCGCTGATATGAGAGTGAGGCTTTTCACGCACATCATCCGATCCGATTCCGATAATTCTTGATCCGATAAGTAGCTGTTGTCGGATGCCGTGTGTAAAGAGCCCGACGATAGTAGTAAAATTTTAGTGTGCAATTGAATCTTCGGCTTTGGCAACATTCGGCCAAATATTCGTCTTCGGCCAAAATAGGCCGAAGATATAATTAATGAATGTAAATAGAAAGTAGGTAGGCCATAATTATGATAAAACTGAAAAATTAGAAAATAGCAATAAAATCTTTTGCAATAAATTTAATTTTCTGAGTTATGTACTTAACCAAAAATGGAGATTTTTTTTTAATTTATTAATATAAAATATTATGTAAGTACTTAATATTTTTTTAGACATGTTAAATATGTACCTATCTATTCATAAAAATAACGCGCGAACATGGGCTATAATTAATTATTAAAAAACTAACGAAAGAAATTATAATACTTAATTATGCTTTGTGATATTCTTTTAATTGAAAAATACTTATTTGATAAATAATCATATTAAAATAAAAATATATAGTTTACCTTTATTTTGAAAGTAATTACTAATGTTATTATACGTACTTCCTACTTTTTTAATACAAATAATTATAAGACTCTCCCGCTTGAAAACATGTTACGAGTAGAACTGAAGTTAAAGTTGCGCAATTTATGGTACTTCATATTATGAAAGCAATCTGTATGTCATAATTACATGTTTATTTACTGAACTTATATACCTACACTAGATGATGCCTGCGACTTCGTCGGCGTGGATTTAGGATTTTAAAAATCCCGTGGGAACTCTTTGATTTTCCGGTATAAAAAGTAGCCTGTGTCCTCCCCCGGGACGCAAGTTATCTCTGTACCAAATTTCGGCAAAATCGGTTCAACGGATGGGTAGTGAAAGTCTAGCAGACAGACACACAAACAGATAGACAGACAGACACACTTTCGCACTTATAATATTAGTATGGATCGTATCTACTTCCTTTATCTATGGATAGTATGGATTACTAGCTGACCCGCCCCGACTTTCCTCGAGTGGAATTTCCGAAATCTCATTCTTAGCGGAGGTCCACCTATAAAAAAACCGGCCAAGTGCAAGTCGGACTGTCACACATAAGATTCTGTACCAACGTACAAGAAATGACAATTTCAATTATTTTTTGTGATGTAACCACAAATTCGCGGTTTCAGATTTTCCCCTGGTGCTGCCTACCTGCCTTTCATGATTGTAGGTCTACGGGAAGTACCTTACACGTTTTCATTCCTTGACGGTCTGACAGATACAACAGCCAGACAGACAGACAACGAAGTGATCCTATAAGGCTTCCTTTTACTTTTAAGGCACGGAACCTTAAAAAATTTCGCGCTCGCTACGCTCGAGCTCCTATACGGTTAATTTCTATCAAACTGTCAAAGTGAAAGGCAAATTTTACTGACCTAGAATCCCGTAAAGTTGAACCAAAAACCTTTTTCTCAAGAAAGGTTTTAGTAAAAAATATGACCCTAAATAAAACACAACCCTCCTTTTGCTTTTCGTAGAACTGTTGTAGGTTATTTAAATCCTTTATTTCTTGTTCATTGTATGTAAATGTAGTTACAATAATTAATTAACTAAGTAATTAATTAAGTAACTAGTAACTTTTTGTAATTTTAAATCGCAATCGTATGTAGGTTGATTATTAATTGACGAATAATGAGGTTAAGACCACTAGGTGGACGGACGACATCAGACGAGTCGCAGGGAGCCGCTGGATCCAGGCGGCGCGGCGCAGTGGTGTGTGGAAGTCCCTACAAGAGACCTATGTCCAGCAGTGGACGTCTATTGGTTGATGTTGATGATGATGATGATGATGAGGTTAAGACACAGGCGGATCAAATGTCGAGAGCATCCTAGGCAAGCACCTCATAGGCGCTCCTCTAACAGCCATATTAAAAAACTAGATGATGCCCGCGACTTCGTCCGCGTGGATTTAGGTTTTCAAAAATCCCGTGAGAACTCTTTGATTTCCCGGGATGAAAAGTAGCCTATGTCCTTCCCCGGGATGCAAGCTATATCTGTACCAAATTTCATCAAAATTGGTTGAACGGATGGGCCGTGAAAGGCTAGCAGACAGACAGACACACTTTCGCATTTCTAATATTACTTAGTATGGATTTACTTACTAACTAATTTCAAAAGAACAAGAAATCGTCTCGTTGCATAGCTGGTTGTTGGTGATTATTGGTACCTACTATTTATGTGAAGAGCAGCACGTCATGACACTTTACAATATTGAAGAAGAGGCAGTTTCGGTCACTCGTAGGGATAATTACGTAAGCCGTAATGGAACTCTACAGGATCGCACGCGCCCCTTCCTAACCTCGCGCCCCTAGGCCGAGTACGTACCTAGTTTGCTTTAGGAATAATCTGCCTCTGGGTTAAGACGTCGTCGGTCTCCTATTCGGTGAGTCCGGGGTTCGATCCCGGCACGCCTTTTTCTTTGCTTTAACAGTGAAGGAAAATGAAGTATTTCTTTTTGCCTATGCAAAAAAATTTTACATTCGAACACTCCCAAAAAAGTAACATTAAGTTACTAAGTAATCTAGGTAAGTATTTTTCCACACACAATATAATCATTTACACACATAGTGTGGCTGATTCCATTGTACACAATCTCTGAACTAAACTAAAATGGCACGTCTAAATCTATTGCTATCCCTTTCATAATGTTGCTCGCGGAAAAGGATAGCACTAGATTTAGACCTGTTAATTTAGTTTAGCTCAGAGACAAGTGTACAAGAGAATCGGCCCAATTGCTTAGGACTATGAAAATTATAATTTTTACAGTCCTAAAAACAATATTATGTTTTAACATGATTTTAACTATGTTTTTAAGACTCTGTGAATAGTTGTTTGTTTACAATAACAATAATTAATTTACACAGTCATAAAATATGTTATAATGTGTCTCTTAATGACTATGTAGGTAAATTGTCTTTTTTAGGGTTCCGTACCTTGAAAGGAAAAACGGAACCCTTATAGGATCACTTTGTTGTCTGTCTGTCAGTCAAGAAACCTACAGGGTACTTCCCGTTGACCTAGAATCATGAAATTTGGCAGGTAGGTAGATCTTATAGCTGACATTTGGGGAAAAATCTGAAAACCGTGATTTAGGGTTAGATCACACAAAAAAACAGACAGACACACAAACAGACAGACAGACAACAAAGTGATCTTATAAGGGTTCCGTTTTTCCTTTTGAGGTACGGAACCATAAAAATTAAAAAAAAATCCTGAAAAAGAATCGACTGAAGGCGGTACGAAGTTCGCCGGGGTAGCTAGTCTATAATATAAAAATGGATCACTAAATGTGTTGCTGATCGCAAATCTCGAGAACCGCTGAACCGATTTCGCTAATTCTTTTTTTATAATATTCCTTGAAGTACGAGGATGGTTCTTAAGGAGAGAGAAATTTAAAAATTTGAATTGACCGTTAGGCGGAACGAAGTTCGCTAGGGCAGCTAGTTACAAAATAAAAATCGCCGCTAATTATTATATTTTCATCTGTATTTATCATTTCTCAGTTTCAGTTGAATGGAATGGCCGGCCGCAGATTTGAGCAGTATCACAAACTCCAGCTCCAGCTTCGTGTCGTCAGCCGTGATGTGGAACTTCCTGATGACGTGAGCTAAGGTGATCTTCATCAGCGTCATTACATAGGATTTACCTGTAAACAGAAACAATTGGTAAAGTGCGAGTCTGAATAGTAAGGTAGGGTTCGGGTTATTTTCAAAAGTTTCAATTCTTCTGTGCCGTCATTTGACGGTATATTGCAGCCGCTGCGCTGTCCTAGTAAATTACAAGCACAAGTCATTAGATACACATACTTAACTAAGGAGGTTTCTGCAGTAGTGGAGCGGTGCGGGAGAGTGTAATGACGGGATGATGATGAAAAAAATGAAAGCTCAGTGATTCGTCAACTTGTGACAATTGTCACGCTTTAGTTTTGTAGGATAGCGACCACCATGTGACGGTTTCACTAAAGATACCGTTATCATTACGGTGTCAAAAGGAGCTCTCTAGGAAACCACGCTGTTTTCAATAGATAAACAGTGACGTCATTTGACGGTATATTGCAGCCGCTATTTGACGGCACCGCGGTCCTAGTAAACTAGAGATTACTTTTACTATAGGCTAGGCTCACCGATACAATTCCTTCTTCCAGGTGAGAATGTCGCGAAAGCAGCTGGATGAGTAGGCACAGCATCATCCAGCCAGCGTTCTGGTCTGAACGCATCAGCACCTGGGCCCCAATACTCCTTGTTCCGGTTCAGCGCCCAGATGTGACGAATAACGTCACACCCCATGAGTCAGTAGCCAAAGCTTTAGTTTTGTAGGATAGCAACTACCATGTGATGGTTTCATTAAAGATACCGTTATCATTACGGTGTCACAAGGAGCTCTCTAGGAAACCACGCTGTTTTCAATAGATAATCAGTGACGTCATTTGACGGTATATTGCAGCCGCTATTTGACGGCACCGCGGTCCTAGTAAACTAGAGATTACTTTTACTATAGGCTAGGCTCACCGATACAATTCCTTCTTCCAGGTGAGAATGTCGCGAAAGCTGCTGGATGAGTAGGCACAGCATCATCCAGCCAGCGTTCTGGTCTGAACTCATCAGCATCTGGGCCCCAATACTCCTTGTTCCGGTTCAGCGCCCAGAAGTGACGAATGACGTCACACCCCACGAGTCAGTAGCCAAAGCTTTAGTTTTGTATGATAGCGACCACCATATTGTGATGGTTTCACTAAAGATACCGTTATCATTACGGTGTCACAAGGAGCTCTCTAGGAAACCACGCTGTTTTCAATAGATAATCAGTGACGTCATTTGACGGTATATTGCAGCCGCTAATTGACGGCACCGCGGTCCTAGTAAACTAGACATTACTTCTATTATAGGCTAGGCTCACCGATACAATTCCTTCTTCCAGGTGAGAATGTCGCGAAAGCAGCTGGATGAGTAGGCACAGCATCATCCAGCCAGCGTTCTGGTCTGAACTCATCTGCATCTGGACCCCAGTATTCCTTGTTCCGGTTCAGCGCCCAGATGTGACCCATTACATGACACCCCGCAGGTATTGTGAAGTTTTCTGAAATATTTTTTACTAGATGATGCCCACGACTTCGTCTGCGTGGATTTAGGTTTTTCTAAATCCCGTGGGAACTCTTTGATTTTCTATGATAAAAAGTAGCCTATGTTCTTCCCCGGGATGCAAGCTATTTCTGTAAATCGATTGAACGGATGGGCCGTGAAAAGCTAGCAGACAGACAGACAGACGGACGGACAAACAGACAGATACACTTTCGCGTTTATAATATCAGTATGGATAGGGAACTGAACTAAGAGGCGTGGATTAAAGTGATAAGAGAACCAAGAAATTTGAATGCCACAGAGTACCTACATATCAGGGGCGTGCACGTCATAGAGGCATAAATGCACTGCTTACCCCAGTTGTAATAGCTCAATGCATATTTTTCATAATGACCTGCCAATAAACAGGTTCCTAGCTAACTAATGCCTACCCTAGCTTCAAACCTGTGCACGCCACTGCTGCACATATGCAAGCAAATGGGATGATGACTATGTCAAAAATAAATTCCTGCTTAGGCAGTGGTCCGACCGCCGACGATGAACGAGAAACGAGTAGAACTAGAAACTTAAACGAGTTGGCGATCAGCGGGAAGCGAGTGTGTAGTAACGATAGTTTTGTCGCCGGGCTATAAGCGAATTTGCAAGTGCGACGAGCGATTACTCGCGCCATTCGCCTGCGGTCGCTCAGTCCTGTGCATAGATAACACACTATATACCAGACCCTGCACACGTCTGAACGAATATCGCTGAGCGAGTTTATTTTTGAAAGCTCGTCGCTCAGCGGCAAAACTAGTAAAGCGAGTCGTCGCCGGCAGTGTCAACAGTCAGAGCAACTTTGATATATGCATCTCATCAAAACACAGTGACATATTCCCTGTCCATAACAATAACGCGAACTTAAGAACTTACCGAAAAAAAAAAATTTGCATACCTTCACAAAAACTAACGGTATACTCAAAGAGTGTGTACTGTATGGCAATCGCATTATTCAATAAATTACCTGACGATCTAAGAGAGAAGCCTTTGACAGTGTTAAAAATAGACTTTACAAAATATTAATACATAAGAATTAATACGACATTAAGGACTATGTAACGGATTAAGGATATTTTAAGTTATTAACAATAATTATTTTGGACTTCTATTATGTTGACATTTTATTCATTACTAATATTTTGTTTTGATTGGTTGAAATCTATGTATAACTTGTATTTTAATTCCTACTTATTTTCATGTTTTTAATTTAAGGTTATATTATTATATTCAAACACCAGTTACGGTAAAATGTATAAGGCTCATCAGACATTGTTTCAACCTATTGTACCTGCATTTTATTGAATAAATAATTCATTCATTCATTCATTCATTCATTCATTCGCTTACACGGAATGTATCTACATTTATTGTGCGTTTCTTGAGAGAAAACCGCCGATAGTTAGTCGTTTTCTCGCCGGCGGGCGGCGGTCGGACCACTGCCTCTACATGTTATTTGTGTTTGTGGTTCAATAAAGATTTTTTATATATATAAAGAACTAGCTGATGCCCGCGACATCATCCGCGTGGATTTAGCTTTTTAACAATCGTGTGGGAACTTTGCAATTTTCCGGGATAAAAAGTAGCCTATGTCCTTCCCCGCGATGAAGGCTATCTCTGTACCAAATTTCGTCAAAACCGGTTGAATGGTTGAGCCGTGAAAAGCTGACAGACAGACAGACACGCATTTATAATATTTATGGATATTGGCCATGTTAAATGACTAATATTCCCGTTTCCACTCCAACTAAGCGTCAGGCTTGTGCTAGGAGTAGGTACGACAATAGTGCAACGGACGGGGTTTGAACCGTCGACCTTTCGGTTTTCAGTCCACTCCTTTACCGGTTGAGATATTGAGGCTCTTTCGTGAAATTAGCAATAGAACATCTTTACCACCTTACCTAATTGTACCTCTGTAGTGGTAGTCCGAGCTACTACCGTCCCAGAAGGGTACAGCCTTAACGTTTCCTTCATCACCGCTTCCAAGTATGGCAGTTTTGGCAAATCTTCCTTCAGGATAGGTCTTGCTTCTTTACCAAGTACATTTATTATTCTGGTGGAAAAAATTCGAACAATTCACCCGATTATGAGCAGTTTTTGCTGACACCTTGAGCAAAAACTGACAAAAACCACAACTGGCAAAAACAAAAACCACCTTACTATACCATATCCACGGAGAGAAGTTTGTACAGGGCTCTCTCTGTTACGTAATCCTATACAAATGATAAAGGCAAAAACTCACTGGGTGTTAACAGTTTTGAGACACCAACCAATCACGTGCCAATCACAAACGAAACTATTTTTTCAAACTGAATTTCGAATGTTTTTTGATAACATAGGTTCTATAATCGAGTAGTACAGAAAACATAGTTTCGTTTGTGTTTGGTTGGTGTCTCAAAATAGTTAGCACCCACTGAGATTTTTGTCTCTGTCGCTTGTATGGGATTACGTAACAGAGATATACTATATATAGAGCACTATACTAACTTCTTTAGGTCTAGAACGTGATGTTTGAACAACTCACTCATTATAAACTTTCTCTTGGACGCTTGGATAGCTGCCAATACAAACCAAAGCAAGCAAAATGGTAGGCGCGGTCGTGTCAAAGCCCGCCAGCATGAGATTATCCACAATTTGTCTTAGTTGTAAATCGGTTAACATATTGTCGTTTTCTACATTCATTGTATTCTCTAGAAGTATTTCCAGTGAACTCTGGAACTTTACTCCTGGAATTTAAAAAAAATCAAGTCAAAAGATTATTTGGACGTTTTAGTTACTAATTACATCGATGAGCAATTATTATTTTAACCTTTCTTTTGGTAGTCCTGTCTATGATTATGTTTGTCTAAAATTTCTTCCTTCTTGTGTTTAACCATCTGTAAATTTAAAAAATAATAATTATAATCCCCAGTGTCAGCCAATCATCTCAGTGGGCGTTAACCATTTTGAGTAACCAACCAATTAGGTACCTACAAAATGTTTTCAAACATAGTTTCGTTTGTGTTTGGTCAGTGACTCAAAATGGTTAACACTCACTGAGATTTTTTGCTCTGTCATTTGTATGGGACTACGTGACTTAGAAAGCGTTATCGTAACTTCTTTCCGTTGATAGAGTATACAGACTGTAACCAGAACGCAAGCAAAAACTTAGCGTTATTGTTATACTATCTAAACACAATTCAATACCCATTTGCCTCATTTTGCAGTTTTAGTGATTTAGTATTTTTCAAACCCGCAATGTACAGCGCGCAAAACTCCGGTCAATACGCACCTATGAAGGCATTGACTCCGAGTGGCCTACTTACGCAACTTTCGTTGACCTCTAGCGTCAGTTCGATGTTTTATTTGCAATATATCGTAAACTTTTACAAAATTATAGGATTTTTGTATATTTTTTGTGGTATCATAATATCAGTAATCATGAGTACCTACTATCACCTGTTTTCGTTTTTGCCAGCGTTCTGGTTCACTCTGTATACAACGTTAGATTTAATATACGCAAAACCTGAAAGTAGTTTGTTCAGAATCGGTAACAGAATCGATTGTAATCATTCTTACAACGTGTTATATTTTGACCAAAAATATTTTAAAATCCTGCAAGTTTAGACACCTAGTTGAATGACCGCATGCACCAGCTGATTCGAGCCGTGCAAGCGAGAACGCCTCTATTTCACTCACAGCCGCTCGCTTATGGTGACCATGTTTTTGCGATGACACGACTCAACACAAAAAGCTTATAACTTCGTAAATTTTCATTAAATATTTTTGAAATTTTGTACACGTATTCTTTATGTGAAAATATACGACACGTGTTTTGGTTTTTGCGTTAAGCTAAAACTAACGTTGTATAAAGTTATCTATTACCTGATCAGATAAACTCCAAATTATCTTTAGCGCTTCGTCTTGTTCCTTCTTCAAGGTGCTGAGGTTATTGAACACAAAGTCCAATATGTTCCAAGGGTATCTAAACCGGTCGGTGATGGTTTCCATCACCTTATCCACGGCTTTCGAGTAACTGTCGGTGATGAGGTCTTCACCATCAATCTTCATACCCATCGCAGTTTCTACAAAAATACAAACATTTATTGAACTAGCTTATGCTCGCGACTTCGTCCGCGTGGACAACACAAATTTCAAACCCCTATTTCACCCCCTTAGGGGTTGAATTTTCAAAAATCCTTTCTTAGCGGATGCCTACGTCATAATAGCTATCTGCATGCCAAATTTCAGCCCGATCCGTTGAGTAGTTTGAGCTGAGGTTTGTTAGTCAGTCAGTCAGTCAGTCACCTTTTCCTTTTATATAATTTAAAATAGCTAAAAAATAAATTACCTGTGATAGCCGGTTAGGACGTCCGCCTTCTAATCGGAGGTCGGGGATTCGATCCCGGGTACGCACCTCTAACTTTTCGGAGTTATGTGCGTTTTAATTAATTAAATATCACTTGCTTTAACGGTGAAGGAAAACATCGTGAGGAAACCTGCATGCCTGAGAGTTCCCCATAATGTTGTCAAAGGTGTGTGAAGTCTACCAATCCGCACATGGCCAGCGTGGTAGACTATGTGTTCTGCAGTGAGCCAGCGATGGGTTGATCTAGATGGCAGTCACTCACGGCTCACAGTTTCCAAAAGATTTCGTGTTATTATGTTGGTAAAGTCCATTTCTGTATCCACGTGGTTAGCCATGGTTTCGGTGAGACGCGCAGCTTGATGGTTGAACAAATTGATGTAACCATCCAACACGTGTGGTTTGAACGCTGCGTCTAATATTCTTCTGTTTCGTTTCCAAACCGGTACTGTAATAATAATAATCCCACCAAAAACATTTCATGTAAATTTGGTTGCCAAGACTCACAAGTTCATAACGCTTTCCTTGTTAAAAAGTTATGAGATCTTTAGTAGAGCCAAGCTCCTAGCTGAGCTTCGATTTGTGCTGCCCATGGGACTTGTCCTAAGTCAAAGTATATAGCTCTTGACTGTATCACATTTATAACAATAAATAACAAATAACTGTACTTATAAGCACTGATTCTACAAACCCTACATTTAGGTAAAAAAGTATGGCTTGGCCGTTTAATGTTCGTGAAACTATTACTATTGATATTATAGTGAACAAGTGTGTGCGTAAACACAGGTGCACTCTCTATTCCCTCACTCCAGATTCGGATTTCCGGAAATCCGACACGCCTGGAGAGATATAAGGCGCAGGACCGACGGCTTTACGTGCTCTCCGAGGCATGGGGGTGGAACACCGCCAACTCCCTAACTCTGGGTTAGTATTGAGAATTTTTGAACGGAAAAACCCAATAAGTACTTTAGAAAGAGATAGCGGTTTCGTAGAGCGTTGTCTCTGTCATTGAGAGTTGAGACCAACAAAATGTCACATAGGTATGAGCGACAAAAACAACGCTCTACGAAGCCGAAACCTCTTTCTAAAGGATGTACAATATTTCCTGCCGGCTACTGTACCTATTTTTGGTTCGACCCGGGAATCGAACCCAGGACTCGTCATCCGCAATTACATACATACTATTTATATGGGACCACCTTGAAAGTAGTATACCTTTCAAATAAAAAAAGAATTTTCAAAATGGGTCCAGGCTTCTTCGAGTAATCGGGGAACGTACATAAAAAAAAGATTCCGACGAATTGAGAACCACCTCCTTTTTGGAAGTCGGTTATAAAGAAATGGAAAGCACCTTACCACTAGCGGCAATCAATTCAGCACCAACGTAAGGTCTTATCAGGTCGTATATGAACATCTTGTCCAGGCATCGGGTAAAAACTGTTGACATATCCGGCGCCGAGGATATTACTAGAACATAAATAATTTTTATCTTAGTCTTAATATAAATCATACTTTGACTTTGCTCAGACTTAAGTTTCTGCGAAAACGAGACAGGTTTATGCCTCCTTTTAACAGTATCTTAAGTCTCAGCAAAGTCCTTCCCCGGAATGTAAGCTAACTCTGTACCAAATTTCGTCGAAATCGGTTAAACTGTTGGGTCGTGAAACGCTAGCAGACAGACAGACACACTTTCGCATTTATAATATTAGTATGGATAGAGAAGAGAGATTTTTAGGCTGAGACAGTGAACTAGAGTGCGGGAATTCTCGGTTTGATCCTGAATCGACGAATTATGTCAACTAATAGGCTATGGTGACGTAAAATCAAAGAAAAATAGGGCTACTTTAGGGCTCCCTGTGTCAAATGTACTAACACTCGACGCCTGCAAGTGACAAGTTTGCTCAGGCTTAAGTTTCAGTTAAAACGAGACAGGTTAATGCCACAACGCTATAACGCTGTCTCATTTTAAAAGTGTCTTAAGTCTAAGCAAAGTCAAAATGCATTGTATAAATCTCAGTCTTAGAGATAGCTTTCTGCTTGGAGATGGACATACAGACCTAAGGTTAAATTTGTCACAGAAAATCTAAGAGTTCCTTCACAGATAAAAAACTTATCCGCGCATCTAGGGTTGCCAGGCGTCCGGATAAAGCCGGACATAGGTAGGCTTTTTGATTGCGTGTCCGGCTTTTTACATTTCGCAAACGAGCGTGGCCGAGCGCAGGCGAGTCGACTGTTGGTCGCTCCCGTAGGCGGCAGTGCCGCCTGACAAACAAGATTTATAACAATAATAAAAAAATCTTGATTTTACATACAATTTTGTGTCTTATACTAAGACACAAAATCCTCAATAATGTAGGGTGTCCGGCCTTTCTACCTAAATGTCCGGCCAAACTGGCTGGTCTGTCCGGCTATTAGGTATGGCGATCTAGCAACCCTACACGCATCCACGCTTATGAAGTCGCGGGGATCATCTAGTGGAATATAAGCGCAAGTAGGTAGAAGATTTTTTTGATAAAAAACCATGTTGAAAATAAATTACCATACACTACGATCGGTCCAAAGGTGAATTTAGTGACACCACCATTGTTATTTGTCCATTCACCCATGTGCGTGATTTTCTTGAATATTTCTGTAAAAGGAAAGAGTCATTTTTATGTAACGCACGATACATAGGCCCTTAGATAGGATTGCTTACCTGGTTTCAGTACTAATCCATACCAATATTACACATGGCATGGTCGTTCGCTGTGCCAGATCCTTCTTTCCACGCACATACAAACTGTGGAACCAATTCCCATCGGCGGTGTTCCCACTAGATTACAACATGGGGTTATTCAAGGGGCGGACCAACAAATTCCTAAAAAGGCCGGCAACGCATCGTTCCTCTGGTGCTGCAAATATTCATGGGCGGCGGTAATCATTTAACATCAGGTGACCCGCCTGCTCGTTTGCTCGGTATCTCTGTTAAAAAAACCGACCAAGTGCGAGTCAGGCTCGCGCAATGAGGGTTCCGTACTAAAGTCGTATTTTTTCGACATTTTGCACGATAATTCACAAACTATGATGCATAAAAATAAATAAAAATCTAAACTGGCGCGGTGTATACAGACTTAAAGGTGTCACTACACCTTCAAACATGCTTCAAAACATGACCTATAGTCGAATTTTTAATTAGACAACAATTTTAGATGTTTCCAGTGCTATCAGATTTTTATGGAAAATAAATAGTGCTGGGGCAAAAAGAATCATTAGCTACGGGTAACTTTAGAAAGGCGTCTAACATTGTGAGTCAATGTTTCAATTGAATTATTGGTATAAAATTTAAAAAAAAACTCAATAACCTGCTGTAAATTGTTTAGTAACATCTAAGACCGCCTCTACTCAATACCTAATATTAATCTCTCTTAATACTCAAAAATATTACTCAATAAAACATACTTATATTTACGTAAATCATATCCTAAAACTTTTTATTAAAGCACTATTATGCAAATCTTATTTGTATAATATGTGTAGATATATATTTATTTTATTTTAGTAATTATTTACTAGTTTTATAATGGTTCCTTTTTACTCTGCTTGAGTGAGCTTAATGTAAAATAGAGAAGCAGGAACTGGTTCATTGACTCATTCACATGACACAACTGAACCACATACATCACTATCATCTTAAATATGGTATCATTATTTCAAGATTTGACATTAGCTAATGTCAAAACGTGTTGTTTAATTAAAAATTCGACTATAGGTTGCCTTTTAATAGAAAAACATCGCTTACCTCGCATATCGATATTATATAATCCAATTTCGAAAACAGACAAAGCATTGGGTATGGTCGGTATTAATTTATTCAACCGCACGTTCACATAACGCAAATAAAAACTAATTAATGTAAAAATAATAAACAAAAGTAAATAAATAAACATCGTTAACTAAAATGTAGACTCTCCAAGTGTATTTTAAAACACCGACTGTTAGTTCAAGTTAACTTCGTATTATAGGCCTTGAGAAAATTGCGTAATAGGTCGTTACGTATACAAACAAGCCAAAATTATTAAGTAGTTAATGTCGACACAGAATAAAACAAGTATCAAGATAGCCAGCATTTGTAGTGCAAGCCGACTGCATAAATAACCGGTCAAGTGCGAGTTGAACTCGCGTGGAGAGGGTTCCGTACGATGTAGTCCAGGAAATAAAGCATTTTGGCTCGCAACTTTTTCGTCCACCATGGATTTACTTGAAATTTTATAGAATAACCTAAATGTCGATTTTTCTAACTTCAAAAACATAGGACTTTCATACAACCTTCGACTCACCCTTTCACACCCTTAGGGGGGAATTTTTCGATACCGTTTCTTAGCTGACACCTACTACAACACTACACAGACTATTATGTGGGCGCACAGTGTTTTCTTTTGAACAAAAAAACTAAAATTAATAAAGCAATTTGAAAATTATTAAGATGATGCCCTTCAACTTGCTCAGCGTGGATTTGGGTTTTTACTACTAATAATGAAAACCGACCAAGTGCGAGTCAGGCTCGCGCAATGAGGGTTCCGTACTACACTCGTATTTTTTCGTCACTTTGCACGATAATTCAAAACTATGATGCATAAAAATAAAATCTGTTTTAGAATGCACAGGTGAAACCCTTTCATATGATACCACTTGATAGGTATAGTTATTTTCCTTCGAAAATTGAAAATACTAATTTTTAGTTCATGACCCAATTTAATTTTTATTGTGTGACTAGCTTATGCTCGCGACTTCGTCCGCGTGGACTACAAAATTTCAAACCCCTATTTCACCCCCTTAGGAGTAGAATTTTCAAAAATCCTTAGCGGATGCCTACGTCATAATAGCTATCTGCATGCCAAATTTCAGCCCGATCCGTCCAGTAGTTTGAGCTGTGCGTTGATAGATCAGTCAGTCAGTCAGTCAGTCAGTCAGTCACCTTTTCCTTTTATATATATAGATATAACCACAAATTCACTATTTTCAGATTGTTCCCCTTATGTCTTCTATAAGACCTACCTACCTGCCATAAATTTCATGATTCTAGGTCAACGGGAAGTACCCTATAGGTTTCTTGACAGACCGACAGACAGACAGACAGACAACAAAGTGATCCTATAAGGGTTCCGTTTTTCCTTTTGAGGTATGGAACCCTCAAAAGTAGCTTATATTATGACTATGTTCCCACTGTCCAGCAAGCTATCTCGGCAGTCGAAAATCGGTTGAACGTAGTAGGTATAGGCCGTAAAAAGCTAGCAGACAGTTAGACGTATTTTCGCATAGGTATTAGATTAGTATGTGGTATGGATGAAAATATATGAGATGCGAAATATCCAAGTAAATTATATTGCAGATGGTTTAAAATTAATACTTTAATTTATCACCGGCAATCTGTAAAATCCGATATTGTAGTATAGGTACCTACGATTTCGATGGAATACCGGGCTTGCTTTGGAAATGTATAAAATACGTCTTTAATCTATCGCGTTTACCTACAATTTATTAAATACCTACTGGGTTATGCTTTATCTCTATCCATAATTAAATGTTTCCACCGATTACAATTTTCTAAATAAATATATTTAAATATACAGAAATCGTTAAGTTTTTTTATCAGTACATATAAATAGATTGCAGCTGAATTCAACGTGTGCTAGATTAGTAATAATTGTCCTTAGGTTTAAAGTCAAATGCTTACGTGAACTGTTTCTAAGAAACAGGTGAATGTGTCCAATCAGTGGCAACGCGCCCGGGAGAGGTGGGGGCTCATCTTTATTCCTGTTTCTCCGCCGCCACGCCAATATACCGCACGACAGAAATACTAGTATAAGAGCCACCGACAACATTGAAGATGAGTTGAAAAATATTCTTTTAAATTAGTTTTATGCGATTTAGTGCCACCGCGCCGTCTCGACATTAAAGATGAGTTAAAAAAATTAAATAAGTTTTTAAGTAGGTACCTACTTTATGCAGTGATTTTAATCTTTATCGCGTAAGACGCTTTTTAGGGTTCCGTACCCGAAGAGTGCCAATGGGACCCTATTACTGAGCCTCCTCCTGTTCGTCCGCCCGTCCGTGTGTCTGTCCATGGGCTGTATCTCGTGAACCGTAATAGGTAGAGTCATAGAACGTTTATTTCTATCGCCGCTATTACAAAAATAATAAAATTTTCAAAATCGTACGGAACCCTTCATGTGCGATTCCGACTCGCACTTGGCTTATTTTTTATAAGAGCTTCGAGGTCGGCCGTCGGAAATGCAGTGTTAACATGGCACCAACACACAGTTTATTCATCCATAGGTACCTACTAATATTAATGCAAAAATGTGTCTGTAAGTCTGTTACCTTTTCACAGCCCATTCACCAGACCAATTTTGACGGAATTTTGTTTCGAGATAGCTTGCATCCCAGAGAAGAGAAGGCTACTTTTTATTCCAAAAAATCAAAATAGTTTTCACGGAATGTATTAAAAATCTTAACACACGCGGGCCTCATCTAGCAGATAATAATAAAAGAGTAAAATAGTAATCCATATCCATCCTACTATCCATACTAATATTATAATTTCGGAATGTCTGTCTGCTAACTTTGATGTTGACAACTCCCTTAGGGGGGGGGGGGGGGGGGGGGGGGACGACGACGACCGTTTCTTAGCTAACTCCTACGTCCTAGAAAGAAGAACCTACCTTTCAAATGTAGGCTTAATAGTTCCTGAGATTTCGTGATTTATAATAATTTATTTATTTTGAATTTAGAATTTATACACAAGAAACGAGTTTCCTACCCTCTGTCAGTCAGTCAGTCAGTCAGTGAGTGAGTGAGTGCTATTTCGCTTTTATATATGTATATAGATTATTCGGGTCGTAAATTACCATTTTTTTATTAATTAGGTAGGTAGGCTAGGTACCTATCAATAACAATTTTATATCAACAATAAATCAATATAATATGGCTACATGTTGTACCTAATTACTTATTAATTAGGTACTAGATAATGCCCGCGACTTCGTCCGCGTAGAATCAGGTTTTTTAAAATCCTGTAGGAACTCTTTGACTTTCCAGGATAAAAAGTAGCTTATGTCACTTTCCAGGTCTTTAACTATATATCTCCATGCAAAAAATCACGTTGATCCGTTGCTCCATAGATACCCCACACCGCCCACACGTATGGGTTTGATGAAAAAAAAATTGAGTTTCAGTTCTAAGTATGGTAAGTTAGGTTAGAATAAACTAAATATGAAGGGGGCCTCAAGTACCTACCTAATGAACTCCAAAGGGCTTAGTTCACCATTGACTAGATACTGTCCGCGACTTCATCCGCGTAAGTTTCGGTTTCTAATCCCGTAAATATCTCGTAAGTCTAAATTTATCAAAGGAAAAGGTGACTGACTGACTGACTGGACGGATCGATCTGAAATTTGGCATGCAGATAGCTATTATGACGTAAACAACCGCTAAGAAAGTATTTTTGAAAATTCAACCCCTTAGGGGGTGAAATAGGGGTTTGGAATTTGGGAAGTCCACGCGGACGAAGTCGCGAGCATAAGCTAGTCCATACTGATATTTAAAATGCGAGTGTCTAAATCGAAAAGTCTTTTTTATACGATTTTGTCCAATTCACGACAACTAGGGAACTTCTAACAAAACGTTGAGGCTTCGTCGTCACTGGCAGGCGTCAAATGTTGTCAGTCAGTCAGTCAGTCACCTTTTCCTTTTATATATTTAGATTTTGGAAGCAGTAAGTGCTTACCTACATAATAACTTATATTATGAAGGTTTTATTACCTTTTATTGCTATTATAAAAGAAAATGATTTTCTAACTCCCGAGTCATTTCAATATTAGCTAACTCAGGTTGCCGACTCAAAATAGGTAAGAAATAATAATTGTTATTCTAGAAGGTTAATCCACTACTTGTTAGTGTCACTAAGAATTATATTATTACACTAGCTTATGCTCGCGACTTCGTCCGCGTGGACTACACAAATTTCAAACCCCTATTTCACCCCCTTAGGAGTTGAATTTTCAAAAACCCTTTACCGGATGCCTACGTCATAATGTCTATCTGCATGCCAAATTTCAACCCGATCCGTCCAGTAGTTTGAGCTGTGCGTTGATAGATCAGTCAGTCAGTCAGTCAGTCACCTTTTCCTTTTATATATTTAGACTAGCTGACCTGGCGAACTTCGTACCGCCTCTAATAGTCGATTCTTTAATTTTTTCAATACCTATTTTGCTATTCGGGACACGGTCAGCCTTCCCGGAACCCCTCCACTAGCACTTAAACTTTATGGTATGGTACTAAAGTTCAAATTGACTTTTAAGTATTATTACGAATCTTTTGTATGCACCGCTGCGACGTGATTGAAGGACAAACCAACAAACCAATAAACCAACAAACCAACAAACAAACACACTTTCACATTTATAATAGTAGTACCTACTGATTTTTTTATTTTAATAGACAGAGGCGGGAAACGCGGCCGGCTGATAATAATGTTGACGTGGCTGATACTGGTACTCGTGATCCTGGTGTGTGCTCTATTGGCATTGTCTACAAGAAACTCCAGTAAAGATGAACCACCAGCTTTTCCAGGGGCTTTGATACTAATTGGACACGCGCATATCTTATTTGGAAGAAAATTCAGTAAGCATTTTTGACTCACTATAAAAAATCCGGTTAAGATTGCGCGCCGCGCGCGCCGCTGCCCGCGCAGCCCGTTGTGAGGGTGGCTGAGGTGGTTGTGGGGGCCGGATGGGTTCGAAACTAGTCAGGCTAACGTCGACTAAACACGTGAGTATAGCCGGGTGAGAGATATTATATTATACAGTGTTGATACGTTTGGATTCACGACGGTCTCAAGTGGAAACACGCCAGTTAATATTGAATGCACTATAATTAATAAAATGTTACAGGACCATGGGAGCTTTTCCAAAAATTGTGTAATGCAAGCCTCAAAGCTGGCGGAGTTATATCTGTTTTTATGGGACCCTGGACTTTCTATTGTAAGTAACTTTGTACTATAACATTTATATAGTTCTTATGTAGACATCCGCCAAGAAAGAATTTTTCAAAATTCACCTAAGGGGGTAAAATAGGAATTTGAAATTTGTGTAGTCCACGTGGACTATCAGTACCCTTATTACAAATGCGAAAGTGTGTTGGTTTGTTGGTTTGTCCTTCAATCACGTCGCGACGGTGCAACGGATTGACGTGATTTTTTGCATGGGTATAGATAAAGACCTGGAGAGTGATATAGGCTACTTTTTATCCCGGAAAATCAAAGAGTTCCCACGGGATTTAAAAAAATCTAATTCCACGCGGACGAAGTCGCGGGTATAAGCTAGTTATGCATAAAAATAAATAAAAATCTGGTTTAGGATATACAGGTAAAGCCCTTTCATATGATACCCCACTTTGTTATAGCAATCTTACTTTGAAAATTGAAAATACTACCTAATTATTTGTTCATGAACACATTTAATTTTTTTTTGTGATGTAACCACAAGTTCACGGTTTTCGGAATTACTCCTTTAATTGTGCTATAAAACCACAACCTACCTACCTACCTTTCATGATTCTAGGTCAACGGGAAGAAATACGGTTTTCTTGACAGACACAACTGACAGGCGGACTATCATATGAAAGGGCATTCTGAAACAGATTTTTATTTTTATTTATGCTAAATAGATAGGTTTTGATTTATAGTACAAAATGTCGAAAAATACGACTTTAGTACGGAACCCTCGGTGCGCGGGTCTGACTCACACTTGGCCTGTTTTTTTTTCAGGGGTAACAGACCCAAACGATTTTTGGAAAATTTCCAATACTTGTTTAGACAAAAGCAAATTATACCACATTGCAAAACCTTTTGCCGGCAATGGAATTGGAATAAGTCCATGTGAGTAAGTTGCAGGGTGTAGCCAGAACGCTGACAAAAACGAAGACAGGTGATAGTACTGATGATTACTGATATGATACCACAAAAAAATTATGGTATTGGTTTGTTGGTTTGTCCTTCAATCACGTCGCAACGGTAGCAACGGATTGACGTGAGTTTTTGCATGGATATCGATAAAGAACTGGAGAGTGACATAGGCTACTTTTTATCCCAGAAAATCAATAAGTTCCCACGGGATTTTTAAAAACCTAATTCCACGCGGACGATGTCGCGGGCATCAGCTAGACGTGTCTCATAAGTTTTTAACCCTGAAATAATGGTAGATATAAATTAAAGAGTAAGGAATTCGGGAAAGCATGTAAATTTTCACGCCTAAATTTTTCCCTCACTGTATAGGACTCAGCGGGACCTACGTTTCTAGCTACTTACTTATAGTGCATTCAATATTAACTGGCGTGTTTCCACTTGAGACCGTTATTAGCAATATCAATAGGATTACATTCGACATGCCACGTAAACAATAGCCATTCATTTTTAAAGGAGCCGGTTCAACCTTATATGTTTTGTTGCAAACCAACCAGTGTTGATACTTTTAAATTCACCCGCCACGACTTACTTCAATTGTTATTGCTAATGACAGTCTCAGGTGGAAACATGCCAGTTAATATTGAATGCACTTATACCTGAGTAGGTCTGGTTAGACTAATAAAACTTTGTTCTCTTCCAGCATCAGTATGGAGAGTGCAACGAAAACTAGTTAGTGTAGCGTTCAGTCAGGTCGTTCTAGATAATTTCCAGGGTATCTTCAATGCACAATCTCGCCGCATGGTCCAAGACCTAGCAGTTGAAATCGGAAATGGACAATTTGACCATTCGGTATATACTCAACATAATGCTCTGGAAACTATATGCTGTATGTATTGTTGTACAATTTTTAAATCAGTACTGTGGTAACTCATGTATGCGTATCTAATTATCTAAATATAATATAAAAGGCAAAGGTGACTGACTGACTGACTGACTGACTGACTGATCTATCAACGCACAGCCCAAACTACTGGACGGATCGGGCTGAAATTTGGCATGCAGATAGCTATTATGACGTAGGCATCCGCTAAGAAAGGATTTTTGAAAATTCAACTCCTAACTGGGTGAAATAGGGGTTTGAAATTTGTGTAGTCCACGCGGACGAAGTCGCGAGCATAAGCTATTATATATATGCCTAGCCTTTTCCCATGTTAGTTGGGGTCGGCTCTCCTAACCATATTTCTCCAAGTTGTTCTATTTTGGGTCGTCATGGGGTCAATTTGGGCTGTTTTAAGCTTCACTGTGCGGCGGTCCAAGCCCGACTGCCCGCTGACACGACTGAAGGTCATCGTACTGATACGATTACCTTCCCACGCACACTGCATGGGGTGAGACTCGAGATGACAGTGTTTTGAATGTAGTACATGTGTTAGTATGAATGTAAGTTTGTATGTGTTATTTGCCTGTATGCTACAAGTACCCTTATTATAAATGCGAAAGTGTGTTCGTTTGTGGGTTTGTTGGTTTGTCCTTCAATCACGTCGCAACGGTGCAACGGATTGACGTGATTTTTTGCATGGTTATAGGTAAAGACCTGGAGAGTGACATAGGCTACTTTTTATCCCGGAAAATCAACTCACGGAAATCCATCACTACCCATATTATAAATGCGAAAGTGTGTTTGTTTGTAGGTTTGTTGGTTTGTCCTTCAATCACGTCGCAACGGTGCAACGGATTCACGTGATTTTTTGCATGGTTATAGTTAAAGACCTGGAGAGTGACATAGGCTAGGCTTTTATTCCGGAAAATCAAAGAGATCTCACGGGATTTTTAAAAAACTAACTCCACGCGAACGTAGTCGCGGGCATCAGTTATCTACATTATACAGTGTGTCCGGACATGAACTAGCGATATTTTAAACACTTATATAACAACTATTTTTAAGTAGGTAGGTACACTCTAAACTTGGGCCCAATCCACTTCCTACCTGTGTGGCAGCCATTTTGGTTTTTTTGTTGAAATATTCTTATACGTGTGCGAAAAAAGTCATATATTTCTCAAAATTTTGGTATTACTGAGATAAAAATGGGCTTATTCGAAGGGCAACAATACTGTCCTATCGCCTACATTACAAAACAAAGTGTTCACATTTCCATAATTTTTGAAAAAAATAAGAAACTCGAAAAAATTCCGTAAAATTATGCAAATTCACAAATTATTGTACATCACTGCAAAAACACTCCCGGCAACACTTTTTATTTTTTTACTGCATCGAGAGATTTTGAGCTAAGCTACAATACAACATTTAATTTATAGCTGTATGAGTTATACAGTAGAATTTGTGCATACGGTTTATATACGGCCACCGCAAATTCGACCATATTTCCGATTACCGTCGTCGGTTAAAGTGGCTCCCAATGCGCTTTCGCCGCAATTTGCATATTCTGACTGTTCTCTACAATGTTCTTAATACCTCTTCCCCTGGTTATCTACGAGAGCGATTTCAACTATCCCGCCCTCCAACTAGACCTATGCGGTCGTGTGTCTCAAAAAATCCTCTCGTCACTCCCCGTTGTAACACAGTCTTCTATAACAAATCTTTCACCGTACTAGCTACCCAACTTTGGAACTCACTTCCTGAAAATGTCAGAGAGAACTGCCACTCAGTACACTCATTCAAATACAGAGTGAAGCAGTATTACCTATCATTAATATAGAGTATTTTATTTATTATATTATGTATTTATATTTTTCATATATTATGTATTATGTATTATATATTATGATAAGTATTATTATTGTATATAAGTTGATTTGGGTATTTATTATAAGATATTTATGTAGTTTATTAGATTCTAGTACCGTAGACCTATTCCACTTCTTGATACGCCTTACTCACAACCTTGAATGGGAAGCTGGAAGAAATCTCTGTTTAGAGATAAGCATTTCCGATGTAACTTAATTTATTATTACTTTGTAACTACAATTTTTGGTACATGAATAATAAAAATAAATAAAATAAAATAAAAATAGAAACTCAATTATCCGGCCCTCAGTTATACGGATTCGTGATTATCCGGACTACCAACCGAAAATTGATCGGCCAAGTGCGAGTCAGACTCGCGCACCGAGGGTTCCATTCCATACTCGGGTATTTTTTCTGCCATTTTGTACCATAAATCAAAAACTATTATGCATAAAAATAAATAAAAATCTGTTTTAGAATGTGCAGGCAAAGCTCTTTCATATGATATCCCACTTGGTATAGTTATCTTACTTTGAAAATTTAAAATACTATTATAGTGAACTACATAATATGCACAAAACCCGCTTTTCTTCATACATTCGATTATCCGGATTTTCGATTATGCGAATCCGTACCGACAACAAATTAGTCCGGTTAATCGAGTTTTCACTGTATATGTATACTTCTTATATAGAGATTGTTTTGTTTTAGTAACTCTCGGAGCAGACTTTACAGACAAGAGAAATATCATCAGCGAATACATACATGCATCAGAGATCGGCATGGGCATATTGATGAAAAGGTTCCAAAGATTCTGGTTGCACAGCGATTTTATATTTAACTGGTCACAGCTGAAGACGAAACTCGACGAGTGTCTAGAGATTGGGAATAATTTGTCAAATACTGTATGTTGTATCGAAGCAGGCGTTACTTTGCGGAAGTCCATGATATACAATGAACCAAAAGCTTAATACATACTAATATTATAAATGCGAAAGTGTGTCTGTCTGTCTGTCTGCTAGCCTTTCACAGCCCATCCGTTCAACCGATTTTGACGAAACTTAGTACATAGGCAAGGACATAGGCTACTTTTTATCCCGTAAAATCAAAGAGTTTCCACGGGATTTTTAGAAACTTAAGTCCACGCGGACGAAGTCGCGGGCATCCTCTAGTTTGCTACAATCCGCTGAAACAGGTCTAATCTGTATGGTGCAACATCCAGCATACAGATTCGACCTGTTTCAGCGGATTATAGCAAATTAAGCTTTTGGTTCATTGTAAATAAATACTGCATGGACACATAATTTCATTTTTCCGTGATACATATAGAGAGAGCCAGCGCGTGCCAGACCTGCGTTATTTTATAAAAACTGAAAGTTTCTCTGCGTATTGTTCCAAACACAGGAGAAACGATCAGCGATTATGAAGGTTGGATCATGGTGGCTTTGAGAGAAAAAATTAAAAAAAAAAAACAATCTTTTTTATTCAAATAAACTTTTACAAGTACTTTCGAATACTCGGATGCATCTACCACTGGTTAGGAATGCCTTTCCTACCGAGAAGAGATAACAGGTACCTAATAAATGTGGAAAAACTTCTACGTCAAAGTATAAAGTCTATTTTTTTATATTTTCTTCGAAATCACGTCGTGCATTGCCAGACACTTAGTGTCGTGGCAACCACCTGCCAGTAAAAATGATGACCATCACCATGATCCCAATTTCTTAGTCGCTGATCGTTCCTCCCCGTGTTGGGGACAAACGTGTGGGGGCGCAGAGAAACTTCCAGATTTTATAAAATAACGAAGCTCTGGCACGGGCTGGCTCTTAGTCCAATACCACTCCTAAACTCTAAACTAAACATGCCTAAAATTAATTATTTGTAGGTTATAACACAGAGAAAAGCAAATTATTTGAAGAACAGAAAATGCAAGAAAATTGATGAGAAGGTAAAAGGTAATCTGTTGTTGTTATTGTGACTATCAGTACCCTTATTATAAATGCGTAAGTGTTTGTTTGTTGGTTTGTCCTTCAATCACGTCGCAACGGTGCAACGGATTGACGGTGATGCATGGGTATAGATAAAGACCTGGAGAGTGACATAGGCTACTTTTTATCCCGGAAAATCAAAAAGTTCTCTCGGGATTTTTAAAAATCTAATTCCACGCGGATGAAGTCGCGCGGTAAAATTATAAAACAAAAATAGAATTTTACAACCAATTTTGATTCTGTTTTACTCACTACACGACCATCGAGAGAATACAGTTCGCTGTTCGTGGCCGTTACAATGTGACGTCATAGCTACGGAAAATGGTGGTGGTGGAATAAATGGTGGTTGACAAAAATAATATTTTTAATTATTACTTACTAGCTGATGCCCGCGACATGTAGACGAAGTCGCGGGCATCAGCTAGTTAGTATATAATAGTTATTTAAGCAACTGTTGTATAAAGAGGGGCATTAAAACACGAAAGTCCGACTTGTACTAATAGTACGACTTGAGTGTTTTAATACCTAATTATCAACAGTTGCATACAAGACTTTATCTACACCCATAATATTATGAATCCTATAAAAGATTCTGAAACAGTTAGCTTATTGCCAACATTAAAACACCCAATATCTTAATAAATATTAAAGCATCTAAACGAGTGTTATAATGTTGTACTGAATTTCATTATAACACTCCTGTGAAAAAGAGACAGCGCTATAATACTGCTGGCATAAATCTGTCTCGTTATGTATAAAGTATGGGTGTAGATAAAGTATATAATAGATTTCATTTGCTGTTGCGCATAAAATAATAACCAAAATTTGAGATGGCACCTACCTGTTGCATTATGATCAAAGGTTTCCTCTGGTACAATTTTTGCTTGTTTTCAGGTCCAACGTTCAAGTCAGTCATAGATCTTCTTCTTGAGCTGTCTATAGAGAAGGGCTTATTAAATGACCAGGAGATCAAAGAATATATGGATGCTATAATCTTTGCTGGTTATGATACATTGTCTGGTGTGATGATGTTTACTATGTTGTTAGTTGCATCATATCCTAATGTTCAGGAAGAAATTTGGAAAGAGTAAGTTGTAGAGTATCTTAATCCTTTAATAGTAGGTATAGTCCGCGACAGGTTGAGATGGCAATCGGGGTATGAGGCGGGGGGACGCCCGCACATCCGCACGTCACCCGCGCTCGCCCGCACCGTGTTAGCGCGGGGGTTGTGCAGGTGTGAGGGGCTTTCCCTCCCCATTTACATATAACTAGCTTATGGTCGCGACTTCGTCCGCGTGGACTACACAAATTTCAAACCCCTATTTCACACCCTTAGGGGTTGAATTTTCAAAAATCCTTCCTTAGCGGATGCCTACATCATAATATCTATCTGCATGCCATATTTCAGCCAAATCCGTCCAGTAGTTTGAGCTGTGCGTTGATAGATCAGTCAGTCAGTCAGTCACCTTTTCCTTTTATATATTTAGAAGACTAGCTTATGCTCGCTACTTCGTCCGCGTGGACTACACAAATTTCAAACCCCTATTTCACACCCTTAGGGGTTGAATTTTCAAAAATCCTTCCTTAGCGGATGCCTACATCATAATATCTATCTGCATGCCATATTTCAGCCAAATCCGTCCAGTAGTTTGAGCTGTGCGTTGATAGATCAGTCAGTCAGTCAGTCACCTTTTCCTTTTATATATTTAGACTAGCTTATGCTCGCTACTTCGTCCGCGTGGACTACACAAATTTCAAACCCCTATTTCACACCCTTAGGGGTTAAATTTTCAAAAATCCTTCCTTAGCGGATGCCTACATTATAATATCTATCTGCATGCCATATTTCAGAAAAATCCGTCCAGTAGTTTGAGCTGTGCGTTGATAGATCAGTCAGTCAGTCAGTCACCTTTTCCTTTTAAACATTTAGATTTATATTTCGAACCTTATGATTATTATCAGTCGATAGACGAAGCTAGTACTTAATAAATTTGGTTTCATGTCTCAGGTTGCACGCAGTTTTCGGTGACGAAGACAGGGACGTCACGAAGCAAGATTTGTCTCAGTTGGTGTACCTGGAGGCTGTGTTGAAGGAATCAATGCGCATTTATCCCATAGCACCTTATGTTATAAGACATCTCAATTGCGACGTCAAGTTGCGTTAGTTGCTTTTTTAATGCGGTGTGGTTTACCTAAGTTTTACACAAACAAGATGGACAAAATTTGCCCCAGGCTGAACTATGAACATGACTTTTTTTAGGGTTCCGTACCTCAAAAGGAAAAACGGAACCCTTATAGGATCACTTTGTTGTCTGTCTGTCTGTCGGTCTGTCAAGAAACTTACAGTGTACTTCCCCTTGACCTAGAATCATGAAATTTGGCAGGTAGGAAGGTCTTATAGCAGACATTTGGGGAAAATCTAAAAACCGTGAATTTGTGGTTACATCACACAAAAAAAAATTAAATTGTGGTCATGAAAATTCTAATTATTAGAATTAGAATTTTCAATTTTAGAAGTAAGATAACTATATCAAATGGGATATCATATGAAAGGGCTTTACTTGTGCATTCTAAAACAGATTTTCATTTATTTTTACGCATCATAATTTTTGATTTATAATGCAAAATGTCAAAAAATACGACTGTAGTACGGAACCCTTGGTTTTGCGAGTCTGACTCGCCCGTAGCCGATTTTTTAACATTTTAACTTTTCAACAGGAAACTGTACTCTCTCAAAAGATACACCATGTTTACTGTCGGTGTACGGAGTCCACAGACACCCCATGTGGGGTCCGGATGCCGAGGAATTCAAGCCGGAACGCTGGCTGATCCCAGCAACCTTTCGTGAAAGCACTGTCATCCCCTTTGCTGCATTTAGTATGGGAAGAAGGAATTGCATAGGTAAACCATACCGGGTGTAACCACAACGCTAGCAAAAACTTAGCGTTATTGTTAACACAATCCAATACCAATAACCATTTGCCTCATTTTGTAGTTTTAGTGATTTAGTATTTTTCAAACCCGTAATGTATAGCGTGCAAAACTTGGGTCAATGCCCCAGCTACGACACAGCATTGACTCCGTGTGGCCTTCTTACACAATTTTCGTTGTACGAGCCTCAGTCCGATGTTTTATTTGCAATATATGGTGGACTTTTACAAAAGGATTATTTTATTTTATATTTTCGCGTTTTTTTTTGAGGTAGGGTTGATCTTGATGAAGTATTAAATTTCTTTTTCCCAGGTCAAACATACGCCTACATGTCGATGAAGACCAGCCTAGTGCACATATTCCGGCACTACAGGCTGACTGGAGACCACACTAAGATGATCCTCAAAATGAACATAATGCTCAAGCCAGTTTCGGGACATTATATTGCAATTGAAAAGAGAACAAAATAAAATAAATTATTTCGATATAGTGTGCAGTTCTTTTACAACCCTGATGCAAAATTTAAAAATACAGTGGATCTCCGGTAATCCGGCCCCTGTCTAATCCGGCACCCCCTGTAATCCGACATGGTCTATTATTTATTATTGAATATTTTTTTGACAATCTTCTCTAATCCATGATTGAACAAGTGACAACTAATTGTACGCACCACCACTATTGTGCTCGACGCGTAGGGTATTGTTTTGATTCTGATTGCTTAGTTTGAATACATAGTGAAGTATGATTTGTACTTCAGAGTACCTACATATATAATATAACATATAGAATCTTATCATTGGATCTGTAATTTGTCGGATTACAAGGTATTCTCTTCGTAAAAAATTCCGGACTATAGGGGGTCTTAGGCAGTATTCTATAATCCGCCAAATTCGATAGTCCGACACTGCCCTGCAAAATGTTTGTCGGATTACCGGGGGTCGACTGTAAATACTTACTAGCTGATGCCCGCGACTTCGTACGCGTGGATTTAGGTTTTTAAAAATCCCGTGAGAACTCTTTGATTTCCCGTGATGAAAAGTAGCCTATGTCACTTTCCAGGTCTTTATTTCTATATCCATGCAAAAAATCACGTCAATCCGTTGCTCAGTTGCAACGTGATTGAAGGATAAACCAACAAACCAACAAACAAACACACTTTCATATTTTTTTAAAAAGAATATTAGCCATGTTGAATGACTAATATTCCCCTTTCCTCTCCAACTAAGCGTCAGGCTTGAAGGCGGGGTTTGAACCGTCGACCTTTGGCTTTTCAGTCCACTCCTTTACCGGTTGAGCTATTGAGGCTCAATAATAGGGGTAGTGATAAATGCGTACAAAATGACTTCTCACGGGCCATTTTAACTTTAGGTGTCAACTGTCACGTCAAAGGTATAGTACGCGACAGGTCAAGATGGCAATCGGGGAGAGAACGCCCCACACACCCAAACAACCCTCGCGCTATCCCGGTACGGGCGAGCGCGAGTTGTGTGTGTCCGGGGCGTCCCCCCGCCTCATACCCCGATTGCCATCTCGACCCGTCGCCTGTTATACATGCCAGTCATTTTCACTGCAAGAAGACGTTATGCAGATGTTAATTGTTAATGTTAGTTGTTAATGTTAAAACATTGCAAAAGTTTGTAATGTATCCTATTGTTAATTAAATTATAACCGAAGACCTACGTAATGCTGTATATGCCTATAAGTAATTGATGATTGTTTGTGACCTGTTTTTAATGATTGTGAATGTTGTTACAATTTTATCGTTGGCATATCTAATAAAATAAAATAAAATAAAAATAAAAGACCAAAAACTTAGCGTTATTGTTATACTACCTTTAACACAATCCAATACCAATAACCATTTGCCTCATTTTGTAACAATAACTAATAACTAACAATAAATAACTGATAAACAAATTAATAACTACAAAAAAAGAAAATTTATTCGTTTGGGAATTAATTTAATTTCATTAAGGTACATTAAAAATAAAAATATAATTTAAAGATAAGGTTATGTTATTTTGTAATTACGTTTTATTTTTCCTCATTTCAATAGCTACATGGTGTCCCGATACTGGCCTTAGCAGGACGTCTATCTTACTCGTCATCAACAAATGATTTCCGGACACCCTGTAGCGTCGGAACACGTGAGCCAGGGTGGTCTTCATTGACATCATAGCGTATGTTTTTCCTGAAAATATAAAATACTAGCTGATGCCCGCGACTTCGTACGTGTGGATTTAGGTTTTTCAAAATTCTGTGGGAACTCTTAAATTTTCCGGGATAAAAAGTAGCCTATGTTCTTCCCCGGGTTGCAAGCTACCTCTGTACCACATTTCGTCAAAATCAGTTGAACGGTGAGCCGTGTAAAGCTAGCAGACAGACAGACACACTTTCGCATTTATAATATTATGGATAAAAAATGTATTAAAAAAACCGACTTCTAAAACCACTACAAAGTAAAAAATAACTTTTGTTTCAAGTTTCTACACGTGTAGGCATGTATGTTGAAGTCGGGCGAGCTGGACGCTTTGATTTCTAGTTTCTTTTATGTTCGCCCGACTTCATACATACCATCATCATCATCATCATCATCATCAACCAATAGACGTCCACTGCTGGACATAGGTCTCTTGTAGCGACTTTCACACGCCACGGTCTTGCGCCGCCCGAATCCAGCGACTCCCTGCGACTCGTCTGATGTTGTCCGTCCACCTAGTGGGGGGTCTTCCTACACTGCGTCTTCCGGTGAGAGATCGCCATTGTCTCCAGGAGAGACAGACAGACATGCACATTTAAAATATTAAGTAGTACCTATGGATTTGTCCAAGCCAAGGTCAATATTAGTACCTATCTTTACACACCTATACAGATTCTTCTTCCCATACCAAAGCCAGCAAACGCAGTGGGACATTTAGGCAACGTTTCAGAGTCCAGCCAGCGTTCTGGTCTGAACTCCTCAACATCTGGACCCCACATGGGGTGTCTGTGGACTCCGTAGGCTGACAGGAAACAAGTTCGACCTTTCGAGAGAGTACAATTACCTGTCAAAAAAACAGTCAATATTAATTAAACAAATCTAAACCGCGAATTGAAAATTGCGGTTAAAAGTTTAAGGGATGATCTATGTCAGCACGTGGCGGATGCGGGCCGTGCCACGTGGTACTAAATTACTACAATTTATTATACAGGGTGTAACCAGAATGCTAGCAAAACATAGCGTTATTGTTATAGTACTACCTAAACACAATCTAATACCAATAACCATTTGCTTCATTTTGTAGTTTTAGTGATTTAGTATTTTTCAAACCCGCAATGTATAGCGTGCAAAACTCGGGTCAATACCCCTCTTACGACACGGCATCGACTCCGAGTGACCTACTAACCGCTAACGTAACGTTCGTTGACCTCTGGCGTCAGTCAGAAGTTTTATTAATAATTGCATTTTTTTATTTTTTTATTTGACAACTTAAAACTATATTACAGGCTAACCTAATGCGATAGCTAAGTTAACTTAAATTATTTACATCTACTTATTATTACATACTTTTTACTATGTACAAACTGACTTAAACTTAAATAACCTACTTTATTTAAAACTTAACGTAAACTTTACAAAATGATAATACTTACGTAGTTTGACGTCTTGATCGAGGTATCTCATAATAAAGGGCACGAGGGGATAAATGCGCATGGTTTCTTTCAACACAGCCTCCAGGTACACCAGCTGTGACAGATCTTGCTTCGTGACGTCCCTGTCATCGTCACCGAAAATGTTGAGCAACCTGGAACGCATCAACTTCAATTAATTAATACCTACTTTATTTGTTATGCAAGGCTGCAAAGTTGTTATTTTGTCGCGAGAGTTTGTATTGAATTCCGAGCCAGGCGAGTGGTTCAAAAAATAGAATCCTGAGCGTAGCTAGGAATTCGAAGGATCGAGCGCAAATAAATTTGTAGCCTTGCGAAACACAAATAATTTTCATCTCACTACAGCTAGGAAAACGCTAGATGCTTGATATAAGAGGCGCCAGTACCGTGAAGGTTTCAATAAGAAGTTTAAGTCAAACCGAGAAGGAGACCGTTCTGATTCAAGAAAATTCTTTAGGTACCAGAATAAAACTTTTCTTCATCTCACTAGTTCGGAAAGGATTCTTTTGCCCTTTGAAATCTGCGCGGAAAATGGTAATTTTGCTCGCTAGCGTGTAAAGTACGAGTTGAAATTCGAACGTCACGGTATCTACCTACTTGACTTCGATAAATTTCCAGACAGACGCGTTGCTTTTTAAATGGGGCCGCAAAAGTTGAGAGGATATAAAGAGAATCTCTTATCCACAAACCACTTACTCTATAAAAACCTTCTCCTGCACCTCAGGGTAGGATCCAACCAACAGCATGGTGTACATGAGCACACTTGCTGTGGTGTCATGAGCACCGAACAACATGTTGTCGACATGCGCCCTGATCTCCCGGTCATTTAAAACGCCTTTTTCTATTGCTAGTTCAAGGAGAAGGTCCATGAGGGGTCGAAATTTTGGACCTGAAATTGTTTGGAACTTTTTACAACTAGGCTTGGCTTTTGCTTGATCGCTATTTCAGCTGATGTTAAATTATAATTCTAAGTTATAATATTATATTTTTTAAGGTTTTAGTTTTAGTTTAAATTGTTAAATAAAATCATATATTCATAGAAATACCAGTATATAGTACAAATAGGTAGACGATTAGCACCTATATCGCTTCGTTGGACGCAACTTGCGTACAAATTGACGATTGTTTCGTCAAACTTGACATTGCGTCCATATCGAGGACATGTACGGTTGAATAAATTCTAAGGTGAAACACACTTGCCTAGAGGATGCACATATTATTTTTATGGAAAGCGGCGGAAAAAACCGAAATGGCATTCAAATACCTACGTGTCTGTGGAATTTCGAAGTACATACTTGCTGATGAACACATTACTAATTTCTGGTGGGAGACTTCGGCCGGAGCTAGTTAACACCCTAGCGGCCAAGCCGCAGATTAGAGAAGAGGCAAAGCCGTGCCGCCAGGCGATTTAGCTTTCCAGTACGATGCCGTGTAGAAACCTAAGGCGTATGGGTTTAATTAAAACTACCATACCCCGCCCGGTTAGCCCACTTCCATCTTAGACTGCATCATCACTTACCACCAGGTGAGATTGCAGTCAAGAGCTAACTTGTATTCTAACTATGAAAACCTATTATTAGCTTCTAGTTACTTAATTTTATGATTGTTAAGATCAATTTAAGCTGTTGGTTTTCCAAATAAAATAAAATAAATATAAAAATAATGGTGGATGGTAGGATTATGTATTTTGGACTAGGTAAGTATAACATGGACATAATTTCATGGTGGTTTGATCGAAAACTGGAGATAAAGTATTAATTTGTTACACTTTTGGTAGCTAAACTTTAAAAAGTTTTATAGGATCTAGTGTATAATTGTATGAGAAACCTATCGAGCAAGCATCGCTTAGCAAGCTTAAATATTGTTTATTTGTTTTACCTTTTGTCGTGTCTTCGGTTTCCTTGTAAAGTTTATCATTCAAATATTCTGATTTTCTCTTTTTAAGGACCTGTGAATTTTATTAATGATTACAAAAATTGTTGATGCGAACAAGTTTATAATAATAGTCCTACAGATCTGCATATAAAAACTTTATACCTACTTTTCAAAAACGTAAAGTTATTGAAAAATCTTATTTGTAGACTAGCGCTTGACTGCAATCAGATAATCTAAATATATAAAAGGAAAAGGTGACTGATTGACTGACTGACTGACTGACGGATCGGGCTGAAATTTTGCATGCAGATACTTAGTTATTATGACGTAGGCATCCGCTAAGAAAGGATTTTTGAAAATTTAATACCTAAGGGGGTGAAATAGGGGTTTGAAATTTGTGTAGTCCACGCGGGCGAAGTCGCGAGCATAAGCTAGCGGTTATAATACTTACAGTATTTGACATGTTGTGTAAGATCTTCAGACACTTGTCCTGCTTCCTCTTCAAGGAAGACCAGTTGAACACCACATCACTGTGCAGCCAGGGCTTCTGGAACCTCTCTGTTGCGTATTTGAATATATTCTCTATAGCATGAACGTATTCGCTGTTGAGCAAGCTCTCGTCACTGAAGTCTACTGCCATCATAGTTACTGAAAATAAAATGGAATAATCTTCTAAATATAAAGTAAAATATTCTTTACTAGCTGATGCCCACGACTTCGTATGCGTGGATTTAGGTTTTTGAAAATCGCATTTATAATATTACTATGGATTGTACACCAAAACATTCATTTTTATATGTAGAAAAAAAAGAAAGAATACATACGGCATGTAGTTTCCAGAGCACTAGGCAGGGTATAAGTAAATTGGTCGAACGGTCCTTTGTCGACTTCCACTTCTAGATCCTTGACTAGACGACGAGCTTGTTTGTTGAAAATATCTATAAACCCATTCAAAATGGACTGATTGAATGCTGGGTTCAGAAGCTTCCGATGTACTTTCCATATTGGTACTGAAAGAAAATACAATTGTTATTTTTAGGGTTCCTAGGTGTACTTCCGAAAAGCCCGTACCGCCAATAAATTTGAAATGTGGTATAGTAATGTATTTTGACCTTCTCATCACAAATTTAGTGTACCAATCCGCACATGGCCAGCGAGTCTACCAATCCGCACATGGCCAGCGTGGTAGACTATGGCCAAAGTATCATGGAATTATATTAACTCTTGTAAGTACATACATAATATATTCGGTAATAAATTTTTTTTTTTTTTTAATTTTTAGTGTAGGTATGTGGCTAGGTATTGAAGTCGGTTTTTATTTTTTTTGTAATTTTTTTTAACATAATTAATTATTAACGTCACGCCTGTACGGAAAGCGATTAAGAATTATTATTATATTGAGAACCCTGTTGAGAACTTCCCCCTTTTTGGTAGTCGAATAAAAAAAAATTTTACTCACCGTCACTAGTTAATAAAGCTTCCTCAAGCCACGGTTTTATGAATTTGTAAAATAAATCCTTTTGTAAACATGTGTTCGCGATTTTCAAACAGTCGTCTGGGTCTGTGACAACTAGAAAAGTGTAAGATTTTATTATTTAGGTAATAGAAGATGCACCTCTAACTTTTCGGAGTAATGTGCGTCTAGCAATAGGATATTGGACTGTAGAGATAAAATGATGTGATTTCTGTTTGGCGCTAGTTTATTTAGTTTAGTTTAGCGCGTTATTTTAAACATAATTAATTATTAACGTCACGCTGTACCGAAGGTAATTAATGACGTCACAAGGCGTTTTAACAACAAATATTTTCAGTTTTTAACGTAAAAATAGCGTAATATCTGCGGGAAAATATTTTTTATGTTAAAAAATTGAAAAATATTTGTTGTTTACGCCTTGGAACGCCATTTATCGCTTTCCGTACAGCGTGTACTTAATCTAAAATCATATTTTTTATATTATTCTCTTTAATAATGAATTCTAGCCCCATAAACTAGGTACCGCTATACAAAAAAATCACATCATTTTAATACTACAGTCCAAGACCCCATTTAATTAATAAGAATTGGTTTTTAACGGTAATGGCAAATATCGTGACGAAACCTATATGCTTGAGAGTTCTTCATAATGCTCTGAAAGGTATGTGAAGTCTGCCAATCCGCACTTGACCAGCGTGGTCGACAATGGCCAAACTCTTCTCATTCTGAGAGAGGACCAGTGCTCAGTAGTGATCCAAGGATTATTATTATTATTATTATTTATTTATTTATTATTTAATTAGAACGGCCATAAAGCCAATTACACTAATTAAACTACGAGTACAAACTAACATAAACCTACTTACAAAAATTGTTAAAATTATAAATTTTAAAAAGCAAAATTATAAATTTTCACAAAAGTGCAAGATCTGACCCATGAGGTCAGCCCATTTGTCAGCAAATATGTCACAGCGAGGGGACTCCTTCAGCAGCGCGTTGAGCGCAGCCAAAGTGCGCGGTATGGGTGACCTGGAGCGCGCTACCGTGCGACAAAACGGACTTACGAAAAATTTGGACGGTGGCGGAGATAGTGATCGTGATGATGACGATGGATTACTCACAGTAAACTGTTCTGGGTCCCATATAAGCGGATATAACTCCGCCGGCGTTCAGGCTATTATAGCACAGCTCTTTTGCGGCATTCCATAGTTCTGCAAGGAAAAGTGCAAGTTATTCTTGCATCATCACACAATTTATTCACAATAGGTTATTTCACACCAAGCGAGAAAAAATCTAAAAATATATAAACAAGATAGTATTAGCAATAAGCAATCGAAAAACGTTACTTTAAGTTTATAAAATTGTATAATGAATTTTATAATTCATTTTAAAGATTATATTGTATCGTTGTAACTAGGTCACACCCATCGTTACAATAAACATTATTTTAATTTTTATTGAAAATGTTACAATAAAAGTAAAAGGTAGCTTTATCTAATTACCAACTGCATAAATAATGCCCGCGTGGAATAGTGTCAAGAATTTTGAAACCCCAATAACTCAACGGTTATAGGAGCGGACTGAATTCCGAAAGGTCGGTGGTTCAAATCCCACCCGTTGCACTATTGTCGTACCTACTCCTAGCACAAGCTATGCTTAGTTGGAGGTGAAATCGGAATACCGACTTCCAAAACCACTACAAAGTAAAATAATTTTTTTTTTGCAAAAAAAATAAAAACCGACTTCGATACACAAACACTAAAAATTGAAAACTAATTTAATTTATTACCGAATATATTATGTATACAAGAGTTAATATAGTTCCATAATAATACTTTTTGGTGCCGGTGCCAATTAGCTTTAGCTGCGCCAATCGTCTAGACTTCATATTTTTATGAGACTCCACAATGGCACCTCATTAAATTATTTTCAATTTTTAGTGTTTGTGTATCGAAGTCGGTTTTTATTTTTTTGTAAAAAAAAATTATTTCACAATTTTTAGTGGCCCCATGGAATTATGCTATGACTGGTTAAAAATCCACTGTTTACTAAGCTATTACACTGATCGCGAGCAATTTACTCTTATCCGTTGAGGAGTTCCAGTATCTATCTTCGAAGATGTTCATCAGATCTTCACCAAATTTAAATGGGACCAACTTTGAAGTATACCCTTTCAAACAAAAGAAGAATTTTCAAAATCGGTCCAGGCGTCTTCGAGTAATCGGGGAACACACATAAAAAAAAAAAAAAAGATTCCGACGAATTGAGAACCTCCTCCTTTTTTTGAAGTCGGTTAAAAAAAATTATTTCTACACGTGTATGGTATGAAGTCGGGCGAGCATAATAAATAAACGAAACTAGAAATCGTGAAGCTCGCCCGACTTCAACACGATGTTTTCCTTCACCGTTAAGGCGAGTCACCGAGGCGGGCAGCGCGGCTTTGAAGTAAACCGCTTGGCAACGTTCAAATTCTGTTTCAAACGTTAAATTTGAATTTAATAAATTATAGAAGTCCTGTTGAAAACCAAAATTTAGCAGGTTCTCTGTAGTACTTAAAGACAAATATTTCCATATAAAAATTATTTGGCAAGTCAGAAATTTTAGTATTAAATAATTCGTTTTAGACTTTTATTTCGGCTTATTTCAAGATTTTATTTGATCGAGTGAAGTACTTCGTATTGTGTATCAAAGTAGCACATTCTTTAGACAATGTCTTTAGGTATATTGTATATTTTTAGCAAGGCCATTATTTAATAGTAAATACCTAAAACATTTGATCTAGCAAACCAGTTTTTTCCGCTTAGCCTCGGTGACTCGCCTTAAAAATGAGTGATATTTAATTTCTTAAAACGCACATAATTTTGAAAAGTCAATGGGGACCCCCGACCTACCGAATAGGAGGCGGATGTTGTAACCACTAGGCTATCACGGCTTTTTATTTTTTACTAGCTGATACCCGGGAATTAGGTTTTTTAAAAATCTCGTGGAAACTCTTGGATTTTCCGGGATAAAAAGTAGCCTCAGGTCTTTACATACTCTATACCCAAATCACGTCAATCCGTTGCACCGTTGCGACGTGATTGAAGGACAAACCAACAAACAAACACACTTTCGCATTTATAATAAGGGTACCTACTGATCATATTAGGATATCATATTATATTTTCGGGATTACAAGCTTTACTTTGCAGTTGGAGACAATTTTAAGTAACAAAATAATTGTACGTGACAGGTCGAGACGGCAATCGGAGTATGAGGCGGGTGCGGGTGTGTGGGGCGTTCCCTCCCCGATTGCCATATCGACCTGTCGCGGATTATATGGTGCGTGGATCTGACTCGCAATTGGCTATTTTTTTATGTCGTTTATTAATTACTAACTGCACCGGCGAACTTCGTACCGCCTCACAATCCCTTATTTTTCAGGATTTTTTTTAAATTTTTCTCTCCGTTGTAACCATCCCCGTACTTCAAGGAATATTATGAAAAAAGAATTAGCGAAATCGGTTCAGCTGTTCTCGAGATTTGCGATCAGCAACACATTCAGCGATTCATTTTTATATATAGAGATCAAATTCTTACGTGAACTGTTTCCAAGTAAAAGGTGTACATGTCCAATCAGAGGCAAAGCGCCCGGGAGAGGTGGGGGCTCATCTTTATTCCTGTTTCTCCGTCGCCACGCCAATATACCGCACGACAGAAATACTAGTATAAGAGCCACCGACAACATTGGAGATCAGTTGAAAAATGTTCTTTAAAATCGGTATTCAAGCATATTTATTCTGCGATTTTTATCTTCATAAATCATAACACGTAAAGAGTGGTTTATATTAAATTAGCGAGGGCGAAGACGTTGCATTCATAAAAAAGTGCGTGCACATATAAATCCTATCTCTGTATCTGGGAAATCTGTGCATTTACTTTTGTATGTTTTTGTAAATTAAAAAAAAAGTCAGAAAAAATTACCATTTTTCAGCTCTTGCTTCCGTAGGTAGGTCCTTACATATCAATGCCATCGCGCTGCATAGGTACTTGAAAAGTGAAAAAAAAATTGTAGGTACTAAGTATTACAAGACGGGTAACTTTATATACTATATCTGCGGAAAGAAGTTAGTAAGTATAGCTCTCTGTCTCTCTCTCTGTTACGTGATCCCATACAAATTATAGAGACAAAGGTCTCACAAAGTCACCAACCCCTACTGTTACTAAGACTCTGTGAAGTGAAACAATAAAATTTTTACCGAAATATATTATGTAAAAAATCGGTACCTATTAAATTAAAAATTGCAAAATAAATTGGAATATAATGGGGGTTGTCTCTAAATAAGGGAATCATAAAAAACGCAAGTCGGAGAAAAGCTCGCATCAAAACTAATTTTCAAAACTTAAAAAGTCTAGTACTGTGCGGATGCGAGAATTACGGCAGCATAGTAAAGAAAAAACGGCGTAAAGCAAAGGTACATAACATTATTACGAAACACTTGTTATGATTTTATTCCGTTTTCTCGGAAAATCGATTGTTTTCTAACTCTCCGCCTTTCCATATTCCATGTAAACTGCGTCTTATGTGTTATAAAGCTGGTGTTATTGAAGGACAAAATAAGTATAATTCATCCGTAAACTATAAAAATTTAAAACAAGATGATCAAAAACCACGGAACAGAAAAAACAAAAACGCACTTATGTCAAAGGCCCCGTCCTAACGACCTTTATAATGTTTTGTAATTTTGTATATCCGCGTTTTTTGTATTTTTGTTTTTTCCGCAATTTCAAAGTCAAAATTCATTAATTGTCAAAACATTGAAAAAAATATTAATTTTAAAGTTACAAACCTCGAAATATTCCTATTTTAACACTAAATTTATGACAAATTTGGGCGTAAATAAATAAGATTAGGAGTGAGAGAATTCTTAAACAATTTAGCTTTAGACATAGTTTATTTATTTATAAGTTGAAATATCAAATTTACTTTGCAAACATATACCTATTTACCATTTTTTTTTCAGAAAAATACCTTTTCATAAACCCTTTTCGCGCGCTTGATTTCGGTGAAAATCATCGTGCCTCTCATCTTTCTCATACGTCAGGTGAAAAGCAAACAGGTTACCCACGTGCACCGACAATAATTTTGGTAGAGCATACTGCGTCACATTAAGGGACAAATAGGGGATGACAGTTGTATGAAAATTTTACATTTTTCATGTAAATACAATGAAAATTGGTTAAGCTGTCGTTTTACGACTTTTGGGAATCACTACCCATCACTACACCTATTCACTACCCCTATTATAAATGCGAAAGTGTGTTAGTTTGTTGGTTTGTCCTTCAATCACGTCGCAATGGAGCAACGGATCGACGTGTTTTTTTGCATAGGTATAGTTTAAGTCCTGGAGAGTGACATAGGCTACTTTTTGATCCCGGAAAATCAAAGAGTTCCCACAGGATTTTTAAAAACCTAAATCCACGCTTACGAAGTCTCGGGCGTCAGCTAGTCCATACTAATATTATAAATGCGAAAGTGTGTCTGTCTGTTTGTCTGTCTGTCTGCTAGCTTTCCACGGCTCAACCGTTCAACCGATTTTGACGAAATTTGGTACAGAGGTAGCTTGCAACCCGGGGAAGGCTACTTTTTTCCCGGAAAATTTAAGTGTTCCCACAGGATTTTTAAAAATAAAAATCCACGCGTACGAAGTCGCGGGCATCAGCTTGTATTATATATGCGAAAGTATTATTGTGTGTTGGTTTATGTTTCGTCGTTGACATAGCCGGCCTTGAAGTAGACTTTTGAAATTGCCTTTCTTGTAGGGACTTACTCAAACTGTCTCCAATTAAAAGATGGGCATGTCCAATCAGTGGTAAAGCGCCCGATAACGCCGGTGGCTCTTCTTTACCACTATTTCTTCGAGAGGATGCCAACGCCAGTAACACGAGTACCAGTAGTATCAGCTCCACCGTCAACATTATCAGCCAGCCGCAGCGTAAGTCTGTCTATTTGAAAGCGCTTACTTCAAAAACTACACACATAAACACTTACTTACCTACATACAAGTATTCTTTTTTTTTGAACTGTCCGAAACTTCTGGCTCCACGGAAGACCAGCGCTGAGCCTATGTTCTCACCACAGCATTTAAATATTTCTGATTAGACAGTAGAGATAGCGATACAGCAGTTTGACGTCACACCTACTAATGCCATAGTAGCTTCGTGCGGTTTCATACAAATTTTCGTTTTGCGAGAAAGGGATAGAAGACCCTCGTACTCCAAAATTAAAATGCCTGTAGCTTTGTAAATCTGTGTTGGATTTTAATATTTTTTCAGTGTACGTCATTATTTTTATCCTAGTTTATAATAAAGTAATAATATTTATCATATTCAAAAGTAGGCAAATACCCAATTGTTGTCTTTTTGTAAATGTTTAGGTGCTTACCTTCACTGAGTCCGCAAACAGGGTCAACTTTAAAATAAATGACTGTGAAGTTAGAAAAACATTTTATTTTTATAATAGCATTAAAATTAATAATTATCATAACCCAGGCATGCAAAACTGCATGCAAAATTAATAAGTACATGTTAATTGTTGGTAGGTATAGAATATCTTGAAAAACATCGTATGTTTATTACTACCTACTACTTTGTAGTGGTTAAAGAGTACCTACCTATAGTACGCGACAGGTTGAGATGGCACTTGGGATATGAGCCGTCACCCGCGCCACACGAGTAGATGCCCGCGCTATCCCGGACCGGGTTAGCGTGGGGGCTGTGCGGGTGTGCGGGGAGTCCCAAGCCCAATTTTCATGTTGTATATTATGATATAATATTATACAGTGTGTTTTTTTAACTGGGACAGTGGGTGTAACGGGTTAAATAAATAGATTTTGATTTAAATAATAGTATTTTGTAATTACGTATTATTTTTCCTAATTTCAATCGCTACATGGTGTCCTGATACTGGCTTTTGCAGGACGTCCAGCTTAGTCGTCATCAACAAGTGATTCCCGGACACCCTGTATCGTCGGAACACGTGAGCCATAGTGATCTTCATTGACATCATAGCGTATGTTTTTCCTGAAAATATAAATAATGATAAATAGATGATACTTGCGACTTGGTCCCCGTGGATTAAGATTTTTTAAATCCCTGGGATCTCTTTGATTTTCTGGGATAAAAGGTAGCTTTGTCCGTCCCCGGGACGCAATCTCTGTACAGTTCTTGCAATTCACAAAGGCGAGTGAACTTTACTTGTAGTTACGTCGTACATGAGCATTGCGTAAGTGTGCGTGCGTGTCGGACCAATCAGTCGCGAGGAAGCGTACGCAAACGCACAAATGTACCTTACTTATACCGATACGACTACACAAACATGAGCCACTGGCCCTCGTGAAATGCAAAAACTATACTAAATTTCATTAAAATCAGTTTAACTTATCACGTCGCAACGGAGCAACGGATGGACGTGACGGAACGATCGATTTTTTGCACGGGTATAGTTAGAGACCTGGATAGTTACATAGGCTACTTCTACTATTTATCCCGAAAAATTAAAGAGTTCCCACAGGATTTTTAAAAACCTAAATCCACGCAAGCGAAGTCGCGGGCATCAGCTAGTGATGATTATTATTTTGCTCAACCAAGATCAATATTTACGTTACCTATACAGACTCTTCTTCCCATACCAAATCCAGAAAACGCAGTTGGACATTTTGGTAACGTTTCAAAGTCCAGCCAGCGTTCTGGCTTGAATTCCTCAAAATCTGGACCCCACACGGGGTGTCTGTGGACTCCATAGGTTGACAGGAAACACGCTCGATCCTTCGAGAGAGTGTAGTTGCCTGTTAAAAAATCCATGAAAAAATAAAAGTAAAACACTTTGTAATCAACAGACGAAGTCAATTTAGTAAAAATGTTACTAGGACTAATTCAAACAAAAGTTTTTGAACGGTTCATTATGTCATTAACCAAAGAAATCCATAAAAAATCTACCAAAACTGGACTAACAGAATTGGTTAATTTTCAAGACCACTGCGGCTAAAATTGGACATCGGCAAAACAATTCTGTACTTACAACTTTGGAATTTTTTTATATCTGATGCGGTAAAAGCAGTTTCTTGAGGAAATTGCTCCGCTTACCCAAATTAACGCTGTCTTGAAACAGGGAAACGTTGGCAGGTCTGCCACATTTTGACAAAATTAAAAAAAAAATATAGCCTACAACTATCCAAAAAGTACATTCTAACTACCAATGAAATAATTTTTAAAATCGGTTTAGTAGATCCAGAGATTATCGTATAAAAACGAACAAACAAGCATTTTGTTTCCAGAGTATCTTGGCAAAGCATATTTTACAGTAGCGTGTTCCACTATTTCCCACGGTGAAGTGTATGGAATTACATTTTTGGACCGGTAAATTCCCACTTTTCATCTCTGATTAGATTTCAAGTAAAAGTTAGGCTTCACTGCGGGAAAATTGTATTGATTGCATAAAACTCAATTTCATATCTAACTACACAAGTAAGCAATCTACCCTCAATATGCTGAAGGGTGCTATCCACAACTAACTTAGAGAACTATCTTACAGGTGAGCTCGCGGTCAAAAGATTCTTGTGATCAAATTAAAAAATCTTACGTAGTTTGACATCTTGATCAAGAAGTCTTATGATCACGGGTGCGACGGGGTAAAAGCGCATACTTTCTTTCAATACAGCTTCCAGGTACACCAGCTGTGATAGATCTTGTTTTGTAATGTCCCTGTCATCGTCACCGAAAACGTTATTTAACCTGAAACATGCCCATTCTTGTGTTAAAGATATCTTTGTCTGTATCGAGATCCTCTTTGCTGTGCTGACCTCAACTCCTGAGCTAGACTATGAATACATTATGTAAATTTTACAGGGCAGCAGCGCAGGAACGTTAACTACAAGTTACAACAGGTTCTCTCAAGCCGACGCGAATTTCTTAGTGTATGAAGACTGTAGGGTAATATAGCCACCGGTGGTACACCCCGCTATATCAGCGAGTACTCCGTGCTCCCTACACCCTGGCCTGAACGTATTAAATACTTTAATCTCAGTAATCTTATGCCAAAGCATCTTGAAGCCCACCACATTACTACTCTAAGAAAACTCCAACCATTATTGGAAGGGATCACAAACCTGAGCAATGAGTGATGATGATGAAAATATCTTCACAAATATAATTTACTTACTCTTCAAATAATTTCTTTTGAACCTCAGGGTAGGATCCAACCAACAGCATCGTATACATAAGTGAAGTTGCTGTAGTGTCGTGCCCAGCGAACAGCATGGTGTCAACATGTTCCCTGATTTCCCGGTCGCTGACGGCATCTTTCTCTATTGCTAGTTCAAGGAGAAGGTCCATGAAGGGTCGGAATTTCACACCTGTAGGATTCAAACTATTTAATAAATTATGCATCGCTTTGGGCAGCGTTCAGGAAGCTTCGAGATATCTTCTTGTCCAAAACTCCTCAGTGCTTGAAGACCAAAGTCTTCAAACAGTGCGTGTTGCCAGTGATGACATATGGATCTCACACATGGTCGCTAACTATAGGCCTCATAAGAAAGCTCAGAGCCACTCAGCGGCCGATGCAGAAAGCTGTGCTTGGAGTTTCTCTACATGATCAAATCAGAAATGAGGAGATCCGTATGAGAACTAGAGTAACCGACATAGCTCAACGGATTGCAAAGCTGAAGTGGCAATGGACAGGGCACATAGTTCGTAAAACCGATAGACGTTGGGGATAGGTGTTGGAATGGCGACCTCGCACCGGAAGACGCAGCGTTGGAAGACCCCCCACTAGGTCGACGGACGACATCAGACGAGTTGCAGGGAGCCGCTGGAATCAGGCGGTGCAAGACCGTGGCGTGTGGAAGTCCCTATAAGTGTCCTATGTCCAGCAGTGGACGTCTATCAGTTGATGATGATTATGATGATGATGATGCATTGCTTTGGCTACGCTGTAGCCTAAGGTCACAAGGTAGAACACATATCTTTCTACCACGTTAAATAGAGAGAGAGCTCGCGAGGGCCTCAACTTCGCTATTTTATAAAAGCTCAAAGTTTCTCTGCGTTTTGTCCCCAACACAGGGAAGAATGAGAAACTATGAAGTATGGATCATGGTGGCCTTGGGAGATGATAACAGGTAACAATGGCGTAAAAATTTTGCGTCAAAGTATAAAGTGTAATTAAATAACGATGGTCTGGGCTTGTAGTCCAAAAGTAGTCTCAGAATATGAATTAAAAAGTTAAGGAGATTTCATGAGTACTGCGGCATATATGGGTTTTGGCTCTATTTACACTTTTGGGGGCTGCATTAAAAAAAATGTCTAACGTCTAAAGTCTAGGATAGCAAAGAAACTATCGAATTTAAACATCGTTTATTTCCTTTCGAATATCGTGTTAAATTAGTAAAAATGAAATTTAACCTATTTTTTTATTGGTCCTACCTTTTGTTTATAGATTTTACCTTTTGTCGCATCTTCAGTCCCTTTGTGAAGTGTATTGTTCAAGTATTCAGCTTTCCTCTTTTTAAGGACCTGTGAAATTATAAAGCAACAAATAAATAATGATACAAACAACTTTATAAGAGTGCTTCTTACATTTACAATTTTCATTATTAAGCGCTACGGCCCTTTAGTCCTTTAGGGCCCGGGCCTATTTATTTTTAAGAAGATTGACGTTTATTTGTATATGCCCACGTGGAATGGTGCCAAGAATTCTAGCTGCATTTCAGCGCTGGACAGCCAGGCCGATCCGTTGCACAAAAAATGAGCCAGCACTTCTGTCACCAGATGTGGCTATTAATCGCGGTGAAATGTCTCGTAAATAATTTTTTTTAGCACTAAGGGTGAGATCTATAGAGCGCACTCTGACTTTGCTCAGAGTTAAAACGAGACAGAACTATATCGCTCACATAAATCTGTCTCGTTTTAACGCAATCTTATGTCTGAGCAAAGTCAAAGTGCGCTCTATAGATCTCAGCCAGACTCCATGGCCTCAGGGTCTCCACGGCAAACTGAACGTCGAACTAAGATTGTCTCAACTTTCATTATTATCTAGCTTATGCACGCGACTTCATCCGCGTGGACTACACAAATTTCAAACCCCTATTTCACCCCCTTAGGGGTTGAATTTTCACAAAATCCTTTCTTAGCGGATGCCTTACGTCATAATAGCTATCTGCAGCCCGATCCGTCCAGTGGTTTGAGCTGTGCGTTGATAGATCAATCAGTCAGTCAATTCAGACCTTTTCCTTTTAAATATTTAGATGAATAAATTCGTCACTAATAAGGAAAGATTTTGAGACAACATTTTGTAAGAACTCTAGCTTATACGGACGTACTTCGTATAATAAGTAGCTAATAAGCTAGTTCCTATCAAAGCTCTTTCTTGAAGGGATATTTCAGGTTATATTCATTTCATTCATTCATGATCAACCCATCGCCGGCTCACTACAGAGCACGGGTCTCCTCTCAGAGTGAGAAGGGTTTGGCCATAGTCTACCACGCTGGCCATGTGCGGATTGGAAGACTTCACACACCTTTGAGAACATTATGGAGAACTCTCAGGCATGCAGGTTTCCTCACGATGTTTTCCTTCACCGTTAAAGCAAGTGATATTTAATTACTTAAAACGCACATAACTCGGAAAAGTTAGAGATGCGCGCCCGGGATCGAACCCCCAATCTTCAATGAGAAGGCGGACGTCCTAACGACTAGGCTATCACAGCTTTTTTCAGGTTACTTACAGTGTTTGACATATTGTGCAAGATCTTCAGACATTCATCCTGCTTCCTCTTCAAGAAGGACCAATTGAACACCACGTCACTGTGCAGCCAGAGCTTCTGGAACCTCTCTACTACGTATTTCAATATATTCTCTAAAGCATTAATGTATTCGCTGTTCAGTAAACTCTCATCGCTGAAGTCAACTGCTAAAGCTGTTACTGAAAAATGGTATGTATAAATTAATATAAATATGATAAGTATAATTTAAGCTGTGGTAGCCTAGTGGTTAGGACGTCCGCCTTCGAAACGGAGGTCGGGGGTTCGATCCCGGGCACGCACCTCTAACTTTTTAGAGTTATGTGTGTTTTAATTCATTAAATATCACTTGCTTTAACGGTGAACATCGTGAGGAAACCTGCATGCCTGAGAGTTCTCCGTAATGTTCTCTTCTCACTCTGAGAGAAGACCCGTGCTCTGTAGTGAGCCGGCGATGATGATGATGAAGTATAATTTTACTCAGTAAATCTTGAGTGGCGTGCAATAGAGAACAAAATTTGCAGAGCCTAATAATCTGGTCGAAAAAATACCGATATATCGATATTGTTTGTTTGATGTATCGATATTTTGAACGATATTTAATTTTTCGATACATTGATGTATCGATGTGAAATTCCAACTATCGAAAAGGTAAGTAAAAAATCGATGTTTTTTTCAGACATGTATAAAATGTACATTCGATATAAATGTTCGTTACAATCACCACTTACAAATTGATGTTTTTTTCAGACATTTATTATAACTAGCTTATGCCCGCGACATCGTTAGCGTGGACTACACAAATTTAAAAACCCCTATTTTACACCCTTAAGGGTTGAATTTTCAAAAATCCTTTCTTAGCGGATGCCTACGTCATAATAGCTATCTGCATGCCAAATTTTAGCCCGATCCGTCCAGTAGTTTGAGCTGTGCGTTGATAGATCAGTCAGTCAGTCAATCACCCTTTCATTTTATATATTAAGATATACATTCTATAAAATGCAGGCACAATAGGTTGAAATAGTGGAGATGAGCCTTATGTGCAATAATTTACCAACACTGATGTTTTAATATTAACTTAAATTAAATTAAATCAGCAAGCGCAGTGTGGGACGACCTTCAACCCGCTGGACTGACGACCTTAAGAAGATAGCGGGAAGTGGGTGGATGAGGAAGGCGGAGGATCGTGTGTGGTGGCGTGCTCTTGGGAAGGCCTATGTCCAGCGGTGGACGCAAACAGGCTGATTGATTGATTGAAATTTAAAAAAAACGTGGTTCCCTAAAATTCATCAGTCAACCTTTCGCTTCCCGTACAGTATGAAAAGGTACCCAATTCCATGGTATGAAAGAACAGAACTTACTTCCTATGTGCATACAAATTCCCACAGCTATCGTCGAAAGTTCTTTTTTCCCGATACCAACTAAAATAAGTAGATCTAGGTACAATTTTACAATATTTATAGTAGAACTAGCGGATGGATTCACGTTTTTCAAAATCCCACGGGAACTCTTTGATTTTCCGGGAAAAAAAGTTGCCTATGTGTTAATCCAGGGTATAATCTATCTCCATTCCAAATTTCAGCCAAATCTGTCCAGTAGTTTTCGCGTGATTGAGTAACAAACATCAAAAAATCCACACTTTTACATTTATAATATTATTAGGATTAGGATTGCACATGACAACAAAAACAAAATCTCGACATACGGCATATAGTTTCCAGAACATTAGGCTGAATATAATCAAATTGGTCAAAGGGTCCTTTGTCGACTTCCACTTCTAGATCCTTGACCAGACGACGAGCCATTCTGTTGAAAATGTCTATAAATTCATCGAGTACAGACTGATTGAATGCTGGATTCAGAAGTTTCCGATGTTCTTTCCATATTTGTACTAGAAGAAAATACAACTTTTATTTTATACTAGCGCCCTGTCCTAGCTTCGCACGGGTAGCTTATTACAATTTTCGTAGGGATCTCTAATTTTTTGAATTTATTTATAGCCTATGTCACTCAGGAATAATATAGCTTTCTACTGGTGAAAGAATTTTCAAAATCGGTTCAGTAGTTCCAGAGATTACCCCCTACAAACAAACTTAGAAACTTCACCTCTTTATAATATGAATAGTATAGAAAGGTGCACCGTCGCACGGTGTCACTAATTCCTGATTCACTCTAATGTAAGATTGATCTATAGTTACAGGGCGTTATTAGAAAGCCAGCAAAAACTTAGCGATATTATTATACTACCTAAATATAACTACCAATAATAACCATATTTTGCCATATGCATATAGTTTTATCTTTGTGAGTTAGTATTTTTCGAACCCGCAATGTATAGCGTGCAAAACTCAGGATCAATGCCCTACTGACAACGCGCCATTGACCCCGCGGCGCATAGCTACGCAACATTCTTCGGCGCATAGTTACCCAACATTCTTTGACCTCTAGCGTCAGTCAGATGTTTGATATCAAAAATACAAGACTTTTTTGGGTGGAAAAGGGTCGGAGTATTTTGTTAACTTAAAATTTACTTACAATCACCAGTCAATAATCCCTCGCCAAGCCAGGGTTTTAAGAATTTGTAAACGATGTCCTTTTGTAAACATGTGTTGGCGATTTTCAAACAGTCGTCTGGGTCTGTTACAACTAGAAAAATAATAGATTTTATATACTAGGTATTTCTGCAAAGGCAGTGAAATTAGACATTTTTGTGCAGCTACGGGAGTGTAGGTAAGTATTTGGTAGTTATGTAGGTGCCGACCTAACAAAAAAGAGGTGGCGTTACATTTTTTTTCGATTTAAGCCTACGCCTGTTTAAATGCTGAGAGCAATATCGCAAGAAGTTCACTTCACTATTTGACATAATTCATTTCACACTAAGACACTAGCTGATGCGTGGAATTAGGTTTTTAAAAATCCCGTGGGAACTCTTTGATTTTCGTTGTCTCTGTCACTTATACCTACTCATATGACGCTTTGTCGGTCTCAATGACAGGGACAACGATCTACAAATCTGCTATCTCCTTGTCGATGTACATTACTTTCGGCCTCGTACTGTATGTATTAAGTAAGTACTTACAGTATACTGTTCTAGGTCCAAGATAAACGGATGTAACTCCACCGGCGTTCAAGGTCTCATAGGCCACCTTTTTTACTCCATTCCATAGTTCTGTAAGAAAAAGTACAAGTTATTCTTTCATCATCATCATCATCATGATCAACCTATCGCCGGCTCAGTACAGAGCACGGGTCTTCTATCAGAGTGAGAATGGGTTGGCCATAGTCTACCACGCTGGCCATTTGCGGATTGGTAGACTTCACACACCTTTGAGAACATTATGGCGAACTCTCAGGCATGCCGGTTTCCTCACGATGTTTTCCTTCACCGTTAAAACAAGTGATATTTAATTACTTTAAACGCTCATAACTCCGAAAAGTTAGAGGTGCGTGCCCGGGATCGAACCCCCGACCTCCGATTAGAAGGCGGACGACGTTTCTTTCATATATCGAACAATAATTCATAATTATACCTAACTAGCTTATGCCCTAGACTTCGTCTACGTGGACTACACAAATTCCAACCCTTCCTTTACCCCCTTAGGGGTTGAATTTTCAAAAGTCCTTTCTTAGCGGATGTCTACGTCATAATAGCTATCTGCATGCCTAATTTCAGCCCGATCCGTCCAGTAGTCTGAGCTGTGCGTTGATAGATCAGTCAGTCAGTCAGTCATTCAGTCAGTCAGTCAGTTACCTTTTCGTTTTAAATATATTTAGATTATTTATTGAAGCTGGTTAAAAATCACTAATGGCACAATTTTGAAAACTACGTCTATTGAATAAACAAAGAATCATGCAATTTTACCCATAAATCTTGGAAATGGGTGTAAGTATCTAAATATATAAAAGGAAAGGTGACTGACTGACTGACTGATCTATCAAACGCACAGCTTAAACTACTGGACGGAGCGGTGTAACGTTGTACAAGAACGTTGCATGTATTTAATAAAAATTCGGCGCCTAACCGAATATTAGCAGAAATATCGCACACGTACGACTGCAATCGTGTTACTTCGTGTTTCAACGAATGAGTTCCGCGTGCAGCCGCTAGAAGCGAGAGGGCGACACTGCCGCGCTGCGCCCGCGCAGATATATTTTACTAAGATCAGTCTAGAATCTTTTCGAAAAGTGACAGGAAGCGAATTGTTCCTCGGAAGTGTTCCTTATGATAGTTTCCGTATTCCTGGAACTATTATTAACAGTTTTAGTGACCTACGTGGATTTGTAACCCGTGTATAAACGGGTAAGTACTGGAAAATCGCCGTAGGATAGTTTTATTTCTTAAAATTGTAGCCGACCCTCGCGTCATTGCATAACCTTGCTTTGTTCATTAGTAGATTATAATTTTGCTTACCTAGTTTACTGTATTATTAGCCAATAGATGCTAATTGCCTTCTGCAATTAGTGTCGTGCGAGTAAATTCCTTTGTTTTTAAAAATGTTAACGTAGTCTCACACCTTCCTTCCCTTGTAACTCCGTCTGATTGTGACAACGCATACTATCATTACGCTGTGCTTTCCGCTTGCTGTGCCGCGTGGTCACGATCAGAAGCGTAGTGAGAGACCTTGCTCAGCCACTGGAATGTGCGTTCCAGGTTCTGGATCCTGCTTGGATTTTCACGGCACTTCTCGTGCTTCTTCGTGCTTCTTCGTGCTTCTTCGTGCACCTTGGATCCCGCTGCCGCTGCCTACGCCAGGCGCATCACGTGGCACCCTCTTCCGGCGCTACGGAACTCCCTGCACCTGGCCAGCGGTCTGCCTCCGTACACCTCGTCGAGCGCGCATTCCCCTTCCCTGAAGACCATCTCGCCGGACTCCCGCTACCTCTGGGACGTTACCGCACGGCGAAACAGGGAAGTACAGCCTACTGCAAGTTTAGTGATTGTAGTGACGCCAGCACGCTAACTCACGACCCTACTTATCTAAATAAATTCTCGTGCTGACTTGTGGGTTTTATTCCTCGCCACTAAAAAACCCCCTCGTCACACTGGCGCCTCAACTGGTAAGTAGGGTCATTATAGTCCTAAGCTTGTAGTAGTGTTAATTTGGTGTGTGTGCTTGTTTTAATTTAATTGTAAAACGTTTTAATTTTTATTTTTGGTTGACTGCAACTAAGGTGTTCGACGTACATAGATACCTAAACCTTGTTAAAGGGCATCACTCACTAAAGAGCAATCTTACATAAGCTATTTTTATAAATTTTATTGTTTTCAATTTTTATTAATTGTTGTTGTTCACATTAACTGTATATTATTATTATTATTGACCGTAGCGAGTACCGTTAGAGAAAAAAAAATCTTATAAACGTCTCACACATTAGTTGCAATTTTCGTTTTATTTTTGTTGCTGCTTTGACATGTTGCACTGGTTGATTTAGTCTCATCAATCAATCAATCATTCACCAATCACTCAATCATTTCATGGTATTACTTCACGCTTTAAAGAATAAACAACCAAAACGTTATTTAGTTAATTTTAATTGTAACAGACGGAGATTTCAGTTATTTTTTGGTGCGATTATTCAGTACTTACCCAGCGTATATTTTTTTTAATTGTTGAATTATTTTAAATTTTACCAACAATGGCTTACGAGGTCAAATTTATGTCACTTCAAAAAGTGGAACTTGAGTATGAAGTCGCTATTCGAGGTGAAACTCCAGCTTCCACTGTTCAAGAGCTGAGGAAACAGATAGCTAAATGCGGTCCACTATACCCTTCTGAGGATATTTTAACTAGTCCCTTTGAACCTTCTGTAGATATAGATGGCGTATTTGATGCTCTCGAGAAGGTCGAACAAACAATTTCGTCTGCTTCGGACAGAAGTGCACTATTGCGAACTCAAAACTTACTAAACCATGTATATCATCGACTTCACCGTATTCCGTGCTCTGATAAAATAAAACAGGACTACGATGAATGTGTCACCTTGTATAAAACACATGCAATGAAACTTAGCACGCTCTTAGACAATGCTACAGATCCCCTAGCCATTGCGAGTAGTAGTTCTGCGAATCCTACAACATCTACAACGCCACTCAATGTCAACCTTACTTGCGTAGGAAACAACTCTAATTTGTTTTCTAAATTAAAATTTGATGGCAAATCTTGCGTAAGGACTTTTATCCAACGTGCTAACGAATTTTGCCAAGCAAAAAATATAGATTCTGGCAAAATTTTAAAAAATGCTACCGAAATATTTACCGGCAATGCTATTCATTGGTACCGAGGTATTAAGGAATCTGTACATACTTGGGAGGAACTTGTTGTCTTACTAAAGAAGGATTTTAGTGAACCGGATTACGATTACAAATTGAAAGAGGAAATTAAATCACGTACGCAAGGTGAAAAGGAAAACATAGTCATCTACCTTTCAATTATGTCTGGGCTTTTCTCACGACTTAATAAAGAACCTTCAGAAGAGGACAAATTGGAAATACTTCTTCATAACATTCGACCTTTTTACGCGAATGCATTGTCCTCTGCTTCGTCCGTTAAATCCATTGATGAGTTGAGAACGCTTTGTCGGAATCATGAAGCTATACATTCCCGATTTTCTCAATTCAAAGAACCTCCAAAACTCACATCTGATACACTAGCACCAGATTTTGCTTATTCTAGTGGTAAAGTTAACCCTAACCCTACGCCAAAATTCAGTAACAATAATTTTAAATTTAACAGAAATAATAATGAAAATAACAAATCTTTTCACAATAAACAGAATTCCCCAAATTTTAGTAATTATGTACACGCTGTTGCAACTAACTCTCAAAAGCGAACTCAGTACTGCGTACGCTGTCGCACTGACTCGCACAGTACTAGACTGTGTACTGCAGATAGATCTAAAATATTTTGCTTTATCTGCGGCCTCAAAGACTTTAAATCAAATAATTGTCCAAATTGCTCTAAAAACAAACAACCTGATCCAAAAAACTAGAATCTGAGAATTGTGCGGATAGTAAATTTAATGAAAAGGATTGGAAAAATTGGCTTAGTATTATAAATTTATATTTTAAAACTTACAAAATCCACACAATTCTCGACAAAAATTACAATCATGATGATAGGCCTCATGCATCGATTCAGGTTAATGGTCTTAATCTTTTAGGTCTCTTAGACTCTGGCTCTAGCGTTACTATACTAGGTAACGTTATTCATCATAAACTAGGCAGTCTAGGCCTGCCTCTAATTAATGACGACTGCATTTCGGTCACTTCAGCCGGTGGTCAATGTTTAAAAAGTATCGGTTACATTAACTTGCCTGTTGAATTTGAAGGTCAATTTCACATCTTGAAAGCATTTGTTATACCAGAAATCAGAACCAATCTTATTCTAGGTGTTGATTTTTGGCGGAAATTCCAACTTTGCCCTAAATATGTCAGCAGTGTTATTACTACCAATAACAATGTGGATAATAACCCTAAGGCTGATGCTTCACATCAACCTTTCATTCAAAGCTATAGTAACTTGTCTGATTCGGAAAAACTGTTAGCTGATAACATTATGAAGCAGTACGAGGATATTTCATCAGAAACCAAAGGTCTGGGTGTTACTAATATCATCACTCATCATATCGATACTGGAGACTCCCCGCCTATCAGACAACGTTACTATAGAATGTCACCAGCTAAGCAGCGTATTCTATGTGAAGAACTGGACGAAATGCTAAAGTTAGGAGTTGTCGAATCTTGCGAGAGTCCATGGTCTTCACCAGTCCTTCTGACCCCTAAAAAAGACGGTAAGCTTAGGTTTTGTCTCGATAGTCGTAAACTAAATTCTGTTACTAGAAAAGATGCTTATAAATTACCCTATGTATCGGAAATATTAGATAATCTCAAAAACGCTAAATATTTGTCCAGCATCGATTTATCAAAAGCATTTTGGCAAATACCTATAGCAACTGAAGATCGAGACAAAACTGCATTTTATGTCCCGGGTCGGGGTCTGAAAGGCATGCAGATTGCTATTATGACGTAAAACATTTATAAGCTAGTATGTTATAAAATCACTACTTATAGCTATATATTTTTTAAATGTTCTACTCAGTTAAAAAGCTATGTTTTTACTTTCTTTAAAAATATTCATGTCAAAAAAACGAAAAAAACAGCACCTTTTTATTGGTTTTTTCTTCTGAATGCTACCAAAATGACCATAAATGAATTCATCATAATCAACCCCTTAACGGCCCACTACTGAGCACGGGTCTCCTTTCCAGGGTGAGAAGGGCTTAAAGTCTGCCAAGCTGTCTTATTGTTTTAAAGTCGTTGAAATAGCAAATGCTTACGTGAATTGTTCCCAAGAATCAAGTGAAAGTGTCCAATCAGTGGCAGCGCGCCCGGGAGAGGTGGGGGCTCATCTTTATTCCTGTTTCTCCGTCGCCACGCCAATATACCGCACGACAGAAATACTAGTATAAGAGCTACCGTCAACATTGGAGATAAATGAGCAAATGTTCTTTAAAATAATATTCAAGCTAATTTAAATTGTCTTAGTCCTTCATTACGGCAAGACAAAAAAGTTGTGTTTTGATAATACGTAAGGAGCGGTTTATATAAAGCTGGCGAGGGTGGAAACATGACACTTACAACAATATGGTGCTGATGCAATGTCGACACCTACAAAGGGCAATATTGTATCTGTTGAGTGACATAGGCTAACTTTTAGGGTTCCGTATTTCAAAAGGAAAAAAGGAACTGTTATAGGATCACTTCGTTGTCTGTCTGTCTGTCCGTCTCTCCGTCGTGTCTGTCAAGAAAACCTATAGGGTACTTCCGTTGATCTAGAATCATGAAATTTGTTAGATAGGTAGGTCTTACAGGCCACAAGTAAAAAAATAAATCCGAAAACCGTGAATTTGTAGCTACATCACAAAGAAAAGTATTTTCAATTTTTAAAGTAAGGTAACTATACCAAATGGGGTATCATATAAAAGGGCTTTACCTGTAAATTCTTAAACAGATTTTTATTTATTTTTGTGCATAATAGTTTTTCGTGCAAAATGTCGAGAAAAATACCCGAGTACAGAGCCCTCGGTGCGCGAGTCTGACTCGCACTTGGCCGGTTTTTATTTCGAATAATGCTAGTTTCCCTATGATCGAAATGCACGATAACTGTAGCCGCCATGATGAATTCCGAGTGTGAGGTCACATGGATTGTAGTCTAAATATATAAAAGGAAAAGGTGACTGTCTGATTTACTGACTGACTGATCTATCAACGCACAGCTCAAACTACAAGGACGGATCAGGTTGCATATAGCTATTATAAAGTAGGCATCCACTAATTAAGGATTTTTGAAAATTCAACCCCTAAAGGGGTGAAATAGGGGTTTGAAATGTATGTAGTCCACGAGGACGAAGTCGCGGGCATAAGCTAGTTGTAATATATTTCACAACGAAAATGCCGTTGATTACCAATCTGTGTGACGTTTTCGCTGGGAACTTTGAAATACAAAATTTAAATGCATTTTTATTGCACTTATCGATCGAATAAAATATTTCTGATTTTTTTGGTAGTTTATTATCTTTCACCTTAGGATCAAAATAGTATGAAGATATTTAAAAAAGGGAGTAAAATACCCTATTGTATCTGCACTACGTCTGTATGTCTCCTAATATGCGTAAATATTATCCATACTAATATTATTATAAATGCGAAAGTGTGTCTGTCTGTCTGTCTGTCTGCTAGCTTTTCACGGCCCAACCGTTCAACCGATTTTGATGAAATTTGGTACAGAGTTAGCTTATATCCCGAGGAAGGACATAGGCTACTTTTTATCCCGGAAAATTAAAGAGTTCTTACGGGATTTCAAAAAACCTAAATCCACGCGTACGTAAGTCGCGGGCATCAGCTAGTAATAAATAAAATGTAGTTAAATCTAAGACGCCAAATCCCTGCCTTTTCTATATAAACCGCACCTTAAGTGTTATAAAGCTTATCTGATAGACAAATTAACCACTAAACAATAAAAATTAAGCAAAATGAGCAGAATATGTACTTACAAGTTACTAGGTGGTGCCCGCGATTTCGTCCGCGTGGATTTAGGTTGTTGAAAATCCCGTTGGAACTCTTAGATTTTCTGGAATGAAAAGTAGCCTATATGGCACTCTCCGTCCTTTCAACTATTTCTATGCCTAAAATCAAGTCGATTGGTTACTTAGTTAGGCCGTGAAGGAAGGACAAACATACAAACAAACACACTTTCGTGCCTACCTACCCATTATTGCGTAATAAATTCCCGCAATTTGTATACTTCCCACGATTTTGTGATTTGAAATGTGGGAAATCGTTTGTGATTTTATTTTATTCACACCAACAACATCCATTGTATAACTACAAAATATTAAAATTCGCGAATTTACCTACTAAGGGCGATTACGCACTGCATTCGATCCGAATCCGTGAAAATACGTCCCGAAGTAGTCATAGAACTATTTGTATGGCAGCTTACGCACTAGCTCGGACTTCCATCATCTGAGTTCTCTCCGTTATCCGTGAGAATATCTCGGATGTGCCTCCGAATCAGACATATGACATGTCATAGATGTCCATTGACTAGCTTGGAGCAGAGATTAGATTAGAATAGAATAAAATAGAATAGAATAGAATAGAAAAGAAAAGAATATAATGTTTTTTTATTCATGTAAACTTTTCACAAGTGCTTATGAATAGTCAGGTAGTTTTATTTTCCACATTTAGTGTGTAAGCAATATCCGAATTCGATCCAAGTTATTATATCTTTATTTTCACGGACTCGGTTCGGATGAGTGCGTAATCGCTGTAAGAATAGAGAGTACTTAGAAGAAGAATAGAGAGGCCGAATATCTTTAGTGACTACCTTATTTCACTAAACAAATCTAGTCCAATCTAAATAATCAGCCAAAACACTGAACATAGTTTAGTGAAATATTCATAATTATAAAACTAGCTAAGGTACCCGGCTTCACTCATGGAGTTGATAATATGATATTGTGTGATAGTTGTAACTGTGATAAAAGAATAAATTTTGTTATAGGTACATATAGGAGGTAGGTATGTAATTTTTTTTATAGTTTCGTCGCCTGCAGCAGGCTTCTTTTTAGGGTTCCATAGTAAACAAGGAATTCAAAAATAAAATTCCTTGTTTAATAAAGAATTTTAAAATTCGCCATGTCCGTCCGTTCGTCCGTCCTTGGTTAATATGAGAGACTATTAGTGCTAGAAATCTGTAATTTGGCGTGGGTATAAATATTGATCACACCAACAAAGTGGTGAAATAAAATTGTAATAAATATTTTTTTTAGGGTAGCTCCCTTACATGTAAAGTGGGGATGAATTTTTTTTCTCGTCTACCCCATAGTCCCCATCGTTAAATAGTCTTCGCAAGAGTCGCAGGGAGTCGCTGGATTCAGGCGGCGCAAGACCGTGGCGTGTGGAAGTCCCTACAAGAGACATATGTCCACCAGTGGACGTCTATCGGTTGATGATGATGATGATGATGATGACTAGATGGTGCCTGTGACTTCATCCGCGTGGATTTAATTTAAAATTTTAATTTAAAATCCCGCGGGAACTTTGATTTTCCGGAATAAAAAGTCTAGCCTATAGTAGCCTATGTCCGTCCGCGGGATAAAATTTCATCAACATCAAAGTTAGCAGACAGACAAACAGACAGACAGATTTTCGCAATTATAATATTAGTATGGATAGTAGGATGGACATGGATTACTATTTTACTCTTATATTATTATCTGCTAGATAGGGCCCGCGTAGATTAAGATTTGTTACACATTCCGTGAAAACTATTGCGATTTTTGAAGCATAAAAAGTAGCCTTCTCTTCTCTGGGATGCAAGCTATCTCTAACTAAACCAAATTCCGTCAAAATTGGTCTTGTGAATGGGCTGTGAAAAGGACATACGTTTTTGCATTAATATTAGTATAGGTACCTATGGATGAATAAACTGTGTGTTAGTGCCATGTTAACACTGCATTTCCGACGGCCGACCTCAAAACTCTTATAAAAAACAAGCCAAGTGCGAGTCGGAATCGCACATGAAGGGTTCCGTACGATTTTTAAAATTGAATTGAAAAGCGGCGATAGAAATAAACGTTCTATGACTATTACGGTTCACGAGATACAGCCCATGGACAGACACACGGATGGACGGACGAACAGGCGGAGGCTCAGTAATAGCGTCCCATTGGCATTCTTCGGGTATTGAACCCTAAAAACGCGTCTTACGCGATAAAGATTAAAATCACTGCATAAAGTAGGTACCTACTTAAAAATTTATTTAATTTTTTTAATTCATCTTTAATGTCGAGACGGCGCGGTGGCACTAAATTCAATAAAACTGATTTTTTAAAGAATATTTTTCAACTCATCTTCAATGTTGTCGGTGGCTCTTATACTAGTATTTCTGTCGTGCGGTATATTGGCGTGGCGACGGAGAAACAGGAATAAAGATGAGCCCCCACCTCTCCCGGGCGCGCTGCCACTGATTGGACACATTCACTTGTTTCTTGGAAACAGTTCACGTAAGCAATTATTATTATTAATCTAGCACAGGTTCAATTCAGCTGCAATCTATTTAAAATATATATAATAGAATATTAAATATTGATAATATATATATAATAAAATATTAATATCAATATCAATACTTATAATAAAACTGTATATATACTTATAATAAAACTGTAACAGGTCAAATTCTGTACATTGAAGATATTTGGAAAAATTTTTTTCGAGGGCACTCTATAATCGATACTGAACCCAAAACTGTAATTTTTTTCATTTTTGTCTGTCTGTCTGTCTGTCTGTCTATCTGTCTGTCTGTCTGTCTGTCTGTCTGTATCACGGCCGCGCATCACGCTGAAACTACTGAATGGATTCCAATGAAACTTGGTACGATTTGAGGTCATACTATGAGGAAGAATATAGGATACTTTTTATTCCGAAATTCAGCACGGTTCCCGTAGGAGAGGGGATGAAAGTTAAAATGTATACTGAGTTGTAATTCATTAATGCGTAGTCCGATTTCATTCATTCTTTTTTTGTTAGAAAGGGGATATTTTAAAGATTGTTCCGTAAATATTTCAAGGTCATCGGTTTTTAACCGACTGTCAAAAAGGAGGTGGTTCTTTTTTCTACATCGATTTTTTCGAGGTTTCTGGACCGATTTGCAATTTTTTTTTAATCAACAAAAAAAGTTTTCGTGGTGGTCAAATAAAAAATTCTGGATTCAACTCTTTAATCCTGATGTTGCAGGGTTACTGCCCGCCTGAGTTATCAAGATTCAGGAAGTGTTCATAGTGAATTCATATTGTAGGTACCAAGCAACGACTTTATTCTCAGACTTCAAGTCCCAACTCCTTAACCCTGATGATGTAGGGTACAGCACTCCTAAACTATAATGTTTCAGTAACTGCGGATGATGCAAAATTTATTTAGGTACCAAGCATAGGCTACATCATTGACCTTCGGATCCTAACTCCTCAATCCTGAGGCTGCAAAGTACTAAAGTCTTAAATCGTGGGGGAATTGATATGTTAGGTATCAAGCAACGGCTTCACGATGACGCTCCCAGTCCGAAATTCTCCACCCGAGCGAAGCCGGGGCGGGTCAGCTAGTAGATAATAAAACTGTAACTTAACGATTTCTGTACATTAAAATATATTTATTTAGAAAATTAGTAAAAGTAATCGGAGGAAACATTTTATTATGGACAGAGATAGAGCATAACACAGTATTTAAAAAAAATGGTATATAAAATGGTAGGTAAACGATAGATTAAAGACGTATTCTATACATTGCCAAAGCAAACCCGGTATTCCATGGAATGCCTAGGTATTCTATAGGTACAATATCGGGTTTTACAGGTAATTATTCACATTATAATTTACCTACTTGAATATTTCGCATCTCATAATATAGTATTTTTTAAATTGCGTTATTAATTTTAGTTTTTTTGATCAAAAGAAAACACGCGCATCCACATAATATTACCCAGTTCGTTGATACTTTTTCTAAAGTTAAGAAATAACACTGATTGCGTAAGGATATCTTGCACTTTATCTTACAGAACTATGGAATACAGTGAAAAAAATGAGCCATGATTCTTTGAACGCCGGTGGAGTTTCGTCTCTTTATATTGGACCCAGAACAACATACTGTACGTTTATTCATCCATACTTTATCTATTTTACTTCATCGTCATGATCGTTAACCGATAGATGTCTACAGCTGGACATAGATCTCTTGTAAGGACTTTCACACGCATCGTTTCTGCCGCCTAAATCCAGTGCAGTAGCTCCCTGCGACTTTTTGATATCGTCTGTCCATTATTACATTACTAGCTGATGCCCTGATTTTGTAATTTTAACATTTGGTTTATATATTTAGTTTCTCTTGTTTTGTGAGCTAAGTGAACTTTTATTTATTTACTAGCTTTATGCCTTAGAATTAGGTATTTAAAAATCCCGCGTCATTGATTTCCCGGGATAAAAAGTAGCCTATGTCACTCTCCAGATCTTTAACTATACCTATGCAAAAATCACATCGACCGTTGCTCCGTTGCGACGTGAGTGATGGACAAATCAACAAACAAACACACTTTTGCATTTATAATATTATGGGTAAGTACTGATTTTGTTGTCATGAGTAAATTTCAATGCTAAGGTAATCATCATCATCATGATCAACCCATCACCAGCTCACTACAGAGCACGTGTCTCCTCTCTGCGTGAGAAGGGTTTTGACCATAATATACCTACCACGCTGGCCAAGTCCGGATTGGCAGACTTCACACACCTTTGAGATCATTATGGATACTCTCAGGCATGCAGGTTTCTTCACGATGTTTTCCTTCACCGTTAAAGCAAGTGATAGGTATGTAATTGCAGTGACAGTAAAATCAAACAAATATTTTTTTAGTTGTAACAGACCCAGAAGACTGTTTGCATATCGCCAAGACATCTTTACAAAATGACGCCTTTTACGACTTCGGAAAACCCTGGTTAGGTGACGGATTAATAACTGCTGCATGTAAGATTATTTCTTTCTTAATTTCTTCTAGCCTTAAAGAACCTAAGCTTTTGTAGTGTCTGTCAAGAAACCTATAGTTCACTTCCCGTCGACCTAGAATCATGAAATTTGGCAGGTATGTAGGTCTCATAGCACACGTATAAGGGGGAAAATCCAAAAACCGTGAATTAGTGGTTACATCACAAAAATATTAAAATGTGGTCATGAACAAACAATTAGCAAAGGAAGATCGGGGGCACACGATGCGTTGCGGCGGCGGTGCGGCGACGGAGCGGTGTCGCTGCGTCGTCTTACATAGAAGTATCTGTGGCATGTCACACGATGCGCTCCGGCGCCGCACTGGACTTGCAACCGCCGAGACGAGGCGGGGAGGGGTGAATGCGTTGCGACGTCTAGTTGTTTTTATTAACAGACTGTCTAACGCTGCTACGGCGCCGCTGCGACATAACAAAGTTGCAGCAACGCACCGCTCGTGTGCCCGCTGATACGGTGAAATCTTTGCGGTGCAGCGCCGCAACGCATCGTTTGCCCCCAGTCGACACATATTATCTACTATATCAACTGGGGTATCATATGAAATTTGAATTTACTATAGCATATAGAATCAACGAAGCGATAACTTTTTATTTACGTTTAGGTAGTAGATTTAAAAACATAAATAATGGTTCAATCCTGAAATATAGTAAGTACATAATATCGCGATCCAATTTTATACTAATTGGTATGCCCCTTTTCACTCTTAAACTTTTATGGACCTGCTCTTATTTACTGAACAATTTTCTCAAGGTGTGGACGCGCATTAAGCTAAGCCCTGGCACCATTCTGATTCTGATAATAATTTATCAATGTTTACTTACGATACCTACACCGAGATAATTGGTGCACTTAAAAAAATACATTTTCTTCTAGTTCCAATATGGAAAGTACATCGGAAGCTACTGAATCCAGCATTCAATCAGTTCATTCTAGATGGATTTATAGATGTCTTCAACAGACAAGCTCGTCGTCTGGTCAAGGATCTAGAAGGGGAAGTCGACAAAGGACCGTTCGACCAGTTTGATTATCTTTTGCTTAGTTCTCTGGAAACTACATGCCGTATGTATTATATAGAGCGTAAATTTTGAGGAAAGACTGGCTATATATTTGCTAAATTTGCTTCGCTGCTCGTTGAGCTATGTCGGTTACTCTAGTTCTCCTACGGATCTCCTCATTTCTGATTTGATCACGTAGAGAAACTCCAAGCATTTCTCCATCGCCCGCTGAGTGACTCTGAACTTTTTTAAGAGTCCCATAGATAGCGACCATGTCTCGGATCCATATGTCATCACTGGCAGCACGCACTATTCGAAGATTTTGGTCTTCAAGCACTGCGGAATTTTGGACAAGAAGACATCTCGAAGCTCCCTAAACGCTGCCAAGCCGAATTGGATTCGGCGGCTGACCTCTTTCTCGAAATTGGAGCTGCCTAACTAGAGTGTAACGGCAGCTTCATACTTCGACATCAATACTTTAACTCCAATTGTTTCAGTAACTGTTATGGCAGTGGACGTAAGTGACAAGAGCTTGCTGAACAGCGAGTACGTACATGCTACACAGAACATGCACAAATTTATCATAGAGAGGTTCCAGAAGCCCTGGCTGCACAGTGACGTCATGTTTAACCGATCCTCCTTGAAGAGGGAGCAGGACGAAAGTATGAAGATCATGCATAACATGTCAAACACTGTAAGTTGACTCCACGATTTGTAGAATTCGGTATTTGACTAAGTACATCAAAAATAAATTATTTCTCAGTGATGATTAAATAGAGGGTCTTCCAAAATACGTAAAATCCTCGTCCTTTGTTAGTTTTAAGTACAATAACCATTTCAAATTATCGATTTAACTAAATAAAAAAGTAGGTACGTCATTATGAGGTTACGTCACATTCCAGTATTTCATAGAATATTGCATACTAAGTGCGCGTTTTGACGTTTGACAAAAAGTTACTGATTTGACTAGTTGTTAAACACTGTATACGCCGTTACGCCGATGTACTTGCGCAGAAATCTTATTTTTGAATTGCCTGAAAATATCTCGGTCAATCATAGCGTGTGTCCATCCGCTATTGGGTGTTGCCTACGCGCCATGTTTGGTACGCGCAAAAGATGAGCGAGATAGCACGAGTCTCTGTTGATCTTGTGTTTGAAGTCAATAAGATCCGTATTAAGTCGGCGTTAGGTTGCGCTTATGGCCACAAACCAATTTTGCCAATGCGAATTTAACTGGAAGCTAACATGTAAAATCGCTCAGGTGCGAGTTGGACTCGCATATGAAGGAGTCCATACCATCGTATAAGAAATAACACTTTTTAGCTCTAGAGTCTAGACTATAAAGATTAGCAGATGTGGACTGTGGGCAGTTATATAATTTCTGATAATAAATACATAATGTCACCAACGTTAGATTGAGAGAAAATAATACCTAACACGTTACTTGGATTTGGCTATATATCTACTTTTAATACACCTGACAGAGATTAATTTTTAATTTGACAGGTTCTCAAAAACAGAAAAGCAGAATACTGGGATGATAAAAAATGCACGGAGACCGAAGAAACGGTAAAAGGTAAAACTGACAATTTAACATAGAGACGTATAGGTACTAGGTAAGGTAGCTAGTACGTACGTAGTATCCCTATTAATCTGTGCTAGTACGCGACAAGTCAAGATGGTAGTCGGGGAGGGAACGCCCCGAACACTTGCATAGCTCCCGCGATAAACCGGTGCAGGCGAGCGCGGGTGACTGGCGGGTGTGCGGGGCATCCCCCGCGTGTACCCCGCTTGCCATCTCAACCTTTAGGGCACCTACGCACTATGCCGTTAGCCGGAATGCGGCCAGCCGTGCGGCTGACCGTAATGTAAAATTTGTACGAGAAAGTAGTTTTTATACGCACTGCGATGCGGCTGCCGGCTGACCGCTCCGGTTGTTCTGAGCGCTGCGGCCCGACTGACAGCCAGCCGGACGGTTGCCCTACACACTACGCGGATAGTGCTAGTTTGCACATTCCGGTTCGGGTGGCGGCTCTCCGCCACCCGGCTAACGACAAGCGCAACCGCGTCCTGCGGTCAGCCGCACGGCTGGCCGCATTCCGGCTAACCCCATAGTGCGTAGGTGCCCTAAGATCGTCTACGATGAGACTATCTGAAAAAGCCGCAAAAACCATTGACACTGATGTTGCTGTCGATTCACGCATGTAACTATATGGCGATACACCATACCTAACACTACAGATTTTTGATTACATCTTTGTTTAATTATGACAAAATTCCTTGTCCATTGTAGACTTCCGCAATGCCTAATTTAGTTTTGATGATGGCATTAACCAAATCATAAACCAAATCTTGCTTATATTATGTCGCGTAGGTACTATTTAACTAGTAAATACATTATTTTAAAATTTAAATCCTGAATTCTTACCTGGTATTAGCTTGCTCTGTAGAGATCGCTTTTAATAAGCAATATGGCCGCCTTTTGTACCCTACTTCTGTCTGAGTTTTCTGTTATTTTTTTGTGGTGGTAGGACTAATAAAGTTTTTAATACTAATAATAATACTACAGGTCCAAAATTCAGACCCTTCATGGACTTTCTCCTGGAACTAGCGATAGAGAAAGATGCATTTAATGACCGGCAGATCAAAGAACACGTCGATACCCTATTGCTCAGTGGATATGACACCACAGCTAGTGTACTGATGTACACCATGCTGTTGGTTGGATCCTACCCTGAGGTTCAGGAGAAAATTTTTGATGAGTAAGTGTTGTAAACTCCAAAATAAACTCCATTGCACAGTTACATTAGATAGGTAAGTATATTGATTTAATACACTTTTGATATTTACAATGATTATGGAATGCTGGAAAATAACACAATAGGTAGGTAGGTATACCTAGTGAATTTTGTAATTCATTTTAAAGATTTCACTTTTTTAATCGGTTCTTTCTACAAATATCCAAAACGCATGATACCGTAGCCGTGACGTCACATGTATTGAAATTGTAATGTATTTCACTAAGAAAACGCCGTTGCTTACCAATTCGTGTGATGTCATGAACCTAAAAAGATGGCGGGTAGCGTTTTCACGGCGAAATTTGAAATTCAAATGCATTTTATTGAACTTATCGACTACCGTACCCATCGATATAAATGACAAGATATGCCCAAGCGAACAAAATTTTTCACGGTTTTGGAACCAAATAAATCAGCGCCACCTCTTAGATACTAATGAACGACCCAACGACCCGTTTGAAATCCAGACGTCACTGAGGTTGCATTGGTGCTAAAGCACCACTGAGCCGGTGTCATTTTGTTTGTTCAATGGCCCTATCGTTACGAAGTAATATAAGTCAATAACCGTACCGTACATTAGAGAGTAAGTTAAGTTGGATAACATTCTGGCAATAATACTTAACACTGACTTAGCCACAGCTCTAAAACCTGTATTAATTTCACCGTGTGCTTATAGTATCAAAATTGGAGGGGCTGTGTTTCAGGTTGCTCAACGTCTTCGGTGACGAAGACAGGGACGTCACGAAGCAAGATCTATCACAGCTGGTGTACCTGGAGGCTGTGTTGAAGGAAACCATACGCATGTATCCCCTCGCGCCCATCATAGCAAGAAAACTTGATCAAGACATAAGACTACGTAATTTAATATTTTATTTATATTGGATGAAAACAAAATTTAGTTATGATATGGTTTTTAAGTGCAATCTTAAAAAATAATTATAGGAGTTTTCTGTCTGTCTGTCTGTCTCTCTGCCAAGACCCGTCAAGGGAATCAATAACTATAGAGTACAGTACGCGTCCAAAAGTAATGTACATCGGCCTATAGAATGACATTATGACTCATGCCTATATGGCGTTTTGTCGGTCTCAACAACAAGGACAACGCTCTACAAATCTGCTATCTCCTTCTAAAGGTAAAAATTTGGCAGGTGGCAATGTCTTATACCACACGTAAAGGAAAAATTCGGAAATCGTGCATTTGTGGTTACATCACAAAAAAAATACAATTTGTTTATTTTTTCTACGATGCTACCTACTACGGAACCTTTTATGAACAAAATAAACTCGCACTTGCCCGGGTTTTTAGTTAAAGAGTGAATTTTATTTTTAGGAAATTATACTCTCTGGAATGGTCGAACGTGTTTCTTGTCTGCCTATGGACTCCATAGACACCCCATGTGGGGTCCAGATGTTGAGCAGTTCAAGCCGGAACGCTGGCTGAACTCCGAAACGTTGCCTCAATGTCCCACTGCGTTTTCTGGCTTTGGTTTGGGAAGGAGAAGCTGTATAGGTAACAACACAGAAATCCTAATATTAAGGCAGTAGAACTGCTGTGTGTGACGTCAAAAGACGTTTATTTTCCAAACTGTGCCACACATCACATCTTATAACTAAGAGCTTGTTACCCCGGCGCTTCTTCCACTTGAGCATTAAGCCCAACGTGTTTCAAGCAAAAGAAGCGCCGAAACAAACTGTCACGTGTGGCACGACCCGAAAAAGGGTCCCAGCTCAGTAGTATGCTGTATGCCTTGATGCACACGAACATACAGCGTTGATTTTCAGCCAGAACCCTGAAACGGGTGACGTGTTGGTGACCTTGCTTCTCCTGTAGATTTTTGCACTTCGGATCTCTCTTCGAAACCCCCTCCCCATAGCTCGCTGAGCGACTTTCAGGTGCGAATAAATGAATTAGTGGATGAGGTTGCTTTTGACTCTGTCTACCTTTGAACAACATACGAGGAGAAGTATGTATGTAGGTACCTAATTCAATTTTTATCATCATCATCAACCAATAGAAGTCCACTGCTGGACGTAGGTCTCTTGACTCTTGTCAAACTCTTATGAGGCCCATAGTTAGCGGCCATGTCTCGGATCCATATGTCACTCGCACTGTTCGAAGACTTTGAAGAATACAATTTTAATTGTTTACATTTTCAGGAAAAACATACGCGTTGATGTCAATGAAGACCACCCTGGCTCACGTGTTCCGACGCTACAGGGTGTCCGGAAATCACTTGTTGATGACCAATAAGCTGGACATCACGCTAAAGCCAGCATCAGGACACCATGTGATAATTGAAATGAGGAAAAAAACATAATTACAACATTCAAGTTTTAAAATGCACAAATGTTTTAAAGTGACAGGTCGAGATGGCAATCGGGGTTGGGACACCCCGCACACCCGCACAGCGCCCGCGCTAGCCCAGACCGGGCAAGCGTGGGTGACGTGCGGGTGTGCCAGGTGTCCCCCTCCTCATACCCCGGTTGCCATCTCGACCTGTCGCGCACTATAGGTACATGCAGACTGCAGTGCTGTTAATTAAGGTGTAAATTACGTTCAAACAAATTAAATTAAAAATATTCATCAAGCAGTTTTTATATGACACCCGTTCATTTAGCCGGTTACTTTGATGCATCACTAGTCCATATTTTAAATGCGAAAATGTGTTTGTTTGTTTGTTGGTTTGTCCTTCAATCACGTTGCAACAAAGCAACGGATCGACGTGATTTTTGCATGGGTATTGTTAAAGACCTGTACTGACTCGTAGCACCGTAAATCTCGAACCAGTTTTTTTTTATAAAGAATATTAGCCATGTTAAACGACTAATATTCCCCTTTCCTCTCCAACTAAGCGTCAAGCTTGTGCTAGGAGTAGGTACGACAATAGTGCAACGGGCGGTGCTTGAACCGTCCACCTTTTTCGGGTTTCAGTTCACTCCTTTACCTGTTGAGCTATTGAGGCTCTATTATAAAAATGTATAGCTCCAAACAGCTGTTTGCTGCAGCTGGAAAAAGCGTCACTTTATGCGCTTACATTTTTGGCGTTCCGTACTCGACGGGTGCCAACGGGACCCTATTACTAAGACTCCGCTGTCCGTCCGTCCGTCTGTCTGTATCCGTGAAGCATAGTTTAAAAATAAAATAAAATAAACACATTTTGATGTTAATGAGACATGGTTCCAGCGCAATAGCAATTTCCGGGACTTATAACCGTGTGACTCCTTGGGCGATTTCTCCCATCGAGTCACACGGTTATAAGTCCCGCAAATATTTATTTCGATGAATTCTCTACGAGTCACACTGTGAAACGTTGACATGATGGGTGCCCAACGAGTCACACTCGTTTGTGTGACTCGTTTGGCCACCCTAGGCCCTAAAGGATAGAATTTTTAAGAGCCTCAATAGCTGAACGGGTAAAGGAGTGGACCGAAAGGTCGACGGTTCTAGTGTAGAGGTGCAACCTCTACCGTTACTTGGCTGGCAGCTATTAAGAAAACTTCGCAGCTGCCACACAACAATATTCAAATTTGGAACGCAGTAGAGAATCCTCCTGGTCACGCACGTTACGAGATTCCACATTCCCTATCATCCGCTCGTCACGTCAACATCTTCTACCATTGTATTATATAAAGCTCGCGAGCCCGTCTGTATTGTACATAACATATCAATTGTAAAGTGTAAAATAAACATCACTATATGTAAAAAAAAAAAAAAAACATCACTATATGTAGCTGGTTCTTCATTACATCAACCCTTCAGCTACATAATTGGTGGTCCCTAGAAGCTCAAGAACACGCAGCCGCATTATTGAGGAACACATCAGCCACATTGGGTACCTACGTCTACGGTCGAGCCTGCACACTGCTCCCGTACATCTCCGGCGTGCAAGCAACTCAACGCAACAAGCAACGACGTGCGGCCACATTAGCTGCACCCTCTGAACGCGAGAGCTACGAGTTACGACTGCGACTCGACATGGACGCCACAGATGGTGTCCCTCGTGGACGCAATCCAGTTAACTCGACGCGGCACGCTACGCAACCTACCCTGTCCTACATCGCTGACCACAACTCAACCTCCTGAACCCGACGCGAGGTTCATACGTGCATGCCTTGTGAGTACATATCCAAGGCGCCCTGAGGAGGGATCCAGGTTTTATAAGGACATTATTTCTTCTGTGCTGAAAAACAATTTCTAACAATAATATTTGTGACATTGCATTTTGTTTTGTGAAAATTATTTTTGAGTGACGTATGTTTTTAATTTTTAAATTCAGTGAAAAAGAACATTAACATTCCATGAACAATATAGACAATAAGTGACGTCTCATCATCTCATTTTAAAAAGGGAATTTTTTATAGACATTTTACTTTTTTAGAACAATTTTATTTAGTTATATTGTCATGTCATAATTGCCATTGTATTTTGTAAAATTTTCCTGTCATAACAATTTAAATTTCAGCAATTTATAAAGAAACAGTATTACACGTATGAAGAGGACTAATCTCTCCGTTCCATGGTTCCATTCACAACAAACCCCTACGGACCATGCCACAATTCGTAAGGTTTTCAGCAAAGCTTCCTCCGTGCATTGCGGATCATCTTTTATTTCAAAGTGAAGCAGCTTTTGTGGAGTGCTGTATAGCCTCCGCACACATGTTCCTGTAGTACACTGGGCAGCCTAAGACACGATGTCACTCGTTCGTAAGTCCTTCGACCTTTTCACTTTTCCAGGTTCACTGAGTTTATCGCGCTCAGAACCTCTCTTCAGGTCTGTGTGGACGCGAGTTTGCCAAGGTTCGACGTGAAGAAGATTTGCTCATCATGCGTCTCCTCCGTCATCAACCTTTTTGCACTCCGAACGCTTCATTTATTGTAATTATTTTTTTCCGTGTCACTTAGGCATACAGGTCCACTGCTTATTTCTCTGGTCTTAAGTACTGCCTCCCAGTCATTGTGTACACAATGACCTGAGGTATTACACCATTACCAGATACTGCTACAGAAGACTCAACATTGAGGCAACTTTCAATCCTATTTGCCTTCTCATTTTTATCAATACATGTTCTAGTTTTAGGGTTCTTTTCCTTCATTCTTATGTATATAATACTTGCCTTACTTAATATTTCTTTTTTTTTCTGTTTCTCACTCCGTAGGGGGGTGATGTAGAGGTGCAACCTCTACCGTTACTTGGCTGGCAGCTATTAAGAAAACTTCGCAGCTGCCACACAACAATATTCAAATTTGGAACGCAGTAGAGAATCCTCCTGGTCACGCACGTTACGAGATTCCACATTCCCTATCATCCGCTCGTCACGTCAACATCTTCTACCATTGTATTATATAAAGCTCGCGAGCCCGTCTGTATTGTACATAACATATCAATTGTAAAGTGTAAAATAAACATCACTATATGTAGCTGGTTCTTCATTACATCAACCCTTCAGCCACACTAGCTCCGCCCGTTGCACTATTGTCGTACCTACGTACTCGTAGCACAGGCTTGACGCTTAGTTGGAGAGGAAAGAGTAATATTAGTCATTTAACATGGCTAATATTCTTTAAAAAATATCGAAATTACCAGTTGTACTATAATCGCTGTCAATGAACAAATAACTTTGAAGAAGTATTCGTCACCCGATAGCGGGGTAGCAACCCGACCGCAGATAACAGAGTGCAGCTAAAAATTAATTATAAAGAGAGATATCTGAAAGACAGTGTAATGAACTTGCGCGTAAATAGTGCAGTTGTTACTTTTGTATTGTCCAGACCTGGCCTTAAGTAACTCGTTTATATACTTAGACTAGCAGATGCCCGCGACTTCATCCGCGTAAAATTTGTGGTTTCTCATGAGATTAGAAATTTTACCACTCCAAAAGCCTCACTTACCTACTCACTCAGTCCCGATTTTCATATCTCTAACTTCAGAAACATAGGACTTTCATATTTCAAATCCACGCAGGCGAAGCCGTGGGCATCAGCTAGTTTATTAGTAGGTATAGATGTACGGGACCCTAAAAGAGTGAGCCCCGACTCGCACTTCGTTGGCTTTTTTACTTTGATTTTTAACCTTTAGCCATGAAGGTGAAAAGGTATAGATGAAGGACAAAATTTAGAATAAATTTGCTTGAATACTATTTTTAAAGAACATTTATTCGTTTATCTTCAATGTGGTCGGTGACTCTTGTACTAGTGTTTCTGTCGTGCGGTATATTGGCGTGGCGACGGAGAAACAGGAATAAAGATGAGCCCCCACCTCTCCCGGGCGCCTTGCCACTGATTGGACACATTCACCTTTTACTTGGAAACAGTTCACGTAAGCGTTTGCTATTTCAATTACTACAAAAAATATTCATGGTGATGTTCAATGATGAAATCGGGCGAGCTTCACGCTTTGATTTCTAGTTTATTGTTTTATACACGTGAAGAAATTATTTATGATAAGTATTATTATTGTATATATAAGTTGATTTGGGTATTTATTATAAGATATTTATGTAGTTTATTAGATTCTAGTACCGTAGACCTATTCCACTTCTTGATACGCCTTACTCACAACCTTGAAGGGGAAGCTGGAAGAAATCTCTGTTTAGAGATAAGCATTTCCGATGTAACTTAATTTATTATTACTTTGTAACTACAATTTTTGGTACATGAATAATAAAAATAAATAAATATGTCGGAGAACAAGGGGGATGGCCGACATCAGAAGGTAGTAATTTCAATTACAATCATTTTAATACTCACTTATCACACGTGAAAACCACTAGCGTAACGTAACGTAGCTAAACCTAACCCTACCTAGCGACCGGCTCCACCATGTCTCCATACCGGCCCCAGACCAACCAGCTAACCTAGCACACTAGAATTAGTTCATTTAACATCAACTACAACGATCACGTTTGTCTAATACAAATTGGAACGATACAAAAGGACTCACCCGATAAACAACCTGGCTAGATCGCCAAAACACACTCACAGCAACCTTTCACAACCTAGTAGTATAACCTCAAACAACTGAAACCACATTAGGTCACAACGACAATGATAATAATAAAACCTACAGTACGACACACATAGTATCCACTGAGAAGCGACTCTGGCCAAAGCCAAACGAATAATGTCTCGAGACACACTGCGCATCTCATTTTATAATCTCACAATGACGGTGGGGACGATGACGCGATGTTCAATGAGCAAAGTCTTCACAATTAAATGGCGGCGAGCCTACACGGCCATTCTGACATGCGTACGTCCTCGTACGCCAAGTATTACAAAGTATGTGAGGACAAAACCATAACCACAAAATCATTTTACCGCTCGCCCAACCTGACTAACTACTAATCGTCATTAAACACTTTTCGCATAACTTTTTCTCATCAAAACAGCCACCTCGCCGTTTATCATCTAAATGGCCACCTCGCCTTTTATCATCTAAATGGCCACCTCGCCTTTTATCATCTAAATGGCCACCTCGCCTTTTATCATCTAAATGGCCACCTCGCCTTTTAGACAACCCCCTTTTTTTTTTTAAATCGAAGCTAGTGTGTGAATAATTTTCAAAAATGTGGGCATAGATCGTGTATCCCACTTCTGATGTCGGAGAACAAGGGGGATGGCCGACATCAGAAGGTAGTAATTTCAATTACAATCATTTTAATACTCACTTATCACACGTGAAAACCACTAGCGTAACGTAACGTAGCTAAACCTAACCCTACCTAGCGACCGGCTCCACCATGTCTCCATACCGGCCCCAGACCAACCAGCTAACCTAGCACACTAGAATTAGTTCATTTAACATCAACTACAACGATCACGTTTGTCTAATACAAATTGGAACGATACAAAAGGACTCACCCGATAAACAACCTGGCTAGATCGCCAAAACACACTCACAGCAACCTTTCACAACCTAGTAGTATAACCTCAAACAACTGAAACCACATTAGGTCACAACGACAATGATAATAATAAAACCTACAGTACGACACACATAGTATCCACTGAGAAGCGACTCTGGCCAAAGCCAAACGAATAATGTCTCGAGACACACTGCGCATCTCATTTTATAATCTCACAATGACGGTGGGGACGATGACGCGATGTTCAATGAGCAAAGTCTTCACAATTAAATGGCGGCGAGCCTACAAATAAATAAATAAATAAATTAATAAAAAATATTTTTTTACTTTGTAGTTTATTAAAAGAATAATATAATATATTATTAAATTACAAAAAACAAAAATACCAAACTTATTCTAGAACATAAAAATTACAAGTCGAAAATATCATCTAAACCACCGCAACGAGGCAGGGTGCCCAGAACGCTGGCAGCGTTACCTCGTTGAATGGCCAGACTAATATACTGACCGAGGTAACTGCCAGCCCTCCGGTCCTCCGTGGATTCCGCGAGACGGGATGAAAGGTCCTTAAAAAAGGATCTAGCATCCTCGCCCCACGAACCCATGGTCTCCACCCCAAAAGGCACAAATATGAAACTATTTTCTATATTCTCATATTTGCGCCTCTTGGCCCTTTCTGCCTTAGTAGCCGCCGCTTTTAGTGGTTTTGGAAGTCGGTTTCTAAATATATTTTTAATATTTTTTTAAGTGTAAGTAGTGATTGTTTGGTACCTAAAATATCAAAACTTTTCAAATCCACACGGCTTACGTTCAGTAAATTGTAGTTTCAAGATTGAAAAGTTGGGTCTTGAAAAATTCAATTACAAAGTCTGTGCTCAGAATTAACACACCAATTTATGCATCTTCATGTTTTTTCCATAAAAACTTTGGTCACAAATACGTATTTACTTCATATTTGTGCAAATCTGGAAAAATTTAGAAAATTATCTTTCAGGAACAAATATGAAGTACCTACATAAATGAGTATTTTTGACCAAAGCTTTTATGGAAGAACATGTAGATGCATAAGTGTTATGCCTGCAAACTCATTACCATAAGCTTTCGATTTATGATTAGTCTACTATTTTCGAAAAACTAACCAAAATTTGAATTTTCGCGGCCGGATGTATCAAACCACCTTAACTGCACTTCTGGTATGTTTATAAAGGATAACTTGCATTTTTCTTACAGAACTATGGAATACAATTAAAACCATGTGCTATCAAACCTTAAACGCTGGTGGAGTTACATCGGGTTATATCGGACCCAGAACACTATACCGTAAGTAATCCATACTATTACAAACTAGCTAATGCCCGCGACTTCGTACGCGTGGAATTAGGTTTTTTAAAAATCCCGTGGGAACTCTTTGATTTTCCGGGATAAAAAGTAGCCTATGTAACTTTCTAGGTCTTCATCTATACCCATGCAAAAAATCACGTCAATCCGTTGCACCGTTGCGACGTGATTGAAGGACAAACCAACAAACACACTTTCGCATTTATAATAAGGGTACTGAAATTAGATTACTAAGGTACTGATACGAAAGTTTGTGTCTGTCTGTCTGCTAGCGTTTAACGGCCAAACAGTTTAACCGATTATGATGAAATTTGGTACAGAGTTAGCTTACATCCCGGGGAAGGACATAGGCTATTTTTAATCCCGGAATACTAAAGAGTTCCTACGGGATTCTTAAACGTCCATAAGTTTTATTATGAAATTTGGTACAGAGGTAGCTTGCATCCCACAAATTGACATACCTACGCAACTTTTTATCCCAGAAATTCAAAGAGTTCCCACAGTATTTTTAAAAAACCTTAATCCAAAAAATTTCGAAAAAAATATCCGTGTACGCAGCCCTCGGTGCGCGAGTCTGCAGAGTCGCATTTGGTCGGTGTTTTATTAAATTGAGTTAGGCAAATGTAAGGGAACCGATAAACAGACATATAACTGCCAAACATACCTATCCTGCCGTAGTCGGATAAAAATTTCCAAGATCAAAAATACCTAGAATGTACCTACTTATCTAAAATCTAATATTTTTCTAGTTGTAACAGACCCAGACAACTGTTTGAAAATCGCCAACATATGTTTACAAAAGGACAGCTTTTACAAATTCTTGAAACCCTGGCTTGGCGAGGGATTATTGACTGGTGATTGTGAGTGAATTTTCTTTTTAATTACAGCTACTTTTTAGGGTTACCCGAAGGGCAAATTGGCAAATTAAGTTCTATTGGGTAATATACCTTTTTTTTAACGCTGGGAAATGCGTTAACGCATCCCCCCTCATGGAAGCCAGCCAGCTAACCAGCCAGCCAACCAACTGGAGGGAAGGCATGTGGGATTCGCCGGCCGAGAGGCGACCGGAATACCCACTAAAACCCAGCAGCGCTCCTGCGCGTCGCCTGGTGACTGGGTCACGGGAACACCGAAGCAAACCACTGCGAACCAGCCAGCGACATCTTCCGAGGCGGACCCTCCATGCACCGGGGACCCCGAGCTCCGGGGCTCACGAGGTCTCCACACCGCACGTCCGAGGCGCACCGCCGAAGTGCGTGCGCCTTCCGACCCGGGGACCCAACGGGCGACAACTGCACACTCCGCGCACGTCGCCCGCGTCCCATCCTCCGCCTCGTCCACTGTGCCCTCTGATAGTCAGAGGGACACGCGGGGAAACCTCCCCCCTGCCAGGTCATTAGCCATGGCTAACAATATCCCCGAAGAGAGATTATTAGCCATGTTACCGGGGTGCACCGGCCCGAATACTGCTCATCCCCTCGGATGCCCGATGCATCCAAAAGGGACCAGCAGCACCCAGGGACACTGGGAGGTTACCTGGCTGGCACCCCTGGGTAATATACCAAACTTAGTAGCGAAAGCCTTATTTCAGTTATTTTTGTAAATAGTTCATTGCCCAACATGGTATTTGGAGCATTATAGTTCCAGTTCTCATTTCAGTTGTAATGTAGTACCTAACTATTGCAAAATCTTGAATATAATGTGTGCTATAAAATGTAGCAAAAATTGTTTTTTTTTCGCATAATAATTTAAACACTGATCGGACTCAGTAGGTAGCAAATTTATATTTTCAAATCACCGTTTTCAGTATTTGTATTCGCCCTCAAGTTTTCGCATATTTCAGTATTTCAGCATTTCAAAATCAGTTTTTTTTAAACCTAAAATTTGAGTTTGTTTTCACTCGTTTATGCCTTTAACAATTAACTTTAACAATTGCGAGGCATGGCGTGTCTTTTCTTTGTAAGTAAATAAGACAAACTTAAATAGTCGTATTTTCTTCTAGTACAAATATGGAAAGTACATCGAAAGCTTCTTAATCCAGCATTCAATCAGACTATACTTGACGGATTTATAGACGTTCACAACAGACAAGCTCGTCGTCTGGTCAAGGATCTACAAGTGGAAGTCGACAAAGGACCGTTCGACCATTTTACTTATATTCTGCTTAATGTTCTGGAAACTACGTGCCGTATGTATTAATATAGAGATAATCGAGATTTCGGTTTTGTTCCGTCATGTATAATTTTGCTTTTTACCGAAAACTTGCTTTATTTAATGACTAGCTTATGCTCGCGACTTCGCCCGCGTGGACTACACAGATTTCAGAGGTTGTATTTTCAACAATCCTTTCTTAGCGGATGCCTACGTCATAATAGCTATCTGCATGCCAAATTTCAGCCCGATCCGTCCAGTAGTTTGAACTGTGCGTTGATAGATCAGTTAGTCAGTCAGTCACCTTTTCCTTTTATATATTTAGATTTGAAAGTAAAAGTATTTTTCCTGAATACATCAATTTAGTTATTTAGTTAGGTCTGCAGCCTTTTTCCTCTATTTGCACTCCGCTGAAATTGACATTTAAAAAAATCATACCATTTTGTTTTCAGTAACAGTTATGGCAGTGGACTTCAGTGACGAGAGTTTGCTGAACAGCGAATACGTACATGCTGCAGAGGATATGCTGGAGTACATAATGGAGAGGTTCCAGAAGCCCTGGCTGCACAGTGACGTAGTGTTCAACTGGTCCTCCTTGAAGAGGATGCAAGACGAGTGTCTGAAGATCTTGCACAACATGTCAAACACTGTAACTATTAAATACTTACGTTTACATTAACATTAACATAATATTAATTACCTTACTGAAACATATCTTCAAGAAAGAGTTTTGAGAGGACTAACTTTTTTCCGCGACTTCGTGTAGATTTTTTTTTAAAATTCAGATACAAGTTAGCCCTTGACTGCAATCTCACCAGTAATAAACACCAGATGGTACCTAAGTGACGATGCAGTCTAAGGTGGGAGCGGGCTAACCTGGAAGGAATATGGCAGTTTTTATTAAACCCATCACGGAACCCATTCTACACGGCATCGTACCGGAACGCTAAATCGCTTGGCGGCACGGCTTGGTGGTGAGGTGAGGTGGTGGTGGTGAGGCTCGGACCACGGCTTAGGATGACGTTGGGATGGGTGGAATTGTTGGACTACTGGTTAGTCACCGTGGCGTGAGTCCACGTCCGGGTGACGTTAGAAATCGGGGACCTCGTCTTCGCCGACGAAGACGCTGTAATACGCTTGAGTTGTGTAGCCCTCCGAGATAGGGAGCATTGTCGGTCATGATTTCGGGATCGTTAAGGACGTGCTCAGGGCGTCTATTATCGGGGGGGGGGGGGGGGGGGGGGGGGTCGGAGTGCGCTCGTTGCACGTTAATATACCAGTCCACGTTAATATATCAGTCGTGTGATACTATTAAAAACCTCGCCTGCGGCTCGATTTTTAAACTCACACTCGTGTTTTAATAACCCCTATTAACGTAATCATTTCATTCTACTAAGTAGCACTTGTTTGCATCTAATTTATTGTTATAATTTCACACAGGTGCTGAAAAAGAGAAAAGCAGAATACTTGTATAATAAACAATGCAAGGAAACCGAAGACACGATAAAAGGTAAAAATTGTTGAGTAGGTCATACTTACCAATGAAAAAAAAATTGGTCAAGTGCGAATTGGCCTATCGGTTTTACGAACTATGTGTCCTGCCCAATGCCCATTGCCACTTCAGCTTCGCAACCCGTTGAGCTATGTCGGTTATTCTAGTTCTCCTACGGATCTCCTCTTTTCTGATTTGATCACGTAGAGAAACTCCAAGCATAGGCTCTCTCCATCGCCCGCTGAGTGGTTCTGAGTTTTGTTATGAGACCCATGGTTAGCGACCATGTCTCGGATCCATATGTCATCACTGGCAACACGCACTGTTCGAAGACTTTGGTCTTCAAGCACTGAGGAATTTTGGTCAAGAAGACATCTCGAAGCGTCCTGAATGCTGCCCAACCGTGTTGGATTCGGCGGCTGACCTCTTTCTCGAAATTGGACCTACCCAACTGGATTGTGTGTCCTAGGTAGGTATATACACGGGGAAATTTTAGTGGTTGTATTCCCGCGGCAGAACGATTTGCCCTCAGTAGTATTATCGAAATTTTGAGTTAAACTTAAAAAATATAAACGTTTTTGTTTTGAAATAATTTAAAAAAAATTGACAACTGTGAGAAACAATAGTAACTCCCCAGACGTAACGTGAATAGTAGGTAGCTGTACATCCACTCGAACCGCGCTGTCAATAAAGTGAAAAAGTTTAGAGCAAAATAAGCTCTCGCGCGTATTGGTTCGAGGTCTCATTCGATTTTTGTTTTTCTCGATTGTAAATTTGACATTTTTGACTCTAATAATTTTTTATATTTATAAATCGATTGTAATACCACGATAAAATCATTTTGCTTCGGGAAAACAACCATTAAAATTTCAGCGTGTATACTCGTCTACAATTTCGATTATTTATTTACAGGCCCAAAATTACAAACCTTCATGGACCTCCTCCTTGAACTAGCAATAGAGAAAGGCGCCTTCAACGACCGGGAGATCAGAGATCATGTTGACACCATATTAATCGGCGGTCACGACACATCAGCAAGTGTACTTATGTACACCATGCTGTTGGTTGGGTCCTACCATGAGGTTCAGGAGAACATTTATGAAGAGTAAGTGATTCGTGGCTTAGTATGTAGTGTGGGATATCTTCATCATGTCAATGACGAAATATATTGGATACTAGCTGATGCCCGCGACTTCGTCCGCGTGGAATTAGGTGTTTAAAAATCCCGTGGGAACTCTTTGATTTTCCGTGACAAAAAGTAGCCTATGTCACGCCCCAGGATATAATCTATCTCCATTCCAAATTTCATCCAAATCCGTTCAGCCGTTTTTGCGTGATTGAGTAACAAACATCCAAACATCCACACTTTCACATTTATAATATTAGTAGGGTCAGTACCCTTATTATAAATGCGAAAGTGTGTTTGTTGGTTTGTTGGTAGTATTTAATAATACTAGCTGATGCCCGCGACTTCGCCCGCGTGGAATTAGGTTTATTAAAAACCCCGTGGGAACTCTTTTATTTTCCGGGAGAAAAAGTAGCCTACGTCACTCTCCAGGTATTTATCTATACCCAAGCTAAAAATCACGTCAATCCGTTGCACCGTTACGACGTGATTGAAGGCCAAACCAACAAACAAATTGACTGCGCGGTCGAGTGAAGTATCTACTATTCAAGTTACGTCTAAGGAGTTACTATAGTTTCTCACACTTTCGAGTTGTCGATTCTTTTTAATTATTTCAAAACAAAACCTTTTTATTTTTTAAGTTTAACTCAAAATTTTGATAGTACTACTGAGGGACAATCGTTCTGCTGCGGGAAGACAACCACTAAAACTTCACTGTGTATAGGTACCTAATTGTCATCCTAAGAAATCCCCCAGCTTTATGAATTAACGGAAGAGGTCACAACCCACAGCAAAGAGAATCACGATACAGACGGAGGTAGTTTTTAAATTAGAATGGTCATGTTCCAGGTTGGACAACGTTTTCGGTAACGAAGACAGGGATGTCACGAAGCAAGATCTGTCACAGTTGGTGTACCTGGAGGCTGTGTTGAAAGAAAGCATGCGCATTTACCCCATCGCACCCATCATAGCAAGAAAACTTCATCAAGACATAAAACTACGTAATTAGGTTGACAATAATGAAGAAAGCATGCGCATTTGCCTTATCGCGCCCTTTATCAGTACCCTTATTATAAATGCGAAAGTGTGTTTGTTTGTTGGTTTGTTGGTTTATTGGTTTGTTGGTTTGTTAGTTTGTCCTTCAATCACGTCGCAACGGTGCAACGGATTGACGTGATTTTTTGCATGGGTATAGATAATAGACCTGCAGAGTGACATAGGCTACTTTTTATCCCGGAAAATAAAAGAGTTCCCACGGGATTTTAAAAAACCTAATTCCACGCAGACGAAGTCGCGGGCATCAGCTAGTTACCTATAATAGGCTTCCAAGACGGTCAAATATTAGAGTGAGATCTATCGAGCGCACTTTAACTTAGCTTAGAATTAAAACAGAGTTAAAAAGAGACAGAGCTATATCTCTCACATAAATCTGTCTCGTTTTAACTCAATCTTAAGTCTGAGCAAAGTCAGAGTACGCTATATAGATCTTAGCCTTAGATAATTGCATGAGCCAAGCATTTGGACTCGTAGCGCCGCAATCCCATCGTGACCACGACCCGTGATCAGTGGCGTGCACAGGGTTTGAAGCCAGGGTAGGCACTAGTTAAGTAGGAGCCTGTTCACTTGCAGGTCATAATGAAAAATATGCATTGAGCTGTTACAACTGGGGTAAGCAGTGCATTTATGCTTCTATGACCTGCACGCCACTGCCCGTGATCATATCAAAATATCAAATTAATCGTGGTATGCAGCTACCCGTTATCTACATTAAAATATCTTGATCAAGATGTCAAAATACGTAACGTAACGTTTATGTGATCAAGAATCTTTTGTCTGTAAACTAGCTACTCTAAATAAACCAAACATGGCAAAAGTCGTTTAAGCTAGTGGTTACTTCCTATCCATACTAATATTATAAATGCGAAAGTGTGTCTGTCTGTCTGTCTGTCTGTCTGCTAGCTTTTCACGGCTCAACCTTTCAACCGATTTTGACGAAATTTGGTACAGAGATGGCTTGCATCGCGGGGAAGGACATAGGCTACTTTTTTTCCGGCAAATTAAAGATTTCCCACAGGATTTTTAAAAACCGTGGATTTTTTAATCCACGCGGGCGAAGTCGCGGGCATCCTCTAGTACTCTATAAGTTCTTGGCTTGGTAAGTAAGTACATTCATAACATAGCCTGGTTCCACTACCACTAAACGATACGAGTACCAATTTAAGGAAATTATAATAATCTTTAGGAAGATCCGTAGAAAAAATTAGGTAGTTTCTAGAGACCATTAGGTTAGTTACAAGGTGCTGTTTTGATTTTTCATTGATGTTTTACAGGAAACTGCACTCTCACGAAGGGTCGGACGTGTTTCCTGGCGGCCTATGGTGTCCACAGACATCCCATGTGGGGTCCGGATGTTGAGGAGTTCAAGCCAGAACGTTGGCTGGACTTTGAAACATTGCCGAAATGTCCCGCTGCATTTGCTGGCTTTGGTATGGGAAGGAGATTCTGTATAGGTAGGCTTGAGCAAAATATCATCATCATCATTTTCAGTTTGTGGACGTCCACTGTTGATCATGAGCCTTAACTAATGAGTGCCATCACACCTGGTTCTTTTTAGAATAGAATAGAATGTTTTTAGGGTTCCGTACCTCAAAAGGAAAAAAGGAACACTTATAGGATCACTTTTTTTATTCATGTAAACTTTTTACAAGTAGGTACTTATGAATAGTCAGGTAGTTTTAATTTACCACTGGTTCGAAATGCCGTTCCTACCGAAAAGAACCAGCAAGAAACTCGGCGGTTTCTCTTTTTAATTTTTCAATTTACAATGTTATTATACCGTACTATACAAGCCATTGCAGCCCCGTGCATTGCTGGAGCGAGTCAAATCCAAGCTTTTTTATCGTTTACATAGTCTGCGACTGTATGATATGCTTTTTTTAGGAGCATACTTTTAACACATTTTTTAAACTTGTGTAAAGGCAAGTCTAAAATTGCTTGTAGAATTTTATAGACTTACCGCCACCATATTCATATCGTCGGCCCATAGTCGGAGTTCGTTCTACACTGCAGCGTTTTCGGCTCCAACGGTCATCATCATCATCATCATCATCAACCAATACTGGACACTGCTGGACATAGGTCTCTTGTAGGGACTTCCACACGCCACGGTCTTGCGCCGCCTGGATCCAGCGGCTCCCTGCGACTCGACTGATGTCGTCCGTCCACCTAGTGGGGGTCTTCCAAAACGGCGTCTTCCAGTGCGAGGTCGCCATTCCAGCACCTTGGGACCCCAACCTCTATCGGTTGTACGAACTATGTGCCCTGCCCATTGCCACTTCAGTCAGTTACTCTAGTTCTCCTACGGATCTCCTCATTTCTGATTTGATCACGTAGAGAAACTCCAAGCATAGCTCTCTCCATCGCCCGCATGAGTGACTCCAACGGTAATCGGACTGAAAAACCTCATAGTCATATGTTAAGCGTAGGCTTCCGCACTACAGTCGTATTTGTATGACATTTTGTACGATATATCAAAATTAAATGAAAATCTGTTTTAGAATGTTCAGGTAAAGCCCTTCTATATGATACCCCACTTGGTATATTAATCTTACTTTGAAAATTGAAAATACTAATTATTAGTTAGACCACAATTTAATTTTTTTTGTGTGACGTAACCACAAATTCACGGTTTTCAGATTTTTCCCCGAATGCCAGCTGTACGACGTACCTACCTGCCAAATTTCATGATTCTAGGTCAACGGGAAGTACCCTGTAGGTTTCTTGACAGGCCGACAGACAGACAGACAGACAACAAAGTGATCTTATAAGGGTTCCGTTTTTCCATTTGAGGTACGGAACCCTAAAAATCAAAAAACCTTAATCCAGACGAAGGCGCGAGTATGTATCATCTAATATTTATCATTATTTATATTTTCAGGAAAAACATACGCTATGATGGCAATGAAGACCACCCTGGCTCACGTGTTCCGACGCTACAGGGTGTCCGGAAGTCACTTGTCGATGGTGACAAAGATGGAGATCATGCTAAAGCCAGTATCGGGTCACCATGTAGCAATTGAAATTAGGAAAAATAAAACGTAATTACAAGATTTAATTTTAGCATTTAGACTATCGTGAGCATATTACTTCGAAGGGACAGGGTTATTGAACAAACAAAATGGCACCGACTCACTGGTGCTTATGCACCAATGCAACCTCAGTGACGTCTGGATTTCAAACGGGTCGTTCATTAGTATCTAAGAGGTGGCGCTGATTTATTTGGTTTCTAAGCCGTGAAAATTTTGGTTTATTTGACCATATCTTGTCATTTATCGATGAGCGTGATTTCCATTATACATATATACATATGACAAAGCGGCTTTACTCACGTATTTCGTCGACGTTAGCAAGACTAGTTTCGAACCCATCCGGTGTCCTTTTTCGGAGTGACCCAGTTCAGGGATACGTGAGTAAAGCCGTTTTGTCATACATGTATAAAATTAAATTTATGAAAATTAAATCAAAACCTATTTATTTGTTGAAGTAGTGCACATTCATTCATTCATTCATTCACATAAGGTGATAGTATATCCATACTAATATTATAAATGCGAAAGTGTGTCTGTCTGTCTGTCTGTCCGTCTGTCTGTCTGTCTGCTAGCCTTTCACGGCCCATCCGTTCAACCGATTTTGACGAAATTTGGTACAGCGATAGCTTGCATCCCGGGGAAGGACATAGGCTACTTTTTATCCCGGAATATCGAAGAGTTCCCACGGGATTTCCTATAACCCAAATCCACGCGGACGAAGTCGCGGGCATCATCTAGTTTTTTATAAGTTCATGTCGTTACGAAAAAGCTGTCGTCCGCCTTCTAATCGGAGGTCGGAGGTTCGATCCCGGGCCTCTAACTTTTCGGAGTTATGTGCGTTTTAATTAATTGAATATCACTTGCTTAAACGGTGAAGGAAAACATCGTGAGGAAACCTGCATGCCTGAGTGTTCTCCGCAAATGGCCAGCGTGGTAGACTGTATAACGAAGTGTACCTACTTAAATATTAATCCATACTAATATTATAAATGCGAAAGTGTGTCTGTCTGTCTGTCTGTCTGCTAGCTTTTCACGGCCCAACCGTTCAACCGATTTTGATGAAATTTGGTACAGAGTTAGCTTATATCCCAGGGAAGGACATAGGCTACTTTTCATCCCGGAAAATTGATGAGTTCCTACGGGATTTTTAAAAACCTAAATCCACGCGTACGAAGTTGCGGGCATCAGCTAGTACTTAATAATCGAAAAATTAACTTGTTTTTAATCCTAAAATTATATTTTAGCGTTTAAACTACCGTGAGTGATTTCCATTCTAAATAATACAGCGGCGCGTGCGCGAACGGACTCCGTTGAAAAAGGACCCCGTATGGGTTCGAAACTAGTCGGGCTAACGTCGATTACACACGTGAGTAAAGCCGGGACAGATATTACCTAAAATTATACATAACTGAAATTAATAAACACTATAAGTAACAAATAATATAGGTAGGTAGGTACTACAAGTAGATACCTAATATTACACAAAGTTTGTTTCAAAGATTGGTGGTTCTATCTAGTACAATGGCAAGTGAGGTCTTCATTTTACATACCTAACTATATATTTATTAATTATATTTTAATTATTTTCTTTGTTTGATTTTTTCATTTACTTATATTACTTACTAGCTTATGCTCGCAACTTCGCCCGCGTGGACTACAAAAATTTCAAACCCCTATTTCACCCTATATAATATGCTATTACACAAAAGGAAAAACGAGACTCTTATAGGATCACTTCGTTGTCTGTCTGTCAAAAAACCTAGAGGGTACTTCCCGTTGACCTAGAATCATGGAATTTGGCAGGTAGGTAGGTCTTATAACACACGTAGGGGGAAAAATCACGAAAACCGTGAATTTGTGATTAGGTAGGTAAGTACATTACGAAAAAAGTATTAAAATGTATTCATGAAGAAATAATAATTAGTATTTTCAACTTTTTCTTTTCTAAAACAGAGTTTTTTTATTTTTATGCATTAATATTTTTTAATTTATCGTGCCAAATGTCAAAAAAATACAACTGTAGCACGGAACCATCGCTGTGCGAGTCTGACTCGCACCTGGCCGGTTTTTCTGTGTTAAAACAAATTAAAATTGCGCTCGCGCCACTGTTTTTCCAGTATTCTATTTTACTGTCAAATTGAAAAGTAAAATTCCTCTAACTATAGGTACCTACTTACCCCGTCAAGTTGAGTAAAAATGTGTTTCTCATGAATGGATTTGGCCCCCCGAAATCCATTCCTGGCTACGGCCATGTATCGATAAGAATCCTATTCTAGCTCTACGCGTTACTATGAAGCGCCCTATCTAGTGGAATATTAATATCCGTGATTTCAGTAATATTGATAGACATAAATTATAATCATTCAAAACTGTAAAACAGTCGCTAACTAAAAATAAAAGCGATTGATTGTAATAAAGTGAACCTTATTACAATCTACACCAGTAATTTTTACCCAACTGCGACGGTGTTCCCACTAGATTACAACATGGGGTTATTCAAGGGGCGGACCAACAGATTCCTAAAAGGCCGGCAACGCATCGGCGGTTCTTCTGGTGCTGCAAATGTTCATGGGCGGCGGTAATCACTTAACATCAGGTAACCCGCCTGCTCGTTCTCTCGCTATCTCTATTTAAAAAAAAACTGCAACAAAGCCCAAAGGAGGGTTATGTATTTCCGTTCCTTTGTCCGCTGATAGGTAACTACTCAACGGCTCATCGTCCTTGATAGGTAGGTACGTAACCTCTTAAAAAATCAAAATGGCGGACTTAAATAGTGCAAGCATAAAAAGATGCAGGGAAAACCGCAGTTTTTGAAAACTTTTAAATTAAGTATTACGTTCATGCATATTGTGTGTTACCTTGGACGCGACTCATATAGGTATAAAAACTAAGTAGGTAGATATTCTTGAATATAAATTGAATTTATTTTGTTTGGACATAATTTGTTTACTTACATTTTAATAAATTGAATACATCCATAAAGTTATCACCAAATTTGCCAAAGCCCACGACTATAGGCTTCACCACCACGTTAACGTTGAAGCAATCCCGCTGCTTGACGTAACGGAGACAGTGAGAAGACTAAAAAGGACCAAACCTTTTGAGTTAGTGTATAGTGATAAGTGATAGTGTGCATAGCGTAATGTGCTGAAAGAACACGTGAACAAAGTGTATCTCTAATCAAGAAAGACTAAGATGCGTCAGTGGACAATTTCTTAGTAGGATATAAGATAATTTATAAGTTTAGGTTAAAATAAAATTACTTATTAGTCATATATTAGGCTAGATCGTAATATTATAACTGAGTAGGTAGCTTATTGGCACTCAACATTAAGGAAAAAAAACATTTTAATATAATTATTATACTATAATTTAATTAACTGCATTTACATACGAGGTCATTAAATAAGTAAAGAGACAAATTCTATAATATAATTTTAAAACTATTCAATGAATGTGTACAATCTTTTCAGAGGTGTCAGTTGGCAACCTTGGGATATATATGCTCTATCAGCTGTTTCATCATTTTATGTCAACATAACCTCAAATTTTTTAATTCACCATAGCAAGTCCACTAAAAGATTGCACCTTAGAAGAGCAGCGCTCAGTCATTAGATTTTTAGTCACAAAAGGTGTAAAACTAAGTGATTTTGTTTCTAGAATGTTGATACAGTACTGTAAAAGTTGTATGAACCGTGCGAATTTTTATAAGTGAGTACGGTTTAAAAGTGGCCGAACAAGTGTAGGTGATGAACCCCGATGTGGACGTCCAGCGGAAGTTTCTGGTTCCTCGTTGGAATCCAGGATTGACGGACTTATTCGTGATAACTGAAGAATAATTACTGTTGAAATGATAGCTGAGGAAGTGCAAGTACTTAAGTGTTGGAACTGTTCACAATGTCATTCAGAACAATTTCAACAGTTTTTGAGCTATAGCCATTTGTCTCTTCACTTATTGAATGACCCTAGTACTTATATTTTAAAATTTGAATAATGGCATGCAATTTTTGTAATTATGTTTTTTTTCTCATTTCAATTTTTATATAGTATCCTGATACTGGTTTCAGCATGACATCCAAGTTTGTCTTCATCAACAAGTGATTTCCGGACACCCTGTAGCGTCGGAACACGTGTGCCAGGGTGGTCTTCATTGACATTAAAGCGTATGATTTTCCTGAAAATATAAATACTTAGTTAAACTTATTAAAAAAGGGAAACTTCAATTCAATTAAAATGTCAAATTTGACAACTGATAGTAAAAATTGACTAAAACAATGAAACTAAAACTAAAACTAAAACCTTAAAAAAATATAATATTATAAGTAAAATATATTATTAAAAGGAGTCCCTTTAGGCACTAGGGGGTAAAACTTATTGTATTAGCTAAGTAAGTAGTAAGGTGTTACAAACAGCGCTACGGTGCGCGGCCGAACGTAATGTACATCGACCTTTAGAAGGAGTTAGCAGGTTTGTAGAGCACTGTCTCTGTCCTTGAGACTGACAAAATGTCATATAGGTATGAGCGACAAAGACAACGCTCTACAAAGCCGAAATGTCATTCTTAAGGCCAATGTACATTACTTTCGACCGCGTACTGTACACATTTGAGTATGTAACTACCTAATTCGTCCACTGCTGGACATACTTAGGTCTCTTGTAGGGACTTCCACACGGCACGGTCTTGTGCCGCCTGAATCCAGCGGCTCTTTGCGACTCGCCTGATGTCATCCGTCCACCTAGGGAGGGTCTTCCAACGATGCGCTTTCCGATGCGAGGTTGCCATTTCCGCACCTTGGGACCAGTGGCGTGCATGTTACAGAGGCATAAATGCACTGCTTACCCCAATTGTAATAGCTCAACGCATATTTTTCAATATGACCTGCCAGTAAATAGGTTCCTACCTAACTAATGCTTACCCTGGCTTCAAACACTGTGCACGCCACTGATTGGGACCCCAACGTCTATTGGTTTTTCGAACTTTGTCTTTGTCTGGTGGGAGGCTTCGGCCGTGGCTAGTTACCACCCTAACGGCAAAGTCGTGCCGCCAAACGATTTAGCGCTCCGGTACGATGCCGTGTAGTTACCAAAGGGGCATGGGTTTATTAAAAACTGCCATACCCCTTCCAGGTTAGCCCGCTTCGATCTTAGATTGCATCGTCACTTACCACCAGGTGACATTGCAGTCAAGGGCTAACTTGTATCCGAATAAATAAATAAAAACTATGTGCCCTGTACATTGTCACTTCAGCTTCGCCACCCGCTGAGCTATGTCGGGCGTGCACAGGGTTTGAAGCCAGGGTAGGCATTAGTTAGGGGAACCTGTTTACTGGCAGGTCATAATGTAAAATTTGCATTAAGCTATTACAACTGGGGTAAGCAGTGCATTTATGCCTCTATGACCTGCACGCCACTGTATGTCAAGTAGGTACTTGTACTATATATTATATTATAGTATATATTATGTTATACTAGCTGATGCCCGCGACTTCGTACGCGTGGATTTAGGTTTTTAAAAATCCCGTAAGAACTCTTTGATTTTCCGGGATAAAAAGTAGCCTATGTCACTCTCCAGGTCTTAAACTATACCCATGAAAAAAATCACGTCGATCCGTTGCTGCGTTGCGACGTGTTTGAAGGACAAACCAACAAATCAATAAACCAACAAACCAACAAACAAACACACTTTCTCATTTATAATATGGGTAGTGATTTCCATGCCAAGATTAATATTTACGTTACCTATACAGATCCTCCTTCCCATACCAAATCCAGAAAACGCAGTGGGACATTGAGGCAAGGTTTCAGAGTTCAGCCAGCGTTCCGGCTTGAACTGCTCAACATTTGGACCCCATATGGGGTGTCGGTGGAGTCCATAGGCAGACAACAAACACGTTCGACCATTCGAAAGAGTATAATTCCCTGCAAAAAATATTCAATCAAAAAATTTAAATACTTAAAATAAAAATCGATCAAGTCGAACTTGCACACGAAGGGTTCCCTACCACCGTATAACAAATCACACTCTTTTTTTTTAATTTTCATGGCGGTAATTTTAATTTTTTTATTATTAATTGTTGTTATAGCGGCAATAGAAATACACATTCTGTGAAAATTTCAACTCTACCTATTACGGTTCACGAGATACAGCCCGCTGACAGATAGATTGACGGACGGATGGACAGAGTAGACTCAGTAATAGGGTCCCGTCCCGTTGGCACCCTTTGGATACAGGACCCCAAAAAGTATCTATTATGTATAGCAAGGTATAGGTACCTACCGCATTTTCCAAAATTCTTTCTTAACAATAAATAAATAATTTTATTATCTATAATATAAAACCGGCCAAGTGCGTGGTGGGCCACGCGCAGTGTAGGGTTCCGTAGTCACAATTACATCACAAATACAATAGATACAATAAAACTATAATATACATTAATATGCAACTCATAATATCTACGTACAATAATTAACCTCGAAAAACAGATGTAACTCCTTAACCTGTGAACACTACTTAGCCATGATAGTTTTTCTTTAATATTAATTATATATACTACTGCTGTGAATTTTTTCACGTTCCTAATATACTACCATTTGGCTGATAGAGGGGGAAGACACTTGACTCTAATAAAATTTAGCACTTTAAAACATCATATTTTACAAACGGATCTAGAAATCGAAAAATGATGTTCACACACCCACAGTATTTTTAAAAGACCTACCTATTCAACGATACCCCACACTATGGCGTGGACGAGAAAAAAAAATTCATCCCCACTTTACATGTAGGGGACCTACCCTAAAAAAAATATTTATCACAATTTTATTTCACCACTTTGTCGGCGTGATAAATATTTATACCCATGCCAAATTTCTAGCACTAATAGTCTCTGAGATTAACCGAGGACGGACGGACGGACAGGCGGACGGACATGACGAAACTATAAGGGTTCCTTGTTTACTACGGAACCCTAAAAATGAATCACTAAATGTGTTTGTCATCGCAAATCTCGAGAACAGCTGAACCGATTTCGTTAATTCTTTTTTTAAAATATTCCTTGAAGTACCTACGAGTATGGTTCTTCCCGAGAGAAAAATTTTAAAAATTTGAATCGACTGTTAGGCGGAACGAAGTTCGCCAGGGCAGCTAGTCATCGAATAAAAACACTAAAAATAAACCAAATTACGTAGTTTTATGTCTTGATCGAGTTTTCTTGCTATGATGGGCGCGAGGGGATACATGCGTATGGTTTCCTTCAACACAGCCTCCAGGTACACCAGCTCTGACAGATCTTGCTTTGTGACGTCCCTGTCTTTGTCGCCGAAAATGTTGTGCAACCTGGAATACATCCACTCCGAATTGAATATAGGTGGATATAGAGCAATAGGTATCACCAATCTTCTAGCGCGACGGTCTACCGAATCCAATGCATCAAGCTGATAATAATTATATGTGACTTGGTTATAAAGTCATAAATACTTGACTAGCTGATGCCCGCGACTTCGTCCGCGTGGATTTACGTTTTTCAAAATCCCGCGGGAACTCTTTTATTTTCCGGGATAAAAAGTAGCCTATGCGTTAATCCAGGGTATAATCTATCTCCATGCCAAATTTTAGCCTAATCCGTCCAGTAATTTTTGCGTGCAGGAGTAACAAACCTACACACACACATACAAACTTTCGCCTTTATAATATTAGTGTTTTGCGTGAAGAAGTAACAAACATACACACACACACACACACACACACACACACAAATACAAATTTGCCTTTATAATATTAGTGTGATATTTGATATATCCAATGCTGAAAAAACTGGGAGCTTATCACATGTGCTACCTATGTGACAGCTACATCTCAAGGAAACCCCTGCCGAAATTTAAAGGGGTTATAACATGCAATGTAATGAAGAATACAATATACAGAAAATATCACTTACTCGTCACCAATTTTCTCCTGAACCTCAGGGTAGGATCCAACCAACAGCATGGTGTACATCAGTGCACTTGCTGTGGTGTCATAACCACTGAGCAATAGGGTATCGACGTGTTCTTTGATCTGCCGGTCACTAAATGCACCTTTCTCTATCGCTAGTTCAAGGAGAATATCTATAAAGGGTGTAAATTTTGGACCTGTAATTAAGGAGAAGAAGCTGTGATAGCCTAGTGGTTAGGACGTCCGCCTTCTAATCGGAGGTCGGGGGTTCGATTCCGGGTACGCACCTCTTACTTTTCAAATTAAATATCACTTGCTTTAACGGTGAAGGAAAACATCGTGAGGAGACCTGCATGCCTGAGAGTTCTACATAATGTTCTTAAAGGTGTGTGAAGTCTACCAATCCGTACATGGCCAGCTTGGTAGACTATGGCCAAAAACCCCTCTCACTCTGAGAGGAGACCCGTGCTCTGTAGTGAGCCGGTAATGGGTTGATCATGATGATGATGAAGAATAAAGGATTTAACTTATTAGGTACTAGATGATGCCCGCGACTTCGTCCGCGTGGATTTAGGTTTTTGAAAATTCCATAGGAACTCTTTGATTTTGCGGGATAAAAAGTAGCCTAATGTCCTTCCCCGGGTCGCAAACTACCTCTGTACCAAATTTCGTCAAAATCGGTTGAACGGTTGAGCCGTAAAAAGCTAGCAGACAGACAGACAGACAGACGGACAGACACACTTTCGCATTTATAATATAAGTATGGATTAATGTAATTAACAAAGCCAGCCAGCGTGGCCAGTCATGCTTATGAGGATTTTTTATAAGTAGATAATAATACTTGTATGTCTTTACGTTCGTCAGTTTTACCTTCTGCCGTGTCTTCGGGCTTTGCCTGCTTTTTATTATTTAAGTATTCTGCTTTTCTCTTTTTAAGAACCTGTGAAAATATTGATATAATTAAATGCACACGCAGCTCCAAGCAACCTTAGTTAGCCCTTGACTGCAATCTCACCTGGTGGTAAGTGATGATGCAATCTAAGACGGAATCGGGCTAACCTGGAAGGAGTATGGCAGTTTTTATTAAACACTTTGGTTTCTACACGGCATCATACCGGAACGCTAAATCGCTTGGCGGCACTGCTTTGCCAGTAGGGTGGTAACTAGCCACGGCCGAAGGCTCCCACCAGACCAGACCAGAAATTTAGAAATTATAAAATTCCAAATCCTGCCGGGAATCGAACCGGGGACCTCCCACTACTAAGACCACAGCGCCTACACCACTGCGCCAGCGAGGTCGTCTCAAAAACGTGATTCTACTCTCACAATACAATCTAATGCTGACACCATCCAGAAAATTTATACAGGCTGTTCCTGTATAAATTTTATTTTTAATTTTTATCACCTGTTTCTGCCAAAAACGAACTCTTCTGAACGCTGGCAAAAACAGGTGATTGTTCTGATGATTACTGATATGATACCACATACCACAAAAAAACGCGAAAATATGTAAAAAAATCCTATGTATTTATAACAATAACGCTAAGTTTTTGCTAGCGTTCAGGTTACATCATGTATAACAAATCCACATCCGCTAACCTTAATGATTACCTACAAATTTTTTAATTAGTTGTTGTTTTGTCTTTCGTTATTCATGGTCTAAGATCCCGCTATAGAACGACCTTCACCGAGCTGGTTAATGGATGAAACGTATTTTATATTCAATTTAATGTGTCAACAAATATATTGCATATGGGTTGCCTAAAAAATTTCAGTCCTGTATATGATTAATTAATAATTTAAAAAAATAATTATTTTTTTCAATCATTTCACCGGTTTGTTTAACTGACAAATTCCATACCAATCAAAAGTATGAAGCCCATAGAATATGCAAACGTGATTTTTTTCCCCGCGTAGGCAAGTACAAACAGGTAAATCTATACTAGTAACTTGCACCACGTTAATGAATAAAAGTTAAGTGAAAATAAACATTATATCATCAACCTAACGTTTGCATATTCTTTGGGCTTCATACTTTCGATTGGTATGGAATTTGTGAAATGATTTAAAAAAAAAATTTTTTTATTATTATTAATCATCCTGGACTGAAATTTTTTAGGCAACCCGTATGCAATATTATTGACATACTAGCTTATGCTCGCGACTTCGTCCGCGTGGACTACACAAATTTCATACCCCTATTTTACCCCCTTAGGGGTTGAATTTTCAAAAATCCTTTCTTAGCGGATGCCTATGTCATAATAGCTATCTGCATGCAAAATTTCAGCCCGATCCGTCCAGTAGTTTGAGCTGTGCGTTGATAGATCAGTCAGTCAGTCAGTCAGTCAGTCAGTCAGTCAGTCAGTCAGTCAGTCACCTTTTCCTTTTATATATTTAGATTAAATTGAATATAAAATACGTTTCATCCATTAACCAGCTCGGTGAAGGTCGTTCTATAGCGGGATCCTATACTATCATGTTAACTTACAGTGTCTGACATATTCCGCATGATCTTCAGACTTTCGTCCTGCTTCCTCTTCAAGGAGGACCAGTTGAACGTGACGTCACTGTGCAGCCAGGGCTTCTGGAACCTCTCTGTTACGAATTTGTACATGTTCTGTGTAGCATGTACGTATTTGCTGTTGAGCAAGCTCTTGTCACTGAAGTCCACTGCCATCACAGTTACTGAAACAATAGTAGTGGCCACTTTGAGTTATATCAGTACCCTGTACCCTTATTATAAATGCGAAAGTGTGTTTGTGTGTTGGTTTGTCCTTCAATCACGTCGCAACGGTGCAACGGATCGATGTGATTTTTTGTATGGGTAGGTATCTCAGAACAAGGACTGTTAGAAGTAGCCCTATTGTGACACTTACTGTTAGAGCGAGATAGCTAAATACATTTAAGCTCTTGTTAGAACGTGACAAAATGATTATTTTTTGTCCTTGTCACCGTGGCCACTTTTTTTTGTTTGTCAAAATGTATTTGTACGTGAGTATTTGACAAACAACGTGAAGTGCAGAAGGAATGACATTTCACAAGTAAGAAAATCTGCTTGAGCGAGAGGGACTGAGGGGGCCACGCTAGTTGCAAACCTGTGGTAGGTATAGATAAAGACCTAGAGAGTGACATACTTTTTGTCCCGGAAAATCAAAGAGTAGGTACCCACGGGATTTTTTTTAAACCTAATTCCACGCAGATGAAGTCGCGGACATCAGCTAGTTAAGAATAAACAAAAGACAAATGCCCTTGAGTGTCGTCTTCTCTTTTTACCTGACGCCAAATGTATTCAAGAACAATAAAGAACAGAATTGCTCTTAAAATTTGAAAAATAATAATCTCAATAAAGCATAGTATGTACATAAAACTTAACTAGCTTATGCTCGCGACACAAATTTCAAACCCCTATTTCACCCCCTTAGGGGTTGAATTTTCAAAAATCCTTTATTAGCGGACGCCTAACGTCATAATAGCTATCTGCATCATGCCACAGCCCGATCCGTCCAGTAGTTCGAGCTGTGCGTTGATAGATCAGTCAGTCAGTCACCTTTTCCTTTTATATATTGAGATAATACATACGGCATGTAGTTTCCAGAGAACTAGGCAGAAGATAATCAAACTGGTCGAACGGTCCTTTGTCGACTTCCCCTACTAGATCCTTGACCAGACGACGGGCTTGTCTGTTGAAGACATCTATAAATCCATCTAGAATGAACTGATTGAATGCTGGATTCAGTAGCTTCCGATGTACTTTCCATATTGGAACTAGAAGAAAATGTTTTTTTAATGCACCCTCTTGATGTATCGTAAACATTTTTAAAAAAAGAATATTAGCCATGTTAAATGACTAATATTCCCCTTTCCTCTCCAACTAAGCGTCAGGCTTGTGCTAGGAGTAGGTACGACAATAGTGCAACGGGCGGGGTTTGAACCGTCGACCTTTCGGTTTTCAGTCCACTCCTATACCGATTGAGCTATTGAGGCTTTTGTACACAATCTCTAAACTAAGCTAAATTGACAGGTCTAAATCTAGAACTGTCCTTTCCGCAAGGGAGCATAATGAACCAATACCATTTTTCCACTTTAGTTTAGAGATTGTGTATATAAGTCCCGCAAATTGCTATTGCGCTGGAACCATGTCTCATTAACATCGAAATGACGTCATTTTGACGTCAGCCGAAATAAAATTATATCTACCATCAACTCGAAACTTCAGTCTAGTGCTGACGTCAATAAAATGGCGGCCACACGCTTCAGCAATTTGCGGGTCTTATAATAGAATTATTAGCCACAATGTATAGCCACATTGACGAAATATCCGTGGAGGGCGGGTGCCAGAGGCTAAGGGGCTTGCAAATATTGAGTTTAGTAAGAGCAAAGGAGTTGGAGACCGGCCCCCATAAAGAGTTAAGAGTGAAAAAGGGAAGATAAAATTAGATCAGTAGAATGCATAAAGAATGAAAGAAAATTTGTCGCGCTTGCTTCACTCGCGATCATCATGATCATGATCGACCCATCACCGGCTCACTGCAGGGCACAGGTCTCCTCACAGAGTGAGAAGGGTTTGACCATAGTCTACCACGCTGGCCATGTGCGGATTGGTACACTTCACACACCTTTGAGAGCATTATGGAGAACTCTCAGGCATGCAGGTTTCCTTACGATGTTTTCCTTCACCGTTAAAGCAAGTGATATTTAATTACTTAAAAACGCACATAACTCCGAAAAGTTAGAGGTGCGTGCCCGGGATCGAACTCCCGACCTCCGATTAGAAAGCGGACGTCCTAACCACTAGGCTATCACAGGTCGCGATACCTATATAGTTTTTCCATCATTCAGTGTTCGTTTTCAGACGATCGTGAAATAATGATTGAACGATTGAACTTCTTACATTGATTAAGTTTCGTTACTACAAATTTCAAATCTAGGACCTAAATAACATAAAAAGTTCTTCGCTGCGTATGATCTTTGTGCCATTATAGTACTTAACTTGATCCCGATTTCCTGATCGTACTAATTTTACGAGTAAAAAAAATTACTCACAGGCGGCAGTTATTAATCCGTCACCTAACCAGGGTTTTCCGAAGTCGTAAAAGGCGTCCTTTTGTAAACATGTGTTGGTGATAAGCATACAGTCTTCTGGGTCTGTTACAACTAGAAAAAAAATTGATTTTACTTTGTCTGCAAGCATGGATTTTGTCTGATATGACCGACCGTAGTTACCAGTACGATTTTTTTAAATTCAGATAGGACTGGCTAATTTTTAGCGCAACGAATCAGCCTGGCTGTCCAGCGTGGAAATGCAGCCAGTATTATTGGCACCATTCCACGCGGGCATGATTTGTATAGTAATTAGACAAGGCTAGCTTTAAGTTTTATTGTAAGTAATACTAGCTGATGCCCGCGACTTCGTCCGCGTGGATTTACATTTTTCAAAATCCCGCGGGAACTCTTTGATTTTCCGGGATAAAAAGTAGCATATGTGTTAATACAGGTTATAATCTATCTCCATTCCAAATTAAATCCAAATTCGTTCAGTCATTTTTGCGTGATTGGGTAACAAACATCCACAGTTTCACTTTTATAACTTTTATCTTCTATTTAGGACCTCTCCTTTAATAAATATTATCTTTTTGTGTAAAATTTAAATTCAATAGGTAACTTTTGATGTAGTGAATGTCAAAGATTGCACGAAATCGAAAATTGAATAATAGTCTTTTGATATTTTAGGCAATAAGAAACAAACTATCAATAAATTGCAAAATGTTGTCTTACTTTGTAATAAAACAGAAAATTTCCTACAATGTAGTACAAATAAGTTTTTGAGTAAATGCAGGGATTTACAAAATTTAAGGGGTCAAAAATAACCCTATGTACACTCTTAAGGTGACGCAGGACGCTCGACCGAAATTGGCAGCGCACGTGGGTAACATGTTTGCTTTTCACTTGACATTGTATGAGAAAGTTGAGAGGCACGATGATTTTCACTGAAATCAAGCGCGCGAAAAGGGTTTAGGAAAAGTATTTTTGAGAAAAAACTGCTGAATTTATGTTTGCAAAGTAAAGTTATTTCAACTAATGAATAAATAAACAACGTCTAATGATAAATTGTTTTAGAATTTTCATATCCCTAATCTTATTTATTTACGCCCAAAGTTGTCATTAATTTAGTGTTAAAATAGGAATCTTTTGAGCCTCGTAACTTTTAAATCAATATTTTTTTCAATATTTTATATATCAATAAACCTAGATAATGACGAGATAAATCGATATAATTCTTAGTTTTGTGCGTACAATATCGAATATTGTTGTATTTTCCCTCCTACGTTTGTATGGAGAAAGCACCGAACTGAGCTACCTTAAGTAGGATTTTCAAGATACAGTAATATTATAGATGAATATAAGAGACTTACGGTACATTGGTCTGGGTCCAATATAAAAAGACGCAACTCCACCGGCGTTCAAGCAAGCATAGCTCATCTTTTTCGTTAGGTCCCATAGTTCTGTAAGTAAAAGCGCTATCAGAAATCAGTGTTATGTCTTCATTTTACAGAGAATATCAACGAACTGGTAAACATTTACCAGTAGTGTGATATTTTAAAAAGAACGAAAATTAATTAAACAATCTAAATACCTATAAGGCCGTTCTTAAAATGGACAAGGTATATATAAAATTAAAAGGCGACTGACTGACTGACTGATTTATCAACGCACAGCTCAAACTACTGGACGGATCGGGCTGAACTTTGGCATGCAGCGATAGCTATTATAACGTAGGCAAGGATTTTTAAAAATTCAACCCCTAAGGGGATTGAGTGAAGTCCACGCGGACGAAGATGTAGGTAGGTACCTACGCTAAAAAAAGTTGTTATAAAAGAGGCAAAAAAAGACAAATTAAAAAAAAGTTATAAAAGATGCAAAAAAAGACAAAAAAAAGAAAAAAAGAATATTATTATTATTTAAAAAACCTGTAGCATAGTCTAAGTATAAGCCCGTAACGTAGTATCCCTGATGCACTGCACTTAGTGTGTTGTAGCACCAATTTATTTCAACAAAGCAGGAAAAAAAGCCATCTTAGTACCGACCTAGAACAGTCTCCGACCGCCATGACGGAGGAAAAAAGGGAGGAACACATTAAATAAAAATAAATAAAAAAAGAATGCTATCTCAACCTGTCGCGTAACTATACAGTACATACATACATGCAGTCAAACACACTAACACCACAGTTTAACGAAATACTACCAGTTGTTCGACGCCTTTGAAGTCGAGCGATGCCGCCGCTCGCGTAGGTAATATACGTGTTCCTACGCAAATATGCAAGGGTTGTCACAAAATTGGGATTAAAATCGCGGCGAAATCGGTGAAATTTTAGACCCTTGTTCTGTTGAGAATTCGTATAGCATCCGTAGACAGAACAGTAATGCACCATTTTATGAAAGAACTTACTAAACGACATTTAAAACCACGCTCACGTAAACCCTCGTCCATCAAACGCAGACTAGGCGAATCTGCGTGCAGCGGGCCGCGCCGCCCGCCCTTCGCAACCCACCCCACCGTTGCTCTGTACAAGTACATTCGTAATTGGACTGTATATTTCAAGGCTGTGCTATAACCCACCTTTGGGCTTCGCCGCAGGGGTGGTGAAAAATACTGTTTAGCGTTTTATATCGATAATAATTTTCAAAATAGGTACCTACTACCTATGTATATATTTTAATGTATAGATATTAGAATATAATAGAAATCGCCCAGATAGGTACAGTTTTATAAGAAGTATAGATAAATAATTTTAAATACATATCAAAAATTGCGTAACCGGCAGGAATCGAACCTGCATCTTCTGGGTTCGCGCCCGATTCCTGCCGGTTACGAAATTTTTGATATGTATTTAAAATTATTTAGTAATTTCCTTGAAGTGTAGGTAAAACACTAAAAAATTATAAAAAATAAAGTATAGATAGGTAAGTAGATAAATAGATTGCAGAGGACCACAAAGCAGATTTGGTGTCAAACTCAAATGCTTACGTGAACTGTTTCCAAGTAAAAGATGAATGTGTCCAATCAGTGGCAAAGCGCCCGGGAGAGGTGGGGGCTCATCTTTATTCCTGTTTCTCCGCCGCCACGCCAATATACCGCACGACAGAAACACTAGTACAAGAACCACCGACAACATTGAAGATAAAAGAACAAATGTTCTTTAAAATCAGTTTTTAAGTAGGCCTACTTTATTCAGCGACATTAATCTAAATCGTCCGCAATTTTAGGGATCCATAGTTAACAATGAACCCTTATAGTTTCGCCTTGTTCGTTTGTCTGTCCGTCCGTCCACGGCTCAGCTCAGAGACTAGACTAATAGTACTAGAAACCTATGTAATATAGGTACCTTAATCAGGCGGACGAAGTGATAAAACAAGATCTTTATTTTTTTAGAGGTTTTAAAAAACCTATAAAAAATTAATGATCTTATATATTTTTATAGGTAGTTTTTATAGTGTTTTTACCTACACTTCAAGGAAATTTCTACATAATTTTACATATCAAAAATTGCGGACCGGCCGGATTCGAACCTTCGCCTTCTGGGTTTGCGCCCGACGACACGTCTGGACCGCTAGGCCACGGTTCGCTTGCTGCCAGTGACGAGATTTGTGATATGTATGTTCACTCAGTGCTGAAGCGACTGTTAATGCCATCTAGTAGTGACACTTGGCAGCTATCGAAACTACTTTCAAAGGCCCATATTACGATGCAGCTCTTAGAACGAGAAAATCCTGCCGGTCCGCAGTTTTTATATGTGATCTTATCATGATTCCCAAAAATAATAAAAGGTGTTATTTCTTGTACAGTTCTTGCAATTCACGAAGGCGAGTGGACTTTACTTGTGGTTACGTCGGATACACGGGCATTGCGTAAGTGTGCGTTTATGTCTGACCAATCAGTCGCGGGCATTCAGTGTGCGTTACTTATACCGATACGACTTAAACACAAGCATGAGCCACTCGCCTTCGTGAATTGCAAGAATCGTACGGAACTCTTCGTGTACGAATCTGACTCGCACTTAACCAATTTTTTCTAAAAATGTCGAAGGTCGAAAGTCGGCCGTCGGAAACGTAGCGTTTACATTACAATAAAATATATCGTGCCGACCATGGTTTATTAATCCACCATACGTTACTGAAGTGTGTCTGTCTGTCTGTTACGTTATACCTATACATATAGCTTGCATCCCGGAGACGGACACAAGCCATTTTTTATCCCGGAAAATCAAATAGTGCATAATTTGGTCGACTATTACCTACCTACCTCTTTTTTAGTCCCCCCCCCGCTCAACATTCGGGGAAAAATCTGAAAACCGTGACTTTGTGGTTACGTCACACAAAAAAAATTAAATTGTGGTCACGAACTAATAATTAGTATTTTCAATTTTCTAAGTAAGATAGCTATATCAAGTGGAGTATCATAATATGAAAGGTCTTCACCTGTGCCACCAAACAGATTTTTTATTTTATTTTATGAATCATAGTTTTTGAATCCTGCAAAATGTCAAAAAAAATACGACTGTAGTACGGAACCCTCATTGCGCGAGCCTGACTCGCACTTGGCCGGTTTTTCCTTTTAAGGTACCTACGGAACTATTGAATCTAATAAAGAATTAGGTACCTACCTATGTGTTTCAGGATTTTTCATCCCTCAATGATTTTCAAAAATTCCACTCGAGCGAAGCCGAGATGAATAATCTAGTTTAATTAATGCCGGCGACATTATGCTAACACACGAGTTACATAATTATGTTAACGCCATTTCTATGTCAATGACGCCGAGTTACGAAATCAAACGCAAAAAATAATTGTAAACAGAATTATGTTTAAATAATAATGGTAATAAAGTAGGTATTAATTAATTTTTCAACACACTTGCTTAAAAAGTGGCTCTAATTTCACCGCAATTAGGCACATTATGACACCAACTCTTATAATCAAACTGTGACTTTTTCATTGCTATTATTCATTAGTGAGTAATATAGAGTTTATTTTTTAGGGTTCCGTACCTCAAAAGGAAAAACGGAACCCTTATAGGATCACTTTGTCGTCTGTCTGTCTGTCTGTCTATCGGTCTGTCAAGAAACCTACAGGTTACATCCCGTTGACCTAGAATCATGAAATTTGGCAGGTAGGTAGGTCTTATAGCAGGCATTCGGGGAAAAATCTGAAAACCGTGAATTTGTGGTTACATCACACAAAAAATTGATAAGATCGGTGGTACTGCATTTACAACTCAAAGTCAAGGGACTTTAAGTCCATTTTACTCTATTGTTATTTTGTTTCTATAATACCCCTACATCAATGGTTTTTATGCTTGAGTTTTATCAACGTTGGTTTACCTACTGATTTTAGTGACATGTAAAATCTTAATAAATACCTTGCTAATTAATACGGTAGTCATATTAAAACTACTTCTTAAAATTATGCTTTGAATTTATTTAATTTACATTTTAATATTTTTACACAATTAAAATAATATGAGTTAAGGTTAGCTTTAAATTTGGAATATTTTCAAAAAAGAAAAACAGAATCGGTATATAATGTTGTAATTATTGATTATTTTGCCTCATTTCAATTGTCACATGATGTCCCGATACTGGCTTTAGCAGGACGTCCATCTTTGTCGTCATCAACAAGTGATTTCCGGACACCCTGTAGCGTCGGAACACGTGAGCTAGGGCTTGAGCTAGGGTGATCTTCAGTGACATCATAGCGTATGTTTTTCCTGAAAATAGTTATAAATAGTTAAAATCTTACTAGATATAAAGTACCTACCTAATAATGGTCATAATATTATATTATGTCACTGAAACGTGGACAGTAACAAGCGGTCTCTTTCGCAAATTGGGTATTTGACTCCAATTTTTTTATTACTTTATTATAAACTAGGAAATAAATAATGACGTAAACTGAAAAAACTAATTAAATCGATCACATAACAAAAAAGTTATAACCATTTAAATATTTCTGATAAGACAGAGATAGCGATAGGTATAGAAATATGACGGCACACCACACTATAATGCCATATAGTAGCTTCGTGTGGTTTCATACAATTTTTCGTTTTGCGAGAAAGGGTTCTATCCCTTTCTCGCAAAACGAAAAATTGACCCTCCCACTCCAAAATTAAAATGCCTGTAACTTTGTAAATCTTTGTTGGATTTTAATATTTGTTTCACCGTAGGTACGTGATTATTTTTATCCTAGTTTATAATAAAGTAATAATATTTATCAAATTCAAAAGTAGGAAAATATCCAATTTAAAGTCGCTCCGCAAGCTATGGAGAGGGCTAAAGGTACTAGGAGTTTCCCTGAGGGATAAGATCCGAAATGAAGCGGTCCATCGGAGAATTATTAAGGTCACTGGTAGCCCAAACCATTCGCAAGATAGCTAGCTGATTAGTGGCAGTGGGGAGGCCACGCTCGTCGTTTGGGATTGGGAGAGTAAAACTTTTCGACTCCAACAGCCCGATGTCCCAAAACAATATCCACAGGCTGCCGATAATAATGACGATGATATTAGTCTTAATTATAAAAGGAAAAGGTGACCGACTGACTGACTGACTGATCTATCAACGCACAGCTCAAACTACTGGACGGCTCGGGCTGAAATTTGGCATGCAGATAGCTATTATGACGTAGACATCCACTAAGAAAGAATTTTTGAAAATTCAACCTCTAAGGGGATGAAATTTGTGTAGTTCACGCGGTCGAAGTCGCGAGCATGAGCTAGTATAATATAAAAGGAAAAGGTGACTGACTGACTGATCTATCAACGCACAGCTCAAACTACTAGACGGATCGGGCTGAAATTTAACACGCAGATATGCTGTTATGACGTAGGCATCCGCTAAGAAAGGATTTTTGAAAATTCAACGCCTAAGGGGGTAAAATAGGGGTTTGAAATTTGTGTAGTCCACGCGGACGAAGTCGCGAGCATAAGCTAGTACTAGAATAATTAGCGTTTGTCAGAGCCAAGATCAATATTTATGTTACCTATACAGGATCTCTTTCCCATACCAAAGGCAGCAAACGCACTGAGATATTTAGGCAAAGTTTTGGGGTCCAGCCAACGTTCTGGCTTGAATGCCTCGACATCCGGACCCCACATGGAATGTCTATGGACTCCATAGAACCACAGGTAACACGTTCGACCCTTCGAGAGAGTGCAGTTTCCTGTACAAAAAAAAAAACATCAATACAGCAAACATTCTTAAAGACGGTTAAAAATATATAGGCATTCCGAACCAGTGGTAGATGCATCCGACTATTCGTAAGTACTTGTAAAAGTTTATTCGAATAAAAAAGGTTTTTATTTATTTATTTATTTATTTATGTAACAAAACATAACTATCTTCTAAAGTTCTTGAACCAGCATCAGCAGAGCTAGTAGATGCTACAATATTATGTCGATAGATTGATTATGGACTTCGTGTACCGACAGTAAAAACATTTGATCCTTGAGAGGATGGAGTTTTCTGTAAAAACAATCAATAGAAAATCAAAACAGCGAGTCAATTTCAAAATGTTTTTTAAGTTTTGTAACAAACGAGGAAGGTGACTGAATTGGGTAATTTGACTACATCAAAAAAAAATTATTTTTCAGTGATTATTAAATAGTATAAATAAAAAGTACGTGGATATTACGTATCTTCCAAAATACGTAATATCCACGTACTTTGTTAGTTTTAAGTGTAATAACCATTTTCAAATATTTATTAAACTAAAAAAGTACGTCATTGTGATGTGACGTCACATTCCAGTATTTCATAGAATATCGCATACAAAGTGCGCGTTTTGACGTTTGATAAAAAGTTACTCATTTAACTAGTTGTCAAATACCGTATTAGCAACTTGACTAGCATATTCTCACCCATTAGTATACCTATTTAACTTTCAAAAAGTGTACCTTGTTACCATACTTAAGAAAATTATTTAAATTAAATTTCATTGAAATTAAAGCTACCTACGTATTTTGACGTCTTGATCGAGATTTCTTATAGTAAAGGGACCGATGGGATAAAAACGCATGCTTTCTTTCAACACAGCCTCCAGGTACACCAGCTGTGACAGATCTTGCTTCGTAACATCCCTGTCTTCGTCACCGAAAACGTCGTGCAACCTGGAAGATGCCCGTTCTTATGTTATCTCAGTCTATATCGCAATCCTCTTTGCTGTGCATCGTGACCCTTTCCATTAATTCATAATGCTGAGGATTTTCGAGATGATTATACAGTACGAAAGAAATTATTAGATGTAAGAGACATCTATCTTGGAGAACCTACTTTAGCCGTTGATCCCAATGATCAGAATGGTAAAGAACATATCCGAATCACAAAATCGGTCATCCATCCAATTACCGATTCATGCTCACGGTCATGGTCACTTGACCAGCGTAATTAACTGCTATGCGTTGTCACCACATAACCCTCATTAAACTTCTTCAAACATCTTAATCTCAGTTATTTTATACGGGAGGATCTTGGAACCCAACACATTATTAATCTGAGAAAACCCCAACCATTATTGGAAGGAACACAAACCTCAGCAATGAGATGATGAGAATATCTCGGACACAAATAACTTACTCTTCAAAAATTTTCTGCTGAACCTCAGGGTAGGATCCAACCAACAGCATCGTATACATAAGTACAGTTGCTGTTGTGTCGTGACCAGCGACCAACATGGTGTCAACATGTTCCCTGATCTGCCGGTCGTTGAAGGCGCCTTTCTCTATTGCTAGTTCAAGGAGAAGGTCCATGAAGGGTCGGAATTTTGCACCTGTAAAGGATACTTTGAACTTTATCATAACAGTAGGCTTGGCTTTGACTCGCTTTGTGCCTTTTCAATAACATTAATCGTGATGAAGACGACTTCATATCTATTATTCATAGATTATGGTGATGAAAAATATCACCATAATCTAGTGAATAATTTATTGACATTTGGTAATTGTTTTACCTTTTGTCGTGCCTTCGATCTCCTTGTATTGTTTATTATTCAAGTATTCTGTTTTTCTCTTTTTAAGGACCTGTAAAAATAATGATGCAAACAAGTTTACTTATGTACCATCTAAGTATGGCGAGATGTTCGTGTTTGGACTTATTACATTACTAGCTGATGCCCGCGACTTTATACGCGTGGATTAAGGTATTTAGAAATCCCGTGGGATTCTTTTATTTCGTTCGTTCTTCGTTGTCTTTTATTTCCCGGGATATAGCCGTGCTAGTAACTTAAAATAATTGTTTAAAGCTTTCATTAATTTAACTTCTTTGTATGTTGCCACTCCATTGAAATTGGTAGGAAATTGGCATGATCGATGAAGATGCTACCATTGAGCGTCTCTGATGATGAATGTCGGAGGTAGACAATTGAACTTTCTGATGGCGTATGGTGGGACGGTGGAATATTGACTCATAGTCATAATATGCTATGTTTTCATGACTACTTTTCAAAAAACAAGTCTGATGATGGAAATGGAAGGTGATGGGATATTCGTTGTGACAATATTTTGTTTCCATGAGCATGTTTCAATCCTTAATAGCTACAATTTTTAAATTATCTTTTTTATACACAAATAACCTGGACCTTCACTAACGACTGATTTTGAGAAATTTCAATCGAATCTTGAAATAACTGCACTAATGTTATAACTATAATAGCATAAAGATATATATAGAAAACGAAATTCTGAGAAGGAGCTAATCCTCTCAGGAATGTTTTAAGTTATTATAATTACAGTGTTTGACATGTTGTGCAAGATCTTCAGACACTTGTCCTGCTTCCGCTTCGAGGAGGACCAGTTGAACACCACGTCACTGTGCAGCCAGGGCTTTTGGTATCTCACTGTTATGTATTTCAGTATATCCTTTGCAGCATGTACGTATTCGCTGTTCAGCAAACTCTCGTCACTGAAGTCCACTGCCATAACAGTTACTGAAAATAAAATGAGATAAGTTTTTAAGTTGGAGAAAAAAATACTGCAGATATTATTTTAAATTATTGTTATCATCAGGAAAAAGAAAAGAAAGTTAAGATTATATTTTGAAATGATTTGACTTTGATAATTTTTAGCTTTCAAAGAACTTAATACACACGGCATGTAGTTTCCAGGACATTAGGCAGAATATAGGCCAAATGGTCGAACGGTTCTTTGTCGACTTCCACTTCTAGATCCTTGACCAGACGACGAGCTTGTCTGTTAAAAACGTCTATAAATCCATCAAGTACAGACTGATTGAATGCTGGATTTAGAAGCTTCCGATGTATTTTCCATGTATGAACTAGAAGAAATTATAAATGTTATTTTTTTGATGAATTATCTAATAACAATCAAAACAGTCACTCTCCTGCCAAGTTAGTCTGCTTCCATCTTAGACAACATCAACACTTACTATCACGTAAAATCGCAGTGCCTTAAGGGCTAACTTGTAACATAGTAAAAAAATAAAAAAACGATCGATGATTAGGGTCTTACAGCCCGATGTACAAACGAACAAATACTGTCCAAGTTTATATTGGACTTCACTTCAATCACGTCACGTCGAAGACTTCATTTCGCACGGTCAATAATGAAGGCATGGATGTAGACCGTACGAAGTATTAATTTACTAAAGGTCTTTGAGGCGTTTAAACTGCAAAATGCACGTCCCGACTCCCGTTCTTATGCAAGTTTGCGGAGTCGGCTCTAGCCTATGTAGAGCCCGTGTGCAATCAATACCCTGGTGCCCTCTAGTAGGTTCACGGTCAAAATGGAATACCAACAGTTATAGTTTCATCAATGAGCAAAATTCCCCAGCGATTTGCGGCGAGCAAATCACCAGCACAAAAGTAGCTACAAGCACGAGCAAAGCGAGCGCATTTTTTATTATTATTTATACTGAAAAAATCTCAGAAAAGAATTTGCAAAAATCGTGAAGTAGGTACGTATTTTTTAATTTTTAACCGAAAGCCTGTATACCAATTTTCATAGAATGTAACTTTAAAAATGATAGACTTTCATACAAACTTCATCCCCCATTTACCTACCCCCTTAGGAGTGGAATTGCGAAAAATCCTTTCTTAGTACATACCTACTCTTTACAAAGAACACACCGTCCAAATTTCATGTCTCTAGGATCAGTGGTTTAGGCTGTGCGTTGAATCCATCCATCCATCCATCCATCCATCGGCCCGTTTGCGTCCACTGCTGGACATAAGCCTTTCCAAGAGCGCGCCACCAAACACGGTCCTCCGCCTTCCTCATCCATCCGCTCCCCACCTTCTTCAGGTCATCGGTCCAGCGGGTTGGAGCGTCCCACACTGCGCTTACCGGTACGCGGTCTCCACTCCAGAACACGTCTGCCCCATCGGCCGTCGGTTCTGCGACAGACATGACCTGCCCATTGCCACTTCAGCTTGCTTATCCTTTGAGCTATGTCGGTCACTTTTGTTCTTCTGCGAATTTCCTCGTTACGAGGCGTGCGTTGATTATAAGTCACTAATTTAAAAAAAAGAAAATTTTCTCACCATCAGAACTAAATAATCCTTCACCAATCCAAGGTTTTGCGAAGTCGTACAAACGGTCCTTTTGAAAACATGTGTTGGCAATAATAAAACAGCCTTCAGGGTCTGTTACAACTAGAAAAAATATTGATTTTACTATTTCTGCAAGCGTGGATCTGATCTGGTGAGAAGCTTTACCCGTGCTAAAGGTACTCGTAGTTACTAGAGATGGGCCGACTAGTCGCCGACTAGTCGGGAAAGCCGACTATTGGGTATCTTTTATAGTCGGCGACTAATCGGCTAAATATGCCGATTATAATCGGCGCTTCTTCTTTTCTTTACATAGTATAAAATAAAGTCGCTTCGCACTGTCTGTATGTATGAACGCGTAGATCTTTTAAACTACGCAACGGATTTTAATGCAGTTTCACCAATAGATAGAGTGATTCAAGAGGAAGGTTTATAGGTATAGTTTAAGTCTCAAAAAATTAGAGATCCCTAGGAAAATTGAAATCTCACTAACACCACATTAGTATCTACACTGCACCCATGCTAGTGGTAAATAAAATAAACCAACATTTATATCTTCGCATATTGTCTGTATTATATATTACCAAGTTTTAAACCGACTTCCAAAAAGGAGGTGGTTCTCAGGTATGTATGTACAATGTACATCGATTTTTTCAAGTTTTCTGGACCGATTTGCAAATTTTTTTTTAATCAACAGACGATGTTTCCGTAGTGGGCCTCTAAAAATTTCTGGATCCAACACCTCAATAATTATGCTGCAGGGTTACTGCCCGTCTAAGTTATGAAGATTCAGAAAGTGTTCATAGTGAATTAATGTTGTAGGTATCAAACAACGACTTTATGCTTGGACTCCAAGTCCCAACTCCTCAACCCTGATGATGTAGGGTACAGAATTCCTAAACTATAGTGATTCAGAAACTGCGGATCATGCAATATTATTTTTTGTGCCAAGCATATACTACACCATTGAACTTCGGATCCTAACTCCTCAATCCTGATGCTGCAAGGTACTTACTGAACTCCTTAGCCGTGGGGATTCAGGAATTTCTGATGGTGAATTAATATTCTAGGTATCAAGTAACGGCTTCATGATTATACTCCAAGTCCGAACTCTTCAAACCTGATGATACATGGTACAGCACTCCTAAGCCATAGAGATTCATGAACTGTTCCTGGTGAAATAACATTGTAAATGCCGGGCATAGACTTTATTATGGAACTCCAAGTCCCAACTCTTCAATCCTGATGCTGGAAGGGAACTCCTAAGCCGTGTGGATTTAGAAAGTCTTGCTGGTAAATTAATATTTTAGGTACCAAACAATGAGTAGGTACTTACACTAAAAAGTTTGAAATAAAAAAAATACTAAAAAAACCGACTTCCAAAACCACTACAAAATAAAAATAACTTTTGTTTCTACGTACGTGTATGTAGGTACGTATGAAGTCGGGCGAGCATAATAACAGAAACTACTCGTAGAAATCAAAGCGTAAATCTCGCCCGACTTCAACATACATACACGTGTATAAACAAATGTAATTTTTTACTTTGTAGTGGTTTTGGAAGTTCGCTTTCTTGTCAGTCTGTTTGTTTGTTTGTTAATTTATTTGGTACAAATACTGATTTCCCGGCCGGGAAATGATTTCAAGTTAGCGGCTTGAAATTTCAAACATAGATTGAAATTAGATGACATTGCTAAATTAACTCGCTTTCTTGTCTCTGTGTTTATTAGTTTGTTTATTTGCCTGTTTGTCGTTTTGTGCAAGTTTTGCAATCGGACATTGCATTTTACCTCAATATTTAATTAGTTTTAAGAGTACTTATTTCAAATATATATATAAATATATATTATATGACCCTTACGATACGTGGCCTGACCTCGCGCATGAGCTATATATACATGATTGACGGGCAAAAGTCTATTGAGGATGTTTTTGTCGGATCTTTTCCGCAAGTACAATGAGGAGGTTTCCAGGCAACGTTCGAGAAAACTTTCATAGATGGCGCGGAATTTTACAACCACTAAAGATGAAAAATAATACCTATATCTATATGATCTATAATTTAATGTTTAGGTCGTGTCAATCAATGGCATAGGATGAAGAGTATAAGAGCTAACGTGCACTGCAATTTTCCTTACATTTCTTCCCCACAAAATCCGTGAACTAGGTACCGGTAAAACGGTACGGTAGGTTACAGAAGTAATTCATTAATTTCGCATCCGATTTAAATTTAAAAACTTAAAGCATAGATGATATAGATATAGGTATTATTTTTCATCTTTAGTGGTGGAAGTTTCAGCGCCATCTATGAAAATTTTCTCGAACGTTGCCTGGAAACTTCCTCATTTTGGCTTATTTTCGAACGCTAATTTCTAGGCAATAAAACCAATTATTCCAAACTTTTAAGAGTTTGAATAATGTGTAGGTAATTGAGAGTAGATTTCAAATCAGCAAAAAAAAACGTCGCTCTGACCATTATTGTGGCGTTATTCGTAGGGTACGACGATGTTAGGAAGTCTTACAGTATATTTTTCTGGGTCCAAAATAAAGAGATGTAACTCCACCGGTGTCCAAGGAATCATAGCCCAACTTTTTTATTGCATTCCATAGTTCTGTAAGAAAATGAAAAACCGGTCAAGTGCTAGTCGAACTCGCGCACCGAGAGACGGTAGGTAGGTACTACCTACATAAGAAGTAAAACTGTAATAATATGTAATCAGGGTAATCAGTTTTGTCACGAACCGCATTTGTAGAAGTGATCCTGTAATTCCTTTTTTCCTTTTGAGGTACGGAACAATTAAAACCAGTCAAGTGCGAGTTGGACTCGCACATGACGGGTTCCGTACCATCGTAAAAGATTATGTACTTTTTGAAAAAAATGCCATTTTGAAATATTTATTATTTGTTGTATTATTATGTTTACACAACCCAAACATAACTTAAACAACCCAAACATAATGTAAACTACTTGTAATGTAGGTAATGTAGGTACTTGACTCAAACGTAACCGAAACATAACCCAAATACCCCAAACATAACCCATACATAATCAAAATATATCTCAACCCAAACAACCTAAACAAAACTATTTCATGACTCAGCTACTGCATTAAAAAAAAAGCTCTTATCATTTTACGGTGGGTTCATCTCTTAAGTAACTTAATTATTAATTGTTTAGTTAAGTAGTTAGTTAAGTTCTTTTTATTTGTCTAGATATTTTGCAAATGCTGTGTGCACATTTTATAGATACATTTATCAGCCTGTGTTTGTCTATAAGTGTCGTAGTTTGTGTTAAATTATTGTATTGTGTGTGTTCCTAATAAATAAAATAAAAATAATAAAATAAATAAAAAACCCAAACACAAACCAAATATACCAACACTTCCCGTTGATCTAGAATTATGGGTAGTTAGCAATGTCTTACGGCACAAGTAGGTAAAGGAAAACAATCTTAAACCGCGTATTTGTGGTTACATCACAAAAAAAATGTTATATAGATAATTATATCCTATACAATATACGGAACCCTTAGTGTACAAGTGCGACTCGAACCTGACCGGATTTTTCTCCGATTGATTTCAAAATTCACACATAATATGTTACACACACATTAACATCTGTGATTATTTTTATAAACTATTTTAGACTCCAGGTTCTAGCCCTTTAAAAATTAAAAACAGCTTTTAATAAAAAGTGCGTTTGTGCACTCATCCGTGATTTGACAGATCCGTCAAAAATACAAATCGAATATACGTATTTCTATGACGGCCACTTAGAAAAATCACGGATAGAACCGAATACGGATGAATGCACAAACGCCTTATGACGAGAAATATATTTTATGGATATAAAACTTACACAAATAACACAAAACAGAAAACGCAAACTTTATTTATCAAAATAATATAAGGAATATAAACATATGTCTAAGCTCATGCAAATCCTGCAGGGACAAATCTTAAATCCATGCGGGCGGGGCCGCTGCCCGCTGGCATCATCTAGTAGAATTCAATATTTACGTAGCAACGGAATTCCATGCACGATTTGTCAGATTTGTCCGTTGCGTCAAAGTCAAATGCTTACGTGAACTGTCTCCACGTAAAAGGTGAAGGTGTCCAATCAGTGGCAAAGCGCCCGGGAGAGTTGGGGGCTCATCTTTACTCCTGTTTCTCCGTCGCCACGCCAATATGCCGCACGACAGAAACACTAGTATAAGAGCCACCGTCAACATTGAAGATTAGTTAAAAATATTCTTTAAAACCAGTATATATATAATTTATCTAATTACTATTTAATCCTTTAACAACCTTGGTAGCACATAAGGCGCGTTTTATACAAAAGTGGCGTGGTTGGAGTCGTGGTACGTTAGTAGGTACTATTATAATATTCTGTGGTCGTGGCGTTAGCATGTTGCCGACACGTCACGTAGACGAAGTCACGAGCATCATCTAGTAGCTGTACCTATATTATGAAATATCATAATAATAGGTAGGTACAGCTACAGGCTATTAGATGATAATCCATACTTCCATACTAATATTATAAATGCGAAAGTGTGTATGTATGTCTGTCTGTCTGTCTGCTAGCCTTTTACGGCCCATCCGTTCAACCGATTATGACGAAATTTGTAACAGTGATAGCTTGCATCCCGGGGAAGGACATAGGCTACTTTTTATCCCGGAAAATCAAAGAGTTCCCACGGGATTTTTAAAACCTAAATCCAAGCGGACGAAGTCGCGGGCATCATCTAGTAATAATTATAAATGTGAAAGTTTGAATGTTTGGATGTTTGTTACTCCTGTACGCCATGATGATTGAAGCTGAACCGAATCGACTGATAGGAACGGAGATTGCGTAGGTATATATAGATATATATATATATAATCATCTTTATTTCAGATATTACATATCAGATATTACATATTACATCAGATACCCTGAAATTAACACATCTATAGGTTACTTTTTATCTCGGAAAGTCAGAGGGTTCCCGCAGGAGTAAAACACCTACCTTTAAAGTCAAAGTCAAATGGTTTATTCAAAATAGGTCTCTTTTTGATGGTCGGTTGTTGCATTTGTAAGATGATGATGATATAATGGTGATAATTTTACGCGAACTTAAAACTTAAGCTACGAGGGTTCCAAACGCGCCCAGGTCTGAGAAGAGCCCACAACAAACTCAGCCGGGGATATCTATCATCTAGTAGTTCTATAAAAAGTTAGAAGAGGAAAATATCTATCTTCTAATAAGTAATTGGCTCACAGTAATCTAAATTATTTTTTATCATAAAGTGCTGACGACAGTTCTTTACTATCAATACAATCTAGCCTATGAGCAGTGGCGTGCAATTCATAGAGGCATAAAAGTACTGCTTGCCCTAGTGGAAATGACCAGTGCCCATTTTTCTTTATGACCTGCCATTCAGTAGGTCTATATAAGGTGTATCTAAGGCCTATCTTACTAATGCTTACCCTGGCTTCGAACTCTGTGCACGCCACTGCCTATGAGAGAGGCTAATTTATAAGTAATATTGTAGTAACCAAAACTTATAAACTTAATTAAATAGGTACCTAACAATCGGTTTATTGACTTATCTTAGTTTATAGCTATCATGACTCTTGAGTCATGACCATTTAATACTTTACTATTATGATTATAGCCAGCCATTTTAACGCCACTAAAATAAATAAATTAAATAAAAATCTTTTTTATTCAAATAAACTTTTACAAGTACTTTCGAATAGTCGGATGCATCTACCACTGGTTCGGAATGCCTTTCCTACCGAGAAGAACCAGCAAGAAACTCGGAGGTTGGTCTTTTCAAATATTTGATATAGGTACAAGATTATGCCATGTATAAAATAATATTTGCAGTCTTGTGCGTTGCTGGAACGAGCTGCAAATCAAATCCACGCTCTTTTATCATTTAGATAATCTTCAATTGTGTAATAATTATTATGCTATTTGCACTTTTATGTGAATAGCACCTAAGGAGTTAAGAAATTACAGGTAACAATAAAAGGTGCAAAAATAGATACTTGCATTTAAATAATAAGTAATTACCTAATGAGAATTTAAAAAAACGTTTTAAGTGCGAGCAGACTCGCCACCGAGGCTACTGTAGCTTGAAAAGAAACATCATCATCATCATTGATCTTTCTTTGATCTTTTATCGTTTTGTATTTTATGTCTTTTTTCTTGTATTTCTATTGTTTATTTGTATTTAAATTTATTATTAATCATCTGGTGTAAGCGGCACTGCCGTTCTAATAAGATAAAAAAAAAAAAAAAAAAATCATCATCATGATCAGCACATTGCCGGCTCACTACAGAGCACGGGTCTCCTCTCAGAGTGAGAAGGATTTTGACCATAGTCTACCACGCTGGCCATGTGCGGATTGGTAGACTTCACACACCTTTGAGAACATTATGGAGAACTCTCAGGCATGCAGGTTTCCTCACGATGTGTTCCTTCTAATTAATTAAAACGCACATAACTCCGAAAAGTTAGAGGTGCGTACCCGGGATCGAACCCCTGACCTCCGATTAGAAGGCGGACTTCCTAACCACTAGGCTATCACAGCTTGTGTCGTGGATGTAGGAAGTAATAATTCTGACATTATCATGTTTCGATACTTGTTTTTTTTTGTTTGTGAAAGTTGTCAAAGAGTCGAGACGTGAGAATTCGTGTTATTTTTCTTCGTTGAAAGGGAGTTTAATAAAAAAGAATACCCTTAGTTAGAATTATATTAGTTTGAAAATGTAAATAATTTACCTAATTAAAACCATGAATATTAATAGCATAGCATAATAATAATATGTTTATTTCCTCAATTCAATAGACACATACTGTCCCGATACTGGCTTGAGCAGGACGTCTAGCTTACTCGTCATCAAAAAATGATTTCCGAACACTCTGTAGCATCGAAACACGTGAGCCAGGGTGGTCTTCATTGACATGAAAGCGTATGGTTTTCCTGAAAATATAAATCATTAAAATTGTATTAGGTAATGTACAACACAAAAAATGTTTGCAAGACACAAGTGTGTCCATTATAGATTTTGAAACCATCCAACCAATGCTCCAAACCGTTTCATTACAAAGGCAATACCGAGAAGTTGGTTTTAGAGTTGTTTTTATTAATTTATTTTAACGTAGCACAAGCCGGGTATCCACTAGTAGGTACTTAATAATCCTGCTTTACAACGCTGGAAGCTCAAAAGTGCTAGAACCCAGAGCCGGTAATGCAAGTTGGAAAAAAATGGCGCTGAAACTTGAATAAACACTGCGACAAGGCTATCTTGGCGCGTGGCGAAAATTAGAACTAACGTTGCCGTCAAGTGTCCCCTTTGTTCTTGTTTGAATATTCTTAAGCCTTTGTTCTCCAACAACGCCCCCCTGTCAATGTCATTCAAGTGCCAAGAGAGCCTTGTCGCACTGTATTGTATATATTATATTGACAAGACGCCTCGTACACAAATGCAATGTCACTCAGCAAGCCACGAGGATGGCTATGTTAGGGGGTTTCCTTAGGGGTAAGATTACAAATGAAGAGATCATCGGGAGAGCCAAGGACACGACATAGCCTAAGCAATTAGCTAGCAAACTGAATTAGTGGCAGTAGGTAGACCAAGCTTGTCGTAGGGGACTTTTTGTAAGACATTTCAAGGGCCGTTTGAGCCAAAAAGCGCAGCAGTGCTGGTTGTCCTTCAGCATGATGGATCGAGGTTAAGGACGACGGAAAGAGGTTGAGGCTGAGATCTATAGAGCGCACTTAAGATTGAGTTAAAACGGGACAGATTTATGTGAGAGATATACATCTCGTTTTAACTCTGACTTAAGTCTAAGCAAAGTCAGAGTGCGCTCTATAGATTTCACCCTAAGAAACTGTGTGGCAACGCTCATTAGGTAAAGCTTTAGTATGTCCAACAGTGGAAATACACAGGCGAACTATGATAATGATGGTGATAGTGAACATATGATGACATAATATGATATCAGTATTATTTTCCAAACCCAGATCAACATTTACGTTACCTATACATGATCTCCTTCCCATACCAAAGCCAGCAAACGCAGTGGGACATTTAGGCAATGTTTCAGAGTCCAGCCAGCGTTCTGGCTTGAATTCCTCAACATCTGGACCCCACATGGGGTGTCTGTGGACTCCATAGATCGACAGAAAACACGTTCGACCCTTAGAGAGAGTGCAGTTTCCTGAAAAAGAAACAACGAGGTAATCAAAATCGTATCTCCAACTGAAAACAGTTTAAGAAGTCGCTGAAAAAATGTGTGTATCACAGCAACTAAAGATCTAGAACCACCAGCACCCCTAGTATAGGCAAGAGACAAAAAAATTATTCCCCGATTATAGCTACTGACAATGGATATTTACTTGTCCACCTCTCAAAGAAGAAAGTTAGATCGTAGAAGTTTATCCTCGTTTCGGGGACTTGGTGGACATACTATCCACTGTCCATAGCATGGCCCGGACAAATAAAAGCGCGAAAACTGCCCTTTATGATATTATTAGCGATAGCCCGACTAGCTTCGAACCCAGCTGAGGTCTTTTTTCACAGGGACTCACGATTTAGAAACAGGGTCGGCTTTCCCAATTTCTCATTCAGTTAAAATTAGATAAAATTTACTCGATTTTCGACATTGACATTCAAAATATATTCCGTAAAATTGAGGAGATTTTATTTGCTGGCAGCCTTTGTTCTACAACTACGCCCCCCTGTCAATGTCATTCAAGTGCCAAAAAAAGCCTTGTTGGACTGTATGCAGCATCGTCTCTTTCCACCGGCTGCAATCACAGTCACTAACTTCTTTTCATTAATTAAAAAAAAAAAAACTTACGTAGTTTAACGTCTTGGTCGAGATGTCTTATAATAAAGGGCGCGATGGGATAAATGCGTATGGCTTCCTTCAACACAGCCTCCAGATACACTAGCTGTGAAAGATCTTGCTTCGTGACATCCCTGTCTTCGTCACCGAAAACATCGTGCAACCTGAAACATGTCCATTCTAATGTAAAACCAATTACTCTTTCTCTGTTACGATCTTTGATGTGCATCGTGACTCCTTCAATTTATTAACCGACTTCCAAAAAGGAGGTGGTTCTCAATTCCGCCCGTTTTTTTAAATATATATTTACCGTTTCTTTAGAGGTTTCTGGATCGATTTGCAAATTATTTTTTAATTATCAGGGGATGTTTCCGTGGTGGTCCCATAAATATTTCTGGATCCAACTCCTCAATACTGATGCTGCAGGGTTACTGCCCGCTTAAGTTATCAAGATCCCATAGTGAATTCATGTTGTAAGTATCAAGCAACGACTTTATGCTTGGACTCCAAGTCCCAACTCTTCAACACCGCAAAATGTCGAAAAAATACGACTGTAGTAAGTACCTACGGAACCCTCGTTGCGCGAGCCTGACTCGCACTTGGCCGGTTTTTTTGTGATGTGAACCACACACGTTAACATCACAAAAAAAGTTCACGGTTCACGGTTTTCGGATTTTCCCTTTATTCGTGCTATAATCCATACTAATATTATAAATGCGAAAGTCTGTCTGTCTGTCTGCTAGCTTTTTACGGCCCATCGGTTTAACCGATTTTGATGAAATTTGGTATAGAGATAGCTTGCATCCCAGGGAAGGGACATAGGCTTTTGATCCCGGAAAATTTCCCTAAAAGTTCCCTAAGCATTTTTAAAAACCTAATCATCTAGTTTCTAAATATCTGCCAAATTGCTATTTTAAGAAACCCCCGTCTCTTATTGAAAGGGATCACAAATCGTAGTAATGAGAGATGGTGAGAATAGCTCAACCTTAAATAACTTACTCTTCAAAAATTTTCTCCTGAACCTCAGGATAGGATCCAACTAACAACATTGTGTACATAAGTACACTTGCTGATGTGTCGTGACCACCAAATAATATGGTGTCAACATGTTCCCTGATCTCCCGGTCGTTGAAAGCGCCCTTTTCTACCGCTAGTTCAAGGAGGTGGTCCATGAAGGGTCGGAATTTTGGACCTGTAAAGAATTGGGTAGGTATTTGACTCCAATTTTTTATTATTACATACTTCATTATAAACTAGGATAAAAATAATGACGTAAACTGATAAAACACAAGTTTAAAAAATGTGTTAAAAGTATGCTCCTAAAAAAAGCATAATATACAGTCGCAGACTATGTAAAATATGATAAAAAAAGCTTGGATTTGACTCGCTCCAGCAATGCACGGGGCTGCAATGGCTTGTATAGTATGGTATGTTCATTGTAAATTGAAAAATTAAAAAGAGCAACCGCCGAGTTTCTTGCTGGTTCTTCTCGGTAGGAACGGCACTCCGAACCAGTGGTAAATTAAAACTACCTGACTATTCATAAGCACTTGTAAAAAGTTTACTTGAATAAAACATATTCTATTCTATATTCTATTCTAATGCAACCTCAGTGACGTCTGGATTTCAAACGGGTCGATCATTAGTATCTAAGAGAGGTGGCGCTGATTTATTTGGTTCCAAAACCGTGATAAATTTTGTTCGCTTGACCATATCTTGTCATTTATTATATCGATGTATACGGCATTTATACAGCAGTGCATATAAGACACGATGAGTTTAATCGCTTTGCGTAATACGTGATTAGTTTCCGTTATTGGCATAGATTTTTTAGCATAAGTAGGTAGATGGCAGTGGCCTGGTTTGCACACATACATTCATCTATGTTTTTTATTGAGCGAGTGATTTTTAGAGCGAGAACAGCCTATGCCAGACGATTCTCACCGTATGTTGAAGCTAAAATTTACAACTCTGTTGCGAAGTCTTGTCATCTTAAAAACCTTACAATAAAACAGACAACTGACATTATCACAAAATGGTTGAAATCTTTGACATACAAGGACACAGAAGAAATAATTTCGGCAAACAAGCTATAAATATAATATGTTATATAAAACTATACTACTTATGCTTTGTAACCTACCTAAATACCTAACGTGAAATGTATATTATAATATATGTATACACATAATATTATAAATATTTATTCATTTATTTATATATAATTTTTTATTTAAATGTCAACAAATATATCTAAATATATAAAAGGAAAAGGTGACTGACTGACTGACTGACTGACTGATCTATCAACGCACAGCTCAAACTACTGGACGGATCGGGCTGAAATTTGGCATGTAGATAGCTATTATGACGTAGGCATCCGCTAAGAAAGGATTTTTGAAAATTCAACCCCTAAGGGGGTGAAATAGGGGTTTGAAATTTGTGTAGTCCACGCGGACGAAGTCGCGAGCATAAGCTAGTTTATTCTAAAATAAAACTTAACACCTAAACAATAAGTCCTAAATTGGAGTAATTTGAAATAAGCACCACTATTTCAATTCTTGAGGATTGTATTTCTATGGTTAATGGTATTTAAAGATAGGATACGCTGCCCAATAACTAGGCACTGGGTGGCTGTGGCCACCGGGCGCCTAGAGCTGCCACGGTAGGCCATTTTATTTAATCACTAAGCACTAACATTACCTACTAACATAACTATAAGGAAATATTGTTACTAACACACTTAACTCTAGTAAATATATAGTTGTAAATTTAAATTTAAATATGGATTAAGACTGGTCTGAAATAATGATTATTTATTTATTTATTTTACCTTTTGTACTCTCCTTGTTAAGTTTATTATTCAAGTACTCTGCCTTTCTCTTTTCAAGAACCTGTGAAATTATAACAACTATTAAAAAGTACGCAAAGTAAAGAAAGAAAGAAAGAAAACTAGTTTATTCATCATGACTGTGTCTAAATTACAAATAAACTTTAATTGAATTGTTAGTAGGTAGGGTCCGTAGTAGTTAGTGATAAAAATTTAGAATTTTTTTAGAATTTAGAATTTGTTTATTAATCACTTGGTACACAATCAATTAATTTACAAAACCACTATAATAATTAATAATCAGTAAATACGCGTTAATAATTACTTAATATGAGTTCTTGCACCCACTTGGCACAGGATGAAATGGCCCCAGATCAGCATTAATGCTGCCGGTTTTAAAAACAAAACCTGAGCGCTGGTATTCAATTACAAGTAGGTATACAATTTTATAAATAAGTAGCTCAGAAAATTGTATATCACTTAAGTCCCGCAAAATGCTAATGCGCGTGGCTGCCATTTTAGTGACGTCAGCACTAGACTGAAGTTTCGAGCTGATCGTGAGCTGATGGTATATTTTTATTCCAGCTGACATCAAAATGACGTCATTTCGATGTTAAAGAGACAGTGTTCCATGGCAATAGCAATTTGCGAGACTTATAATATCTTTCTTGTTTACGATAGGTACTTACAGTGTTTGACATGTTGTGCAAGATCTTCAGACACTCGTCCTGCTTCCTCTTCAAGAAGGACCAGTTGAACACCACGTCACTGTATAGCCAGGGCTTCTGGATCCTCTCTATCAAGTACTTGAACATGTCCTCTGCAGCATGTACGTATTCACAGTTCAGCAAGCTCTCGTCACTAAAGTCGACTTTCATAACAGTTACTGAAAACATAATGGGGTAATTTGCACCTCACCAGTGATGTGCAATAGATGCAAAGGAACTCTGCAGATCTTAGCGATTCTTAATTACAGTTGTGATCAGGAAAAATAACTCTGAACTTGAACATGTAGAAACCAAATGTCACTATTCTAAAAATCTATATATATCTAGTATCTACGACACTCCCCCTTACCCTGGGGTCTGAGTGACTCCTATTATTTTTAAAAGTTTTACAACATTTGTTGTGGTATAATGCCTTTGTAAAAACGCCTTTCTCCATATTTTCTGTATCGTTGTAACGGATGGTTACTAATTTCATGAGTGATTATTTGACGATTGGTTCGTTAGTAAACCTTTGCGCATATAAAACTCCACCACTGTCTTGGAAAGCTCTTTTACCTGTTACCAACTGTGATTTAACAAATCAACTGTTAAGAACTGCTAAAAACAGGAATCTTGATTTGACAGGCATGCCGAAGCGCTTTTTAAACCTGAGTTTTTAACTGACTTCTTATTTGAAACGCACTGTACCAATACTTATATTGACCGAGACGAGAAAAATAGAATGAATGCGGGATGGATGAAATGGCGACAGGTCTCAGATGTTATATGCGACCCGCAAATGCCCCTTAAACTTAAGTGGAAAATTTATAAAACAGTCGTTAGGCCTGTCACATTGTACCTATGGTTCAGAATTTTGGACGGTAAAAGGGATGAAAGACGAGTACATGCGACTGAAATACGAATGTTGAGATGGATGTGTGGTGTGACAATGATGGATAAGATAAGGAATGAATATATAAGGGGAAGTTTGAAAGTAGCGCCAGTGGTAGGAAAGATGAGGGGTAATAGGCTGGCATGATATTATGGGCATATAATGCGGAGGGAGGAAAGCCATGTCAATAGAAGAATGTTAAATATGCATGTGGAAGGAAAAAGAGGAGAGGACGACCAAAGAAAAGGTGGATAGATTGCGTGAAAGAGGATATGCGTGTAAAAGGTGTGACTATGCGTTGACGGATGACAAAAGTGAATAGAAGAAAAAAATCATGTTGTGCCGAACCCACGTAGCGTGAGATAAGGTACGGAAGAAGAAGACTGTACCAATACTTAATACATACAACATGTGGTTTCCAGGACATTAAGCAGAATATAAGCAAAATGGTCGAATGGTCCTTTGTCGACTTCTACTTCTAGGTTTTTGACCAGACGACGAGCTTGTTCATTGAGAACATCCATAAATCCATCGAGAATAGACTGATTGAATGCTGGATTCAGAAGCTTCCTATGTACTTTCCATGTTTGCACTAGAAGAAAATACGGTAATAATAGTCATTTGTTATGCAAGGCTGTAAAGTTGTTATTTTGAGAGTTTGTATTGAATTCCGAGCCAGCAAAGGATTCTAAGGTTGAACCATGAGCGAAGCAAGTAATTCAAAAGTAGAATCCTGAACGTAGCGCGGAATACAGAGGCACGAGAGCAAATAAATTTGCTGTCGTGCGAAACACAACTTTTTATCTCACTATAAAGCGATAAAAAGGTGTCTTTTACGTCAGTACCGTGGAAGTTTACACAAGAAGTTTTTATATTAATAAGGCAGAAGTCTTAGACCGTGACACTCTTATTAATAAACATGGACTAGAGCGAGATTAACTTTATTCCAAGTTGTAAGTTTGTATGTAGTAGCTACATTTCGTAATATAAACAGTAAGGAGAAAGTAAAATAATGCGACTCTACTCTCGGCGTAAAATTTACTTCTTGGTGCCACATGGTTTAACGACTGACTAAGCATAATCTACGCACTAAGTATGCATATTTTTGACCATCAGCCATAGCGTTTGTGTTTGTTGTGTATGATAATAATTAATCAATAAAATGATATTTGATTCATGATTTGTGTTTTCATATCATAAGTTTGTAACGCAAATTAGTTATGTACTTACCTACAAGATCAATTCAGATTATTTCATTGATAAATATGAAGTGAAACTGAAGCATTATTTAAATTTAATTAAATACTTAAGTAAGTTAATTTTTTTAAGTAGGTAGGTACCTACTTTTAATATATAGATTAAAGTTTATTTAATACAATTTGTTTTTAATAATATGTATATTGTTGATTCAATAAAGCTGAAACTAAGTAGGTAGGTGGTATGTTTAATTCAATGGTATCTAAATATATAAAAGGAAAAGGTGACTGACAGACTGATCTATCTACGCACAACTCAAACTACTGGACGGATTAGGCTAAAATTTGGCATGCAGATATTATAGCTATTATGACGTAGGCATCCACTGAGAAAGGATTTTTAAAAATTCTACTACTAAGGGGGTGAAATAGGGGTATGAAATTTTGAAAATAACCGCGTTTCTGAACGTTTCATCATGTGGTAATTTTAATACAAAGAAAAAGGGTAGGTAAGTACTTCCTTAATCTAAGGGTAAGTACGCCAACCAACGTATTTCGTCACGTTCGAATTTCAAATGTCAGTTCAAGCTAGCGGTTAAAATGGACTTTTCCAAATTTTGAACGACAAAAAAGCCTTTCTGAGTGAGTGAGATGAAAAGTTATTTACTTACTTACTTACTTGAATTCTTTGATTTAGGCTTTCACTCCATATTTCACAGGCTAACATACACCTAAAGTGAAATATAGAGTCCGAAATCGAACCCGAAAGGGGTAAGTACGGAAATATTTTGGTTGTAATTAGAAAAAGTGAGTTAAAAAAAAGAATTTACTCACCATCAGCAGTTATTAATCCATCACCAAACCAGGGTTTTCCAAAGTTGTAAAAACCGTCTTTTTCCAAACATGTATTGGTGACAGTCAAACAATCTTCTGGATCTGTTACAACTAGAAAAATATTACATTACTTTTACTATTTCTATAAGAGATTCTAATCTAGCTGATTTTGTCCAGTGACAGTTTTTTTTAAAGAATAATAGCCAAGTATATCATGATGACTTATATTCCCCTTTCCTCCCCAACTAAGCGTAAAGGTTGTGCTAGGAGTAGGTACGACAATAGTGCAAAGAGTTAGGTTTGAATTGGCAACCTTCCGGATTTCAGTCTGCTCCTTTAACCGTTGAGCTATCGAGACTCTTTATCACGTTATCACTGTTATCTCGCTAACGGCTACTGGCAAAGCAGACTTAAGTTGCATCGATGTTATGTTGTTAATATAGACGCCATTCATGTGAAATTCTACAAGAATGCTTCTCAGTGCACCAATAAGATCATTTACATAAAGATTGAAGAAGATAGGGGAGTACGACCCTCCTTGCTTGACACCGCAATCGAAGCCGTAAGATCTTCACATAACACCGTTCCATCTCACATTATTGACCTGGTTTCCATGCCATTATTTTAAATAAATAGCGGTTATTTTATTAGTATTTAACATTCCCCATATTAAGTACAAAAAACCGACTTGCAAAAAAAATTGTGTTATAAATCCTAACCCTAATCCTAATAATATTATAAATGTAAAAGTGTGGATGTTTGGATCTTTGGATATTTGTTACTCAATCACGCAAAAACTACTGGATGGATTTGGCTGAAATTTAGACTGGAGATATATTATACCCTGAATTAACACATATGTTACTTTTTATCCTGGAAAATCAAAGAATTCCCGCGGGGTTTTGAAAAACGTAAATCCACGCGGACAAAGTCGCGGCCATCAGCTAGTAAAGTATAAAATCAGTACCTATCTTATCAATAGGTACTCATATTATCAGTAACCAAATCATAAATACGAAAGTGTTTGCTGGTTTGTCCTTCAATCACGTCGCAATGGAACAACGAATCAACGTGATTTTTGCATGGATACAGTTAAAGGCCTGGAAAGTGACATAGGCTACTTTTTATCTCGAAAAATCAAAGAGTTCCCACGGGATTTTTAAAAAACCTAATTCCACGCGGACGAAGTCGCGGGCATCAGTGAGTATGTAATAAGTACTTACAATATGTAGTTCTGGGTCCAATATAAACAGATATTATAACTCCACCGGCGTTCAAGGAACTATAGCACACCTTTTTCGCTGTATTCCATAATTCTGTAAGAAAAAGTCAAGTTCTTATTCTGTGATATTATGGCCCAATATTAATTTATTTCACAAAACAATATTAATGAACTGGGAACACTGAAAGTGTTTTTTTCTATTAAAGATTAATTTCCTATTGCGAAATGCGTATTTGCGCAACGGATCCGCCTGGCTGTCCAGCGCGGAAATGCAGCCAATATTATTGGCACCATTCCACGCGGCCATGACTTGTACAGTAATAAGATAAGGCTAGCTTTAAGTTTGTAAAATGTTCATATTTACAAATAAAAATTAATAATGTAGGTACCTACCTACTTTTAGCATGAATATAAATATATCTACACATAATTAATTGTTATTATACAAATTGCCTATAGGTACATAATATATTTGCATGCTAAAGTCAGTATGCAGGGATTTTAAGATTATCAGAACTTTGTAAACTACCCATATTTGGCAAATAAATTCATTTCAATTCCAATTTCAATAAGCCCACCCGTGCCAAGCCGTGGGTCAACTAGGTGATTGTAATTAATAATTTATATTACATTATATCCATACTAATATTATAAATGCGAAAGTGTGTCTGTCTGTCTATCTGTCTGCTAGCTTTTCACGGCTCAACCGTTCAACCGATTTTGACGAAATTTTGTACATAGGTAGCTTGCAACCCGGGGAAGGACATAGGCTACTATTTATCCCGGAAAATTTAATAATTCCCACGGGATTTTTAAAAAATTAAATCCACGCGTACGAAGTCGCGGGCATCAGCTAGTTTTTACTATAAATTAAATACTTACGTGAACTGTTTCCAAGTAAAAGGTGAATGTGTCCAATCAGTGGCAAGGCGCCCGGGAGAGGTGGGGGCTCATCTTTATTCCTGTTTCTCCGTCGCCACGCCAATATACCGCACGACAGAAATACTAGTATAAGAGCCACCGCCCACATCATAAATTATTTAAAATTTTATAAAAAATATAAAATTCTATAAAAGGTCGAAAATCGTAAATAACTGTTAAAAATTATTAATTTTTTTATTTTAATTGGGTATTTGACTCCAATTTTTTTATTACTTTATTATAAACTAGGATAAAAATAATGACGTAAACTGAAAAAAGCCAACTAAATCGATCAAATAACAAAAAAGTTATAAGCATTTAAATATTTCTGATTAGATAGCGATATAGCATTTTGACGTCACACCTTACTAATGCCATAGTAGGTAGCTTCGTGCGGTTTCATACAAATTTTCGTTTTGCGAAAAAGGGAAACTTTGTAAATTTTTGTTGGATTTTAATTTTTTTTTCAGCGTAGGTACGTCATTATTTTTATCCTAGTTTATAAAGTAATAATACCTATTTATCAAATTAAAAATTAGGAAAATATCCAATTCACGCAGTTGAATAAAATAATTAATAATTATGTAAACTCAGAACACACGTGAACTTTTCCACTGACAAGAAATGACTCACATTTCTTATAAGCTTAGAACAAGACACACCCGTCACCCAGGTTTCGGTTACCTTGGACTTGTTTTGTGGTTAGTGTGATACAGCCTTAGATTAAAGGTCTATACACACAGCAAAATATGAGTGCTTCGTCAATTAATAATTAATCATTTCGAAACCTGCAAGGAAAACGTATCTCATTTTTCATAATTTTACGGGTGTTCGATCCCGGGCACGCACCCAGCATCTCTAACTTTTCAGAACCCTATGCGTTTTAAGCAATTTAATTAAGGATAAGATCGTGATGAAACCTGCATGCCTGAGAGTTATCTGATCCATATCTGAATTTGTCATCATCATCATGATCAACCCATCGCTGGCTCACTACAGAGCACGGGTCTCCTCTCAGAGTGATAAGGGTTTTGGCCATAATCTACCACGCTGGCCATGTGTGGATTGGTAGACTTCAGCTTCACACACCTTTGAGAACATTATAGAGAACTCTCAGGCATGCAGGTTTCCTCACGATGTTTTCCTTCACCGTTAAAGCAAGTGATATTTAATTAATTAAAACGCACATAGCTCAGAAAAGTTAGAGGTGCATGCCCGGGATCGAACCCTTGACCTCGGATTAGAAGGCGGACGTCCTAACCACTAGGCTATCACAGCTTTCCGTATTTGTATCCGTCACTTTTTTACATAAGGTGCTTTCTATAGTGCACTACTACCAGCTTTTGAATGGCAAATGTAATTTACATCGACCGTTAGAAAGAGATAGCGGTTTCGCAAAGCGTTGTCTCTGTCCTTGAGACTGACAAAACGTCACATAGGTATGAGTGACAGAGACAACGCTCTACGAAGCCGAAACCTCTGTCTAAAGGTTGATGTACAATATTTCCTGCCGGCTACTATACTTTGGCGTCATATTGGCGTTTCAGTCCCGTGGTGGTATACTTAGTATGTGCGGTGCGGGCGTCAGCCGACGCTGCAGCTGCTGTCGTTCGGCGAGTAGGCTAGGAAGCGCGGGTCGGCCGCGCCCATCCATGACCCACGAGGTAATTGCACAAGATCATAATAATGTTGGATCAAGTCCAAGATATCGACTCGTTTTACCAGAAAGAAGCAGCTTGTATACAAACATATACTCTTCCGCGATATGTGTTTCCTACCAATTACAACCCGGGTACAGTACGCGCGGCGAGAGTTTGGCTTTGACCGTTATTGCGCAGAAATCAGAAATTGGGTATCAACGGGCAATTAGTGGGGTGCGGGGCGGGTGTGTAGGCGCACGCGGTGCTCTGATTGGCGCTCCACTGCTCCAGTCGTTCCCTGCCTCTGTTTGTACAATCACGTTCACAAGTGAATTGCTATTTTCGTTAATTGTTTATTATATAAGAATCTGAATAGCACTGCTGCTAAGACTTTTTTTTAATGTTAACTTTTGTATTTAATAATTATTTTAAGTTTTCTTTTGTTTGTATGTACCAATTTTACATGTATCTTGGAATAAATAATTTTATTAAAAAACAATTATTTAGAATTTTCATCGCTGTCTCTGTAAACTTTAAAAGGAAATAAACATTTTATATAAGTAAAATAACTATCAATAGTTTTAATAAATGAAGAAGTTTATCTATTTCGTATTATTTTCTAGCATTATTACCACTGTACATGAATTTTGACCCACTCAAATATCCAACCTGGTACATAAAAAAGGAAAAGTATTGTGTGCGTGACAGTACCCATGCGCAGTAATCCCCTCCACCCGAAGGTCAAAGCCAAACTCTCGCCGCGCGATCTGTATCTTTAAAACAAGAGTAAATAGGCATCTTCTAGGTAAACGCGTCCCATCTTAGGCCACATCGTCACTTCCCATCAGGTGTGATTGTGGTCAAGCGTATACCTATAATGAATAAATAAAAAATAAAAAAAAATATTTTTTGTATTCTTCCGTGTGGATTTAGGTTTCTTGAAATCCCATGGGAACTCTTTGATTTTTCGGGATCAAAAGTAGCCCATGCCCTTCACGGGGGTGCAAACTATCTCTGTACCAAATTTCATCGAAATCGATTAAACGGATGAGCCGTGAAAAACTAGCAGACAGACATTACACACATATTGACTTACTCAACAAAAAATATACAATTTTGTATCTTACATAATATTGATGTAGTTTACTTTAAGAAGTTATTAAACTTGACCTTACCTTAAGCTGCGTATTTTATCTATATTAAAAAACTATTTAACGATTTACCATAGCAGTATTTTTTATGTTCCTAAAGACATAAATAATAATAATAATCAATAACAGGTTTTGAAACACTTAACCAATGTCCTTACCATTAGTGCGAGTTCATACTATATCTCAAAAAGTCGAACAAGTTGTAATAGAAAAAAAATATGACTGCCGTGCCAAACTAAACTAAAAAACAAAAAAATCACATTTGAAATATGTTGTATATTTCAAATGTGATTTATGACGTGACGTCGTATTGAATTTTTTTTTTTTTCAAAAAATTACAGCCAGACGAGTCACTTGAGATGATGTAAGGATTTTAACCATATCATATACAACCAAATCTGTTCAGGCATTCAGGAGTTTGGTGGGATAAAGAAACTCACATACAAACATGAATCCTGAAAACATTACACTCCTTTTTTTGGAAATCGTATAAAAAGCGAGTGTCGAAACGTTGTCATGTTTTAACTCAGATCTGAGAAAGTTTCATACCTATTAGTTCTTATCGGTTGGAAGGGCACTCCTCCATTTATAAAATTCAGTTGATGATTTGAAAGCACTTATGAAAGTTTATTTGAGTAAAATTTCTCCATAAGTATTTCTATTTCTAGAGTAAAATTGACTTAGGCTTTTAACAGCTAATGTAATGATTAATGAGTATAAGCCCTATCTAAACTTATAATATTTATCTGTACGTCAAACTACGCCTACAGTCTGCAATATACTTACTTTTAAAAATAAAATGGGTGTAGGCACTGAATTTAACTTTTCAAATAATAAAAGGCTAGGTCCATTTTTTATTCTATCCATTTCGATCGATTTTATTCTGGCATTATTGTTTTTCAACACTAGAAGTTTATCAACGTTGTCGATACGTGCAAACTCATACTAAGCTTAGTGTTATTTTTCTACATTTTGTTTCTCTGAACGAGAGTTATTGTACAAAAACGTTAATTTGAATTTCATCCAGTATAAATTTTCAATTTACATTTAAACCTTTACGGCGATTAGCACTGCACTCCCGTCATCCGTGAGAATACCAGCGATTATCTACGACATCATAATATGTCATAAGCTGCCACACAAAACAAAAAAGGAGCGTATTTTCACGGACTCGGATCGAATGAGTGCGTAACCGCCGTCAAGGTTTATTTTCTTATTTCAATTGTCACATGATGTCCCGATACTGGCTTTAGCAGGACGTCCATCTTTGTCACCATCCACAAGTGATTTCCAAACACCCTGTAGCGTCGGAACACGTGAGCCAGGGTGGTTTTCATTGACATTAAAGCATATACTTTCCCTGAAAATACAAATAATTATAATTGAGATGATGGTTATGCAGTGATGACATAATATTTTGTGATACTAGCTTATGACACACATACTTTAGCATTTTTTATAATATTAGTATGGATTATTTGTCCAAGCCAAGATCAATATTTACGTTACCTATACAGTATCTCCGCCCCATACCAAAGCCAGCAAATGCAGTGGGACATTTAGGCAATGTTTTAGAGTCCAGCCAGCGTTCTGGCTTGAATTCCTCAGCATCTGGACCCCACATGGGGTGTCTGTGGACTCCATAGACCGACAGGAAACACGTTCGACCCTTCGAGAGGGTGCAATTGCCTGTAAAAAAAAACAATGAGAAAATCAAAACAGCACCTTAGGTTTCACAAAAATCTTAAAAAAAACAAAAAATAACCTAGTACCCTTGCTTAGTCGAAATGGTAATTAAAATAGCTGCCATTTTCACAAAGTTGATTAAAAAAAATGATTTGTCGATAAAATTGTAACCCACACTGTATATTCGAAGGTTGCTGATTCAATTCCTGTTAGATTCAATTTGGGAATTTATAGTTTCAAAATGGGCCAGGTTGGGTCTGGTGGGTTCAATATAACTGCCTTACCCTTTCCAGGCTAGTCCCTAACTATTTTAGACGGCATGGTTTCTTATTTTATCTTCTCACCAAATGAGATCGCAGTCAAGGGCCAACTTGTTATCATTAAATTGTAATAAAAAAAAATCTTACGTAGTTTGACGTCTTGATCGAGATATCTTATAATAAAAGGTGCGATGGGATAAATCCGTATGCTTTCTTTCAACACAGCCTCCAGGTATACCAGCCTCAACAGATCTTGCTTCGTGACCTCCCTGTCTTCGTCACCGAAAACATCGTGCAACCTGAAAAATGTCCATTCTGATTTAAAACTAACACTTCCTCCTCTTTGAAGTACATCGTCATTCCTTCTATTTATTCAAAATGCTCAGGGGTTTCTTGATTGTGATCTTAACTTATGCGACTTGAAGTAACTGTGCCTTAGTATTAAAATTGTGTTGTAAAACTTATGAGATATTTAACAACGGGGCTAAATACGGGGCATGGCGTAGCGGAAGAAACAGCCAAAATTGATCCTCCAAAATTAGTGACCCATTGGTGTACCAAGTACCAACCAGGATAATCAACTGATAAGCCACACCACATTAACCTGTTAAAACATTTTAGTGGCAGTTGTCTTGTGCAAAAGTTCAAACCCCCGTCTATTATTAGGAAGAGATTATGAAGCTTAGCAATCAGAGATGATGAGAATCTCTCAAACACAAATAACTTACTCTTCAAAAATTTTCTGCTGAACCTCATGGTAGGATCCAACCAAAAGAATCGTATACATAAGTACAGTTGCTGATGTGTCGTGACCACCAAACAACATGGTGTCAACATGTTCCCTGATCTCCTGGTCGTTGAAAGCACCTTTCTCTATTGCTAGTTCAAGGAGAAGGTCCATGAAAGGTCGGAATTTTGGACCTGTAAAGAATTTGATTTTTATCATAACTAGGCTTGGCTTTGGCTTGATTGTTATCTCACCCAATGACATATATAGCAATCACACAAGAGTGCATATTGCACACAAGGAATCGAATTGTTTTGCGTAATACGTGTCCGTTATTGGTATTTGTTTTACCTTTTGTCGTGTCTTCAGTCACTTTGTTAAGTTTATTATTCAAGTATTCTGCTTTTCTCTTTTTAAGAACCTGTGAAATTATGACATTAATAAGCATGCAATTTTATAAATAAAGTAGTTTACATAAAATTTTATACCACCCATATCACTAATATATATAAATATGTGAAAGTTTATGGAGTTTCCTTTAATCACGCAACGGAGCAAGCAACGGATCAACGTGATTTTTTTCATGGATATAGTTAGAGCCCTGGAGAGGACAGGATACTTTTATCCCAAAAAATCAAATTAAAAAAACCAAAATCCACGTGGACGAAGTCGTGTGTAACGAAGTTTTGAAGAAAATTTTCTCTCTGGCATAGACCTAAATATTCTGATACAAGCTATTCACAATGATGAAGTTGCGAGAATAAGCTAATCCTCTTAAAAATTTACTTACAGTGCTTGACATATTGTGTAAGATCTTCAGATACTCATCCTGCTTCCTCTTCAAGGAGGACCAGTTAAACACGATGTCACTGTGCAACCAAAACTTCAGCAACCTCTTTATTATACATTTGAACATGGCCTCTGTTGCATGAACGTATTCGCTATTCAGTAAGGTCTCGTCACTAAAGTCCACTGCCATAACATTTACTAAAAAATTATAAAAGGATAATAATTTTGTGTGACATCCCCAGAGACACTAAACTGCAAACTACTATTCTAATTCTAAATTACAGTTAGCATCAGGGAAAAATAACTGTGAACTTGTACATTGATGTTGTTATGACTTGTACATTGGTGTCGAGAAGAGAAATCTCGATTTGACGGCATGCCTTAATTAAGCGCTTCTTAGAAATGCATTATACTTAATGTATGTACTTAATACATACAGCATGTGGTTTCCAGGACATTGAGCAGAATATAAGCAAAATGGTCGAACGGTCCTTTGTCGACTTCCATTTCTAGGTTCTTGACCAGACGACGAGATTGTCTGTTGAGAACGTCTATAAATCCATCGAGAATAGACTGATTGAATGCTGGAGTCAAAAGCTTCCGATGTACTTTCCATGTTTGTACTAGAAGAAAATATGAGAATAAAGTTATTTACATAATAAGTATGTGCTTGAGTGAAACATGAAATAAAAAACCGCTCAAGTGCAAGTCGGACTCGCACACGAATGGTTCCGTACCATCATACGTATCACTTTTATGTAAAACACTGCAAGTTAATGGCGGACTGCGCCATCTATATGTGATTTAGTAAATGGATTTTTTTGTGATGTAACCATAAATTCACAGTTTCGGATTTGTTCCTTTATTTGTTTTATAAGACCTACTTACCTGCCAAATTTCATGATTCTAGGTCAACGGGAAGTACCCTATACGATTTCTTGCCAGACACGACAGACAGAGAGACGGACAGACAGACTGGCAACTGATAAGTGATCCTATAGGATCTCTTTGTGGAGAAAACCCTATAAGAGTTCCTTTTTCATTCTGAGGTACGGGAAAAGTAAGAAAAAAAGAGTTTACTCACCATCAGCAGTTATCAATCCATTACCAAACCAGGATTTTCCAAAGTCGTAAAAGCTGTCCTTTTGCAAACATGTGTTGGCAACAGTCAAACAATCTTCTGGGTCTGTTACAACTAGAAAAACATTTGATTTTACTATTTTTACAAGCGCGGATTTTGTCCAGTGAGAGTAATCACCCTACCGGCCAAAACTATATGTCACATGAGTGCTTATGTTGTTAGCACTTAGCATAAACACCATTAATAATATGACATCCCAGACGAGTGTTGCTCAGTGCACCAATAAGGTCATTTACATAAAGATTGAAGAAGATGGGCGAGCACAACCCTCCTTGCTACACACCGCAATCCAAGCTGTAAAGTCTTGATATGGCACCGTCCCATTTCACATATTTATTGACCTGGTTTCCATACCAGTATTATAAAATAGCAGATTTTTTTGTATTTCATATTCGTCATATTTAATACAAAAAAGTTCGACATGCCATCCAAATAAAAACTTAGGTCAAATAAATAAAGTATTGATGTTATAATAATTAATATATGTAATTATTAGAACTTACAGTATGTTGTTCTGGGTCCAATATAAAGAGATGTAACACCACCGGCGTCCAAGGAATGATAACACATCTTTTTGGCTGTATTCCATAAATCTGTACGAAAAAGTCATGTTATTCTTCTGCGTTAGATTTCAACAATAAAGCGGAAAAATATCAAGGAACTGAAAACAATGCGTTCGCGAAGTATTTTGTGTTGAAGATTCAGATTCAGTGAATGTGAAAGTGTTCTGTCTGTATGTTTGTTACCTTTTCAAGGCCCATCCGCTACACCGATTTTGACATAGCTTGTTTTTAATAGCTCCCGGTGTTTGACTTAATCCACTAATTATTACTATATAATTTATCATAGGAAAACCAAAGAGTTACTATAGAATTTTTAATAAACCTAAATCCACGCGGACTAAGTTGCGGGAATCGTCTACTAGATGATTCCCGCAACATTCATTCATTTTATAGAAATGACCAATGGACGACTGTGTGTATGTATGTATGTATGTGTGTCTGTTCCTAATTCCTACGTTCGCTTGTAACTACTCAAAGCTGAGACACTACTTAGTACAGTATGCGGCAGAAAATAATGTACATCGACCTTTAGAAAGAGATAGTGGTTTTGTAGAGAATTGTCTTTGTCGTTGAGACCGACAAAACGTCATATAGGTATGAGTGACAGAGACAACGCTCTACGAAGCGTTCATTTGGTTATCAGATGTTTAAAGGTCGCACATTTACGATAGATTTGTGCGAGGCCTTAAGGTGACGCAGGACGCTCGACCGAAATTGGTGGCACACGTGAGTAATCTGGTTGCTTTTCACCTTACAAACATTGTATGAGAAAGGTGAGAAGCACGATGATTTTCCCTGAAATCAAGCGCGCGAAAAGGGTTTAGGGAAAGTGTTTTTGAGAAAAATATATTAAATGTATGTTTGCAAAGTAAAGATATTTCAACTAATAAATAAATAAACTTTGTCTAAAGTTAAATTGTTTTAGAATTTCCACACTCCTAATCTTAATTTATTTACGCCCCCCAAAGTTGACATAAATTTAGTTTTAAAATAGGAATATTTCGTGGCTCGTAACTTTAAAATCCATATTTTTTCAATGTTTACATCATTATATCAATAAACCTATATGACAGGAAGACAAACCGTAACGTGTAAATACGTGTAAATACTTAGTTTTGAGCGTATAATCAATGAATACCCTCATTATAAATGCGAAAGTGTGTTTGCTTGTTGGTTTGTTGGTTTGTCCTTCAATCACGTCGCAACGGTGCAACGGATTGACGTGATTTTTTGCATAAAGACCTGGAGAGTGACATAGGCTACTTTTTATCCCGGAAAATCAAAAAGTTTCCACGGGATTTTAAAAAAACCTAATTCCACGCAAACGAAGTCGTGGGCATCAGCTAATATCAAAATAATTACCATCCTACGTTTGTATGAAGAAAGCACTGAATTGCGCCCTCTTAAAGTGAAATACTTACGTGAACTGTTTCCAAGAAACAGGTGAATATGTCCAATCAGTGGCAAAGCGCCCGGGAGAGGTGGGGGCTCATCTTTATTCCTGTTTCTCCGTCGCCACGCCAATATACCGCACGACAGAAATACTAGTATAAGAGCAACCGTCAACATTATCAATTTTTAAAAACAAGCAATTTCTATAAAATTCCGTAGCTACTTATGCCGTAAACAAATGTTAAAATATTTATTAAAATTTCCAATTTCATTCATTAAACGAAATAAATATATGTAGCACTGAACACAAGTGATCTTTACTATTGACAAAAATCATTGATGCCGGAATCAGATGATTTGAATTTCTTAGAACTAGATTCGCGGGAGGTCTTGTTATTGTGTTTTGGTTGGAAGCGTCGCAAATTAATATAGCTAGGTACCGTGACCATTGATTTAACATAAGTAACTGTATTTTTTGTTAAAAAGACATAAATCACAAGACATTAATTTCAAGGGGCGGACCAACAAATTCCTAAAAGGCCGGCAACGCATCGGCGGCTCCTCTGGTGCTGCAAATGTTCATGGGCGGCGGTAATCACTTAACATCAGGTGACCCACCTGCTCGTTTGCTCGCTATATCTATTTAAAAAAAAAAAAACATTTTCAATAGCAGGTTTTGAAACGAAGCTGTAAGAGAACCAAGGGGTTCTTCTTCTGCCTTCTTTATTTCGGATCTTATCCTTCAGGGAAACTCCTTATATAGCGCTCTAAAGAGATTCGAATTTGTTGTTCGATTTCTTTTAAAGAATATTAGCCATGTTAAATGATTAATTTTCATATTAATTAATATTAATATTGAAACATAACCAGTACCCTTAATGCGAGTTCATACATTTCAATAAGTCTAACAAGTCGTAATTAAAAAATTAAAAACACGACTGCATTCCGTGTCAAAATGAACTAAAAGGTAAAAAAAATAACATAAATACCTATACAGCCATCGTATTGAATTTTCATTTTTCAAAAACAAATAGCCATACACTTGGGATGATGTAAGAATTCTAACGATACCCCATACATGATACCACTGTTCAAGCATTTAGGAGTTATGATGGAATAAAGAAACTCACATACAAACATGAACCCTGAAAACATAGTCGTGTAAAAATCGCGAGTTTCAAAACGTTATTATGTTTTAACTCAGGTAGCAAGTTTCATATTGGTTTTCCTCGGTCGGAACGGCACTCCTTCAATTCACTCACTCACACAAACACAAACTCACTGGACGATTCAAAAGTACTTGTAAAAGTTTAATTGAATAAAAAATAATTTTATGCTAAACACGGTCAAGCGTTAGATCGTATAATATTATGTCAGTAGCTGGTTCGCGTGATTTCGTCTACCTGGACTTAGGTTTGTAAAAATCCCGTGGGAACTTTTTGATTTCCTGGAATAAATCCTATAACGGTTAAACGCACAACAGACGGAAACGTTTAAGTGCGGAAACCAGCCCAGAGCCAAGAAAGAAGAAGAACAGTTAAATGGACGGGCTTTTAAGAATCCCGTGGGAAGTCTTCAATTTTCCGGGCTAAAAATATGTCCGTCCCCAGGATGTACCTAAGCTAACTCTATAGGTATCCATCAAAATCGGTTGAACGATCGATTCAGACGAACATTACAAACAAACTTTCGCAATTATAATCTATATATATATATATAAAAGGAAAAGGTGACTGACTGACTGACTGACTGACTGAATGACTGACTGACTGATCTATCAACGCACAGCTCAAACTACTGGACGGATCGGGCTGAAATTTGGCATGCAGATAGCTATTATGACGTAGGCATCCGCTAAGAAAGGATTTATAAGCTAGTTACCTATTACCTATATTTAAGTATGGATATTGATTATTGGATATGGATTATTCCAAATTTCAGGTTGAGAGCTATAACAGTACTATTATATATTCTGTGGCTATCATCATCATCATCATCATGATCAACCCATCGCCGCCGGCTCACTACAGAGCACGGGTCTCATCTCAGAGTGAGAATGGTTTTGGCCATAGTCTACCACGCTGGCCATGTGCGGATTGGTAGACTTCACACACCTTTGAGAACATTATGGAGAACTCTCAGGCATGCAGGTTTTCTCACGATGTTTTCCTTCACCGTTAAAGCAAGTGATATTTAAATAATTAAAACGCACATAACTCCGAAAAGTTAGAGGTGCGTGCCCGGGATCGAACCCCCGACCGCCGATTAGAAGGCGGACGTCCTAACCACTAGGCTATCACAGCTATATTCTGTGGCTATAGTTGTTAAATACTCAAATAAGTAGCTGTGACGTGACGAATGGACAAAGTTGATAAGGATTTTTTTTGCCATTTCGGTATAGAACCCTAAAAATATATTATAAATCTATTAGTAAAAAATACCTATTCGCTTACCTATAAAAAACAAAGGTCATGGTCATGATAATATTTTTTTAAAGATGGGCTCTATTAACCAACGCATCTAATAAAATACTAGTTCTCTCCCACGACTTCACCATGTCATCATCATCATCATGATCAACCCATCGCCGGCTTAGGTACTATTGAACATGGTTCTCCTTTCGGAATAAGAAGGATGTAATAGTCTACCACGCTGGCCAAGTGTGGTTTATCAGATTTCACACTTGAGAACATTATGGAGAACTCTCAGGCATGCAGAGTTACTCATGATGTTATCCTTCACCGTTACTTAATTGCTGAAAACGCACATAACTCCCAAAAGTTAGAAATGCGTGCCCGGGATCGAACCCCTGATTTGCCAAATAGAAGGGATACGTCTAGGCTAGGCACTATCACCGCTTTTAGGCTAGGAACTGTAGTATTACGTAGCCTAAATGTATAAAAGAAAAAGGTGACTGACTGACTGACTGACTGATTGACTGACTGATCTATCAACGCACAACTCAAACTCCTGGACGGATCGGGCTGAAATTGGGCATGCAGATAGCTATTATGACGTAGGCATCCGCTAAGAAAGTATTTTTGACAATTCAACCCCTAAGGGGGTCAAATAGAAGTTTGAAATTTGTGTAGTCCACGCGGACGAAGTCGCGAGTCGTTTATGCACCCTCTAATTACAGCTATCTCCGCCACCGCTCCAAATTTTTCGTAAGTCCGTTTAGTCGCACGGTAGCGCGCTCCAGGTCACCCATACCGCGCACTTTGACTGCGCTCAACGCGCTGCTGAAAGAGTCCCCTCGCTGTGACATATTTGCTGACAAATGGGCTGACCTCATGGGTCAGATTTTGCATTTTTGTGAAAATTTATAATTTTGCTTTTTAAAATTTATAATTTTAACAATTTTTGTATGTATGTTTATGTTAGTTTGTACTCGTAGTTTAATTAGTGTAATGGGCTTTATGGCCGTTCTAATTAAATAATAAATAAATAAATAATAATAATAATAATAAGCTAGTATAAATTATTAAAGTAGAACCAGTGTAGGTTAATAACCTTCACACGGATTTATCTACCTAGTAGCTGTATCTTTGAAGATTATAATTAATATTCTGAATTCTTCTGATACGCACTAGACCAGTTTTTTATAACAACATACGAAACAAAAAATACAATTTTATTTTGTACACTAGCTGATGCCTGCGGCTTCGCCCGCGTGGTTTTAGGTTTTTAAAAATCCCATGGAAACTTTTGATTTTTCCAGGACAACAGTAGCACGGTAATGTTATCTATACAGTATTGTAACTCGGCCGTATCTTTGAAATAAATACCTACAGCAGCGCAATACGTAAACATGCGATAGGGCTGCCCGCCTCCGGGATGTTAATTACATTTGCTTACTTTGTGTTTAATATGTTCTTGTCATATTAAATATGTACTTGAACTTATTTTTAGTGAAGAAAACGCGCGGTTATTAAAAAAACAAAACACCGTCGGTTCGTCACTGCGGCACAGTCGCGACTGGCTGCACCACGAGCGCACCGCGAGATCGAGGCGCGTAGGTATAGCTCGCGTTTCGCCCGTTTGTATGGAGTTGGAATACTGCCTATAACATTACCGTGACAGTAGCCTATCAGTACCTAGTAGCCTGTCCCCGGGATTCAAGGTATCTCTGCACCGAATTTCGTAAAAACAGTTAAACGGATGATTCTTCGAAAATCCCGTGGGATCACTACGATTTAGGAATGCAATTCCTAAATCGTAGTCCTTATCATTTATTATTGCCCGCGACTAGGGTTGCCAGGTCGCCAAATCTAATAGCCGGACAGACCAGCCAGTTTGGCCGGACATTTGGGTAGGAAGGCCGGACACCCTACATTATTGAGGATTTTGTGTCTTAGTATTAATAGGTACGACAAACAAATTGTATGTAAAATCAAGCTTTTATTATTATTGTCATAAATCTTGTTGTAAGCCGGCACTGCCGCCTACGGGAGTGACCGACAGTCGACTCGCCTGCGCTCGGCCACGCTCGTTTGCGAAATGTAAAAAGCCTAACAAAAGCCGGACAAGCTGGACACCGTTTATTTTGGCCGGACATGCAATCAAAAAGCCTACCTATGTCCGGCTTTATCCAGACGCCTGGCAACCCTACCCGCGACATCGTCCGCGTGGATTTAGGTCTTAGGTCTTTAAGAATCCCGTGGGAAATTTTTAATTTTCCGGAATAAAAAGTAGCCTATGTCACTCTCCAGGTCTTTAACTATACCCATGCAAAATATCACATCAATCCGTTGCTCCGTTGCGACGTTATTGAAGAACAAACCAACAATCAAACACACTTTCGCATTTATAATAGGGATAGTGATGAGATATTTATTGTCACGGCAATAGAAAAAATACATACCTACTGTGAAAATTCAAATGTTCAAATCACGTCATTTCGATGTTAATGAGACATGGTTCCAGCGCAATAGCAATTTGCGGGACTTCGAACATTAATAAGATAAAAAATAAGATAAATTAAAAAATAATTGTCAGTTTTAGTTTTTAATAAAAAAATATGTTTTATTGTTTCCTCATTTCAATAGATACATGGTGTCCCGATAGTGTCCTCAGCATAACGTCGATCTTAGACGCCATTGTCAAGTGATTTCCGGACACCCTGTAGCATCGGAACACGTGAGCCAGGGTGATCTTCATTGACATTGAAGCATGTGATTTTCCTGAAAGCAAAAGTAGGTAGGATCTTTTTATGTTTGTCTGCATGTTCGTTACTTATGCGTTTGCACATCAGTCACCCATTGAATTGAAACTTTGTAGTTTGTACAATTGTTGTTGGAACTTACAGGAAACCGAAAACATTACCTATTTCTATTGACGATCTTTCTGACGCAGTGATGAGCGCTGTGGTCTCATAAGTGGGAGGACCCGGGTTCGATTCCCGGCAGGGAAAGGCATTCATTTATCACCAGATGAGGTCGCACTCAAGGGCTAGCAATTCAATTATCGTCATTACAATGAAATGAAAAAATGGTCAAGTGCGAGTCGGACTAACTACACACGAAGGGTTTCGTACCGCCGACCAAGAAATAACACTTTTTATTTTTTTTAAAGCGGTAATAGAAATACACATTACGTGAAAATTTCAGCTCTCTACCTATTACGGTTCATGAGATACAGCCTGCTGACAGACAAACAGACGGACCGACGGACGGACGGACAGGTGGACAGCGGAGGCTTAGTAACAGGCGCGTTGGCACCTTTCTCAATTTTTTTTATTGAGATGTAGGTACAAGTTAACCCTTGACTGTAATCTCACCTGGTGGTAAGTGATGATGCAGTCTAAGACGGAAGCGGGCTAACCTGGAAGGGGTATGGCATTATATTACCTAAGCAATTCCTTTTTCCCATGCCAAAGCCAGCCAGCGCGTTAGGACATTCTGGCATCAACGCAGGGTCCAGCCAACGTTCTGGCATGAATTTGTCAGCATCGAAACCCCACATGGGGTGTCTGTAGACTCCGAAGATGAACAAGATGCAGGTTCTACCTTTCTTCAGAATGCAGTTTTCTGGAATGATAAAAGAAACTAATCAGTAACCTTATTATAAATGCGAAAGTGTGTTTGTTTGTTGGTTTATTGGTTTGTTGTCCTTCAATCACGTCGCAACGGTGCAACGGATTGACGTGATTTTTGTATCGGTATAGATAAAGACCAGGAGAGTGACATAGGCTACTTTTTATTCCGGAAAATCAAAGAGTTCCTACGGGATTTTTAAAAAAACCTAATGCCACGATGAAATCGCGAGCATCAGCAGTTTACAATATTTATACGGGAAAAACTGACTGAACTATTTTATAATATCAACGTACTGTTCAAACCCTTGCCTTGTGTAAAACCTATATAAAATTTGAAATTTTACAACATAATGTGGACATACACTAGTCATCATCCCAACTAGATACCCGTTCCGTACCTCAAAAGGAAAAACGGAACCCTTATAGGATCGCTCTGTTGTCTGTCTGTCTGTCCGTCTGTCTGTCCGTCTGTCTGTCAAGAAACCTACAGGGTACTTCCCGTTGACCTAGAATCATGAAATTTGGCAGGAAGGACCCTTATAGCTGGCATTAGGGAAAATATCTGAAAACCGTGAATTTGTAGTTACATCACACAAAAAATAATAATTTGTGGTCATAAACTAATAACTAGTATTTTCAATTTTCGAAGTAAGATTACTATATCAAGTGGGGGTTCATATGAATGTTCTTCATCTGTGCACTCTAAAACTGATTTTTATTTATTTGTATGCATCATAGTTTTTAAGTTATCATGCAAAATGTCGAAAAAATAGGACTGAATTACGGAACCCTCGTTGCGCGAGCCTGACTCGCACTTGGCCGGTTTTTGATAAGAACCACCCTTTGTACCTTGTAGAAAGAACTACTAACTTAACTTGACATCTTGATCTAGATGCCTGGTAATGAGAGGCACTGTGGGGTAAATGCGCATGCTCTCTTTTATTACAGCCTCCAGGTACACCAGCTGAGACAGATCTTGCTTCGTGATGTCCCTGTCTTCGTCGCCGAAAACACTGTGCAATCTGAAAATGCGAACTTCAAATAAAACAGATGTTTTTAACCAGATTTTGCTTAGTTTATTCTAATAAGTAGGTACCTATAGTAAGCGAAAGGTCGAGATGGCTATCGGGGATGGAACGCCCCGCACACCCGCACAGCCCCCGCACTAACCCGGTGCGGGTAACGTATGTGACTATATTTAAGAAACACCAGCTATTACAAAAAGCTACTTACTCTTCTAGCTGTGGTAGCCTAGTGGTTAGGACGTCCGCCTTCCAATCGGAGGTCGGGGGTTCGATCCCGGGCACGCACCTCTAACTTTTCGGAGTTACGTGCGTTTTTAAGTAATTAAAATATCACCTGCATGCCTGAGAGTTCTCCGTAATGTTCTCAAAGGTGTGTGAAGTCTGCCAATCCGCACTTGGCCAGCGTGGTAGAGTATGGCCAAAACCCTTCTCACTCTGAAAGGAGACCTGTGCTCTGTAGTGAGCCGGTGATGGGTTGATCATGATGATGATGATGATGACTTACTCTTCAAAGATTTTCTCCTGAACATCAGGATGGGAGCCAACCAGCAGCATCATGCACATCACCAGATTGGCGACTGTGTCATGAGCACCAAACATCATGGTATCCACATGCTCTCTGATCTGTTGGTCGGTGAAGGCATCTTCCTCTATTGCCAGTTCAAGGAGGAGGTCCATGAAGGACTTAAATTTTGGAACTGAAATCAAGGATTCCTTTTCATACATGTTTTGACGACCTCCCTTAGGCAATCTCAAAGCACATGTGCAATGGTGAGAGCTATAATTTCCAGCAGGGTCAAATTTGAGATTTATCTAGTCTAGATCTAGATATTATATAAAAGGAAAAGGTGACTGACTGACTGACTGATCTATCAACGCACAGCTCAAACTACTGGACGGATCAGGCATGTAGATAGCTAATGAATGACGTAGACATCCGCTAAGAAAAGATTTTTGAAAATTCAACCCCTATGGGGGTAAAATACGGCTTTGAAATTTGTATAGTCCACGCGGATAAGTCGCGAGCGTCAGGTAATTTTGAATAAATTATTTGAGAGAGCTCTCTGCGAGATTTACTATTTAACTAAATATTAATTTTTACCATTTATTTCGTCTTCAGTTTTCTTGCTTGCTTTATTTTTCATGTAATCTTCTTTTCTCTTTTTCAAAACCTGTAAAGTTAAATTGAAAAAAAAATTAGAAAAACAAAAATTTAATCAAATCTTTAACATAAACAGTAATATTGCTTATTATAATAGTTACAGTGTTTGAAGCATCATGCAAAATCTTCAGACAGCCATCCTGCTTCCTCTTCAACGCAGACCAGCGGTACATAAAGTCGCAGTGGAACCAGGGTTTCTGGAATCTCCGGATAAGGATGTCCAGCATCTGGTCCATGGCTCCGGCGTAGGTGGTGTTGACCACACTCTTGTCACCGAATTCCTCTCCCAAAACCGTTACTAAAAATAATACAGCTTTTTGGCACGTTGAGCGATTTTAGAATGGAAACTTCGACATCACGTCACTGACATGCTGATGTTAATCTAAATATATAAAGGAAAAGGTGACTGACTGACTGACCTGTCTATCAACGCACAGCTCAAACTACTGGACGCATCGGGCTGAAATTTGGGATGCAGATAGCTATTATGACGTAGGCATCCGGTAAGAAAGGATTTTTGAAAATTCAACCCTTAGGGGGTGAAATAGGGGTGTAGTCCACGCGGACGAAGTCGCGAGCATAAGCTAGTATATACTAATATTAAAGATGTATGTCTGTCTGTCTATCTGCTAGCTTTTTACGGCCAATTTTGATGAAATTTGGTACAGAGTTAGCGTACATCCTGGGGAAGGATATAGCGGCATTAGAAATACACATCATGTGAAAATTTCAACTCTCTACCTATTACGGTTCACGAGATACAGCCCGCTACAGACTGACGGACGGACGGACAGCGGAGGCTTTGTAATATAGGGTCCTACTGACACTCTTCGGGTACAGAACCCAGAACATTAAAATACTTACAGCATGTAGTTTCCAGAGCATTTTTCCGAATATAAGCCAAATGATCGAAGGGTCCCTTGCCAGCTTCCGTCGCCAACTCCTCGACCAACCGGCGAGCCTGTGCATTGAACACGTCCAGGAATCCTTCTATAACAGCCTGATTGAATGCTGAATCTAATAAACTGCGATTTTTTTTCCATATAGGCACTGAAAAAAACATTATAAGATAAATAATATCTGTCCCAGCTGTAGGTACTCGCGTGTTTAGTCGACGTTAGCCCGACTAGTTTCGAACTATTATAAGTAATGTAAGTAATATTAATAATTAATTAACTAATATTAGTAAAAGTAACTAATATTCGTATTATAAGATAAGTAGGTATACTAGCTTATGCCCGCGACTTCGTCCGCGTGGACTACACAATTTACAAACACCTATTTTACTTCTAATGGGCTTGAATTTTCAAAACTATCTTCATGCCTTTCAGCCCGATCCGTCCAGTAGTTTGAGCTGTGCATTGATAGATCACTCAGCTAATATAGATTTTATGTATTTAGACTCCCCGAATAATTTACACACGGGCTCCTAGTTTTTATCATAGAAAATCAAAAATTTCCCTTGGGATTAAAAAATTTTTTTTCTACGCGGACGAGGTCACTAATCGCGGCCATCATCCAATAAGAAATTAAATTGTGAAATTTCCCTAACCGTTTTTAAAAATTACTAACTTTTTCCAAAGTAGGTATAAGCCCTTCCCGTTTCTGCCCTTTTGAAACTTTTTGAAATAAGTAACTGCAGTAAAATATTAATATATACATAGGTACTTACCTACCTACTTAGTCCGTAAAAAATGACTCCTCGCACGCCATTTTAACTCTATGGACCAACTGTCATGACAAAAGTACGGTTAACGTGACTGTGCAGTCAAAACCGCGGCGCGTGCGCGAACGGACTCCCTTGAAAAAGGACCCCGGATGGGTTCGAAACTAGTCGGGCTAACGTCGACTAAACACGTGAGTACAGCCGGGACAGATATTATTTAGAATGGAAATCACTCACGGTAGTTTAAACGCTAAAATTTACGATTCTAGTCCTTGAATTGGACCTGTTACAGCTTTATTATAAGTATAGTTAAGGACTAAAATCGTGCATTCGACATTTTTGACACAAAACGTTAAAATGGCGCGTGAGGAGTTAAATTATACGCGTTACTTACTGGAACTCGTCAGTAATCCATCGCCGAGCCAAGGTTTTGCGAATTTGTAATAGTTGACTTTTTCAAAACATGTGTCAGCGATTTTCAAAAAGTCGTCAGGATTTGATACGACTGTAATTATAAGTAAGATTAATTAAATAAGTGACCAGTTCTTCAAACTTGTATAAATATACAAGTTTGAGGAACTGGTCACTTATTTAAACTCACTTATTATTATTCACTGGTTAAAATTAACGAGCCACAAAAATAGATAATGATGACATTAAAAAAAAAAATTCTGCTCAACAAATTATTGACAATCAAAAGTGATACTCCAATGTTACCCCATCATCATCATCTTCATCATGATCAACCCATCGCCGGCTTACTACAGAGTACGGATCTCCTCTCAGAATGAGAAGGGTTTTGGCCATAGTCTACCACGCCGCCCAAGTGCTGATTTTTAGACTTCACACATCTTTGAGAACATTATGGAGAACTCTCATGTTTCCTCACGATGTTTTCCTTCAGCGTTAAAGCAAGTGATATTTATTTACTTAAAACGCACATAACTCCGAAAAGTTAGAGGTGCGTGCCCGGGATTGAACACCCGACCTCCGATTAGGAGGCGGACGTCCTAACCACAAGACTATCGTCGCTATAACCAATCATTCATCACTACAACAACCTATTTTGTACAAATAATTTAATAATAATAATAATCATCTTTATTTGTAACTAGCTTATGCTCGCAACTTCGTCCGCATGGACTACTCAAATTTCAAACCCCTACTTCACCCCCTTAGGGGTTGAATATTCAAAAATCCTTTCTTAGCGGATGCCTACGTGATAATAGCTATCTGCGTGCTAAATTTTAGTCGCTTTATCCAGTAGTTTGAGCTGTGCGTTGATAGATCAGTCAGTCAATCAGTCAGTCAGTCACCTTTTCCTTTTATATATATAGATAATCTTTATTTCAGATATTACATCCATTTTGTTTGTAATAAAATTAATTGCTTATGACTATGTTAGTGTAGTAAGTATTTAACTTTGATCATTTTCTGCACAGAGAATCAGCCTGGTTGTTCAGCCAACAGTTCTGTTAGTTTTTGCAACATTCAGTAAATAGCATTGGTAGGTACTCTATCGAATTACTAAATAATTAAATTAATAATGTTAATTATTGTACTGTATAATATATTATTTGACCCCTCTGTCACAGTGGTTACCGATAGTTATAAGTTAACATTATAAAGAAGAATATATTGATCTATTGTTTGTTAGTTTGTTTGTAATCGATGAACTCTGAAAATACTGAACCGATTTTAATAATTCTTTCACCATTAGAAAATGCGCGAATCAAACCTCACATCTCCCAAATGGAGTCTTACCGACTATAGGCTATCGTTGCTTTTGCATTATCATTATTAACAAACAAAATGGTTTTTCATGCGCCATTTTAACTCTATGTGTCAACTGTTATGTCAGAAGTACGGTTCCCTTTTAAAATAAGGACTTAAATCGTACTTTTGACATGACAATTGACACATAAAGTTAAAATGGCGCGTGAAAAGTAATTTTGTTCACATAATACCAGTGATGTATCATAACTCTATGCATAATTCTTACAGTAAACTGTTTTAGGTCCGATAAAAGCTGAGAAAACTCCACCCGCCTCTAAGCATTCGTAAGCTAGCTCCTTCAAGAAAATCCATAATTCTGTAAAGAGTAAATAGTATCATCATCATCATCAACCCATAGTTGTCTCATTACTGAGTACGGGTCTCATACCTCTAAGAATAAGAAAGATTTGACTATAGACCATAGTCTGCCACGTTAGCCAAGTGCGCATTGGCAGACTCCCACACCTTTAAGAACATTAGATATTATATTATGGAGAATTCTCAGGCCTGCAGGTTTCCTCACGATGTTTTCATTCACCGTTAATTACCTGTAGAAAAGCCTGTAAGGTACACTCATAGTATGTACCTACTTATTACCCAGAAGGTTTAATTTTGTGCAAGTGTCAAAATATGCAGCGTAATAAATTTGGCGTATTTTTTGATTGCACTAAGAAGCTTGATTTTTACAGCTACAAGAGACTGTATAGATCAATATTAATATTATTAATTTCACACTTGACACCCAGTGATATAGAGGTATATAGTCTGTAGGCGTTTCTGAGAAAGAATTCTAGACAGACAGACAGACAGACTTACGGACGACGAATTAGTGATCCTATTTAAGAGTTTATTTTATTCTTTAGAGGTACGGAACCCTAAAAATCAATCAAGTACGAGTCGGACACGCACGCGAAGGGTTCCATTCCATCGTACAAGGAATCATCATCAACCGATAGACGTCCACTGCTGGGCATAGATCTCTTGTAGGGACTCCCACACTCCACGGTCTAGCGCTGCCTGAATCCAGCGACTCCCTGCGACTTGTCCGATGTCGTCCATCCACCTAGAGGTTACGGTTCACGAGGTACAGCCCACTGAATGACAGGCGGACGGACAGCGGAAGCTAGTAATAGGGTTCGTTGGTACCGTTCGTGTACAGGGGCGTCATAGAGGCAGGTCATAGAGGCATAAATGCACTGCTTACCCCAGTTGTAATAGCTCAATGCATATTTTTCATTTTGACCTGCCAATAAATAGGTTCCTAGCTAACTAGTGCCTACCCTGGCTTCAAACCTGTGCACGCCACTGTGTGTACGATAGGTACCTACCCTAAGTGATACGGTCCCATTGGCACCCTTCGGGTATGGAGTCCTAACAACGTTTAATACTCACGCTTACAATCCCCAACCAGTAGATGAGCGTGTCCAAGAAGTGGCAAGGCGCCATTTAAAGCTGGTGGCTCATCCTTATTGCTGTTCCTCCGCCACCATTCGAATATGCCACACGTCACACAGATGAGTATAAGCACCGACGTCAACATTATGTTAGTCTCTCTCTAACGCCAGAGTTTCACAAAAAATCGGTCAAGTGCGAGTCGGACTCCTACACGAAAGGAAGGTTTTACAAAGCAGCGCTGCAGCTGCGCTGCCTCCGAGCGACACTTTGCGGCTTTAAAGGTCTCTAATTCGGAAGAGATATTCGGACCGAAGTAGCCGTTTGTACAAATGCTTTCGCGTTATACCTCGGATTCAGAGTGCAATATCCGAATCCGAGTTTTTTTACCCCTATTTTCACGGATTCGGATTGGATGAGTGCGCTCTTAGGGCGTTTTTGCACTCATCCGTATTCGGTTCGTATCCGTGATCTTTCGAAGTGGCCGTCATACAAATACGTACTCATTCTTCATATTTTTACTGATGAGTGCACAAACAACCTTTGGGGTATCTCGTACGAACGTACGGAACCCGAACCATAGTGCTCAAATTCCGACTCGCACTTGACCAATTTTTTTTAGAAAGTTTGTAATCTCAGGTTAATTTCGTGTAAGTTTGTGAAGACTCGATGAATAGTTTTGGAGATAGACGACGGAACTCAGTGGCCAACAGCAAAAATATAATTAAAAATAAATAGATAGGTCCGTTTACAAATAAAAAGTTAACTGCACACTCCCGTGGTCTAGTGAAGCGACGGAACTGATGACGGGTACATAATATAGGTACTTAAACAGTACCTACCTACTTAATTGCTAATTATAAATTGTAATGAAATGATCAAACCCGATTAAATGCAAGACTGACTAGCACACGAAGAATTCCGTACAATACAGTACCTAGGTAGTAGGTAGCCGGCAGGGAATATTGTACATTTTTTTAAATTTATTACAGGTGTACGCTTGACCACAATCACACCTGATGGGAAGTGATGATGTGGCCTAAGATGGGACGCGTTTAGAAGATGCCTATTCACTCTTGTTTATATGTAATTGGCAGGAAACACATATCGCGGAAGAGTATTCCAAACCTTAGCCATACGTATGAGGAATGATGACGCAAAACGTTTCGTGCGTGTAGATGGAATGTCGACGACATAAGGATGGAAACTCGCCCGAAGTCTTGCGGTTCGGTGGTAAAATGGTGAAGGGGGACAAGATCGAAAGTTCCTGAGCACACTCTCCGAAATATATCCTATAAAACACTGATAAGCCGGCGACCTTGCGGCGGTGATCGAGACTTCGTAGTTTCGCCAGTAAAGGGGAGTCTTCGCCTATGAGTCTCCTAGCTCGACGATGAACAGCCTCCAGAGCCGCTAGTTGGTACTTAGCGGAGCCATCGAAGAGGTGACTGCAGTACTCCATGCACAACCTGACCTGAGCTTGGTATAAAGTAACCAGTTGGCGCGGCGTGAAGTACTGCTTGACCTTGTTAAGAATGCCAAGTTTTTTTGAAACATGGACCTTTAGAAAGAGAGTTCAGCTTCGTAGAGCGTTGTCTCTGTCACTCATACCTATGTGACGTTTTGTCGGTCTCAACGACAGAGATGTAACCATATTTTCATGGTTTTCAGTTTTTTCCTCAAAATTATTTTTTTATTCAATTAAACTTTTACAAGTACTTCGCTATAAGACCTACAGTACCTACCTGTCACTAAATTTTCTTCACAGACACGACAGACACGACAGACAGACAACAAAGTGATCATAATAACGGTTACTTTTTTCCTTTCGAGGTACGGAACCCTAAAAACATGCCGTTTACTTGATATGGATTCACGGAACCTTGACCCTTCTGATGCATAATAATATGTTTCTAGTAGTATGTTATACTATAATCTACATACTTATCTAATATAAAAGACTTCCTGACTGACTGACTGTCTAATTATTAACGCACACCCTAAACCTAAAAGGAAGAAGGAAAAAACTTCTTTTAGTTAGTTGATTGTACCCAGGTACCTATGTATGGCAATCGGGATGTGATCTATCAACGTACAGCGCAAACTACTGGACGGATCAGCAGGGTGATTCGCTAACTCAGTTTCTAACAATAAATGATAGCCACCGAGCTCATTTATTAATGCGTTAACGGTTTTCTACGAATAAATATTTTAATATCACCCAGTGAAGCAGCAATGTAGAACCAACCAACCTCGGTGGCTATCATTTAGTGTTAGATACTGAGTTAGAGAATCACCTAGCAGGTTGAAATTTGGCATGCAGTGCTATTATGATGTAGATATCCATGATATCCGCTAAGAAAAGATTTTTGAAAATTGAACGAGTGAAGATTATTCGAGGAATAAATTGAGCGTACCTAATGTCAGTTTTTGTAGGTACTGAAAACTTGTGAAAATTACTCTCGGATTAGACTTATTTTTCGTACGTAAAATCGGCCCTTAGTAGTTGTACCTTTGTTGGAGGCTAAAATCTAAATATATAGGTACTCGTAAATAGAAAAGGTGACTGATTGACTGACTGACTGACTGACTGACTGATCTATCAACGCACAGCTCAAATACTGGACGGATCGGACTGAAATTTGGCATGCAGATAGCTATTATGACGTAGGCATCCGCTAAGAAAGGATTTTTAAATAGGAGTTTGAAATTTGTGTAGCCCACGCGAACGAAGTCGCGAGCATAAGCTAGTTAAGAATAGGCAAACAATTTTATTTAAATATAACTATTTTTTAATATTGATTTAAATACAATATGTCTAGTACCTAATTAGAATTTAACAGCATTTTCTCCTCCTCTCTATGGTAATGTAGTATCCCGAGTCAGGCTTCAGCATGACGTCAATCTTGGCGACCAGCTTGGTGTGGTCCCCGGACACCTTGTAGTGGCGGAACACGTGCGCCAGAGTCGTCTTCATGGACATGTACGCGTATGACTTTCCTGGAAATTGAAAAAAAATATGAAAAACTGGTCAAATACGAGAGTTTCCGTACCATCGTACAAGAAATAACACTTTCTTCTGTTTTTCAATTTTCATGACGGCCATTTTGAAATTTTTATTATTTGATCTTAAATAGCGGCAATAGAAATACACATTCTGTGAAAATTTCGGGTCTCTATATTGCTTCATTGACATGTATGCGTATGACTTTCCTGGAAATAGAAAAAGAAAATTAAAATCTGGCGTCGTGTGTTGATTTCCTCGTTTTCAAGGTTCCGTAGCCGAACGGTGCCAATGGGACCCTATTACTAATCCTCCGCTGCCCGGCCGTCTGTCCCTCTGTCTGTCCGTCCGTCCGAGTTGAAATTTTCAGAGCGTTTATTTCAAGATTTCAAAATCTAACGAATGAAATATATAGTACGCGACAGGTTGAAATGGCAATCGGGGAGGGAACGCCCCGCACACCCGCATAGCCCCTGCGCTAACCCGGTGCGGGCGAGTGCGGTTGACGTGCGGGGCGACCCCTCGCCTCACACTATATCTACCTATACATAACAAATCAAATCAAATAATTTATTCAAAATAGATAATAGGTTTTCTTGACAGACACGATGGACAGACGGACAGACAGACAACAAAGTGATCCTATAAGATTCCTTTTTTCTTTTGAGGTACGGAACCCTAAAAACTGCCATACCCCTTCCAGGTTAGCAAGCTTCCATCTTAGACTGCATCATCACATACCATCAGGTGGGATTGCAGTCAAGACTAACTTTGTATCTAAATAAAAAAATTGAAAAAACAATCTGTAGATACTGAAGCCTACTTTACCTATACAAATTCTCCTCCCCATACTAAATCCAGCAAACGCAGTGGGGCATTCCGGCAACTTAGCAGGGTCCAGCCAGCGTTCTGGCTTGAACTCCTCAGCATCTGGACCCCACATGGGGTGTCTGTGGACCCCATAAACGAACATAAAACACGTTCGACCTTTCGTTAGAGTGCAGTTTCCTGTAATACAAAAAAAATGTAAAATCTCAATTGTATAGCAAAAAATATAGGTATAAAGACAGCCTATTATATGCAATTGCATATACATAATAGGCTGTCTTCATGTCGTCACTGCAGCTGCTTTCATGGTGCAATAATAATAACAAGTTTGTACCTTGTTGATTTCAATTTGATTTGTACTAATATCTCTTACAAAGCCCTAATAGAAATACTAATTACTTCGCTCGCACTCTTTAGATGTTGTTGTAATTGATTGGTATCTAGGGGCGCTAAAATGGAATCTCGTACCGTCTGCTAAACTTTTTGACAATTATAGGTCCTAAAGAACCCTGACACAGCAAAAAATTTCAAGAGTCATAAGCAAATACGCAAAAAGGCAGCAACGCATTGACAGTCCCTCTGGATCTAAAAATGCCTATGGGCCGGGGTAGTCCCTTAAAATTAGTTGACCTGCTTGAATTTTCTCTCTATTAGTACACAAAAAACTTCGGCAGTTAGAGAGCAAGAAAGAATCTAGCAAAACTGGACAATTAAAAAAGATTATCATACGTAGTTTGACGTCTCTATCTAGTCGTCTCGCAGTAACAGGCACGATGGGGTAAATGCGCATGGTTTCCTTCAACACAGCCTCCAGGTACACCAGCTGTGACAGATCTTGCTTCGTGACGTCCCTGTCTTCGTCGCCGAAAACGTCGCGCAACCTGAAACATGCCGTAACATAATTATTTATTAAAGTGCAGATTTTGAAAAATGAGGTAGCGTCTTTGCGTTCTCTTTCTACATTCTCTTCGTTCTTCTTTCTTTCATTATCTTTGCGTCGTTGCGTAAAAAAGCGGGTTAGATTCCTGATCAGTGTGTGAAATTTCTTTGAAAATCATTTAAACACCGTTATTATTTTCCCCAAGATCAACACCGGGTTCTTCAGACAAGATTCCATCTTCTAAGTATCTCTTATCCATACTTAAAATTAAGTACCTACCAATAAACGCTTTGAAAGTGTGTCTGCTAGCTTTTCACTGCCCATCCGTTTAACCGATTTTGACGTTTGGCGTACCAAACCTTACCAGAGATAGCTAGACTTCTGCTCCCAGAAAATCAAAGAATTCCCACGGGATTTTAAAAAACCTAAATCCACGCGGATAAAATCGTGAGCATCATCTAGTAGTTCAAAATTTTAGCTCATCAACCTCTCCCAATTAAAAATCGTGCTATCTCGGACCAATTTAAACTACTCACTTGACCTCAATCACCACGCCATTCCTATCCTTGTGACCTCCAAGTTCTCGCTCGCTCGCTTCCAAGTTTATTTAGGCTGGCCACGCTCTCTTCCTTACCTGAGGCACAGTATAAGGAAAGACACAGTATTCCGACGCCTCTGATATCGTGGTAAACGAACCTGCCATGACTCTGGCATATGGGCCCCGGAATTACTGCAGGGGCCGTCTTAAGTCGCTCCCTTATCGTACGACTGCTTTGTCTAGATGGCTTCGTCGAACCTCTGGTAGGTAATAACTAATAACATACTGTCCTTACTGACTTGAGGGATCCAGACAAAACTTACTCTTCAAAAATTTTCTCCTGAACATGAGGATACGATCCAATCAGCAACATGGTGTACATGAGCACACTGGCCGAAGTGTCGTGACCCCCCACGATCATGGTGTCCACGTGTTCTCTGATCTCCCGGTCGTTGAAGGCGCCCTTCTCTATTGACAGTTCCAGGAGGAGATCCATGAATGGCTTGAATTTTGGACCTGGAATTAATGGCCACATTGTTAGCTGTTTCGTTTTTTATTCGAGGATTAGTTATTCCTTGATCTCACTCGTTGGTAAATCTAAGTTCGTAACTGGGAAGAGGAATGGTAACAAGCAATGGCCAAGCAACATCTGACTAACTTTAAATTGCCAAATTGCTCCTACTGGAAATTGAACCTGTGCCCTTTTTTATTTAGATATAAGTTAGCCCTTGACTGCAATCTCATCTTGTGGTAAGTGATGATGCAGTCTAAAATGGAACGGGTACCTATAGCAGTTTTTTATGAAACCCATGCTCCTTTGGTTTATGGGTAGATACCATAAACAGAACCGTATCAGATCTCTAAATAGCTTGGTGGCACGACTTTGCTGCTAGGGTGGTAACTATAGCCACGGCCAAAGCCACCACCAGACCAAACCAGAGAAAATATAGAAATTATAAAATTACAAATTTCCCCTGTCGGAAATCGAACCCGGGCACTCCCATTCATAAGACTATAGCGGTCATAGGTATATGTAGTGTTTGTTTGTTGGATTTATTTTGTTTTACCTACCTTTTGTCTTTTCTTCAGTCTCTGTACAGTTCCTATTTTTCAAGTAATCAGCTTTTCTCTTTTGCAATACCTGTAAAGTTAAATGATCTTTTAATCTTCATTTACAGTTCTAACATTGTACTATAGTACGCGGTAACAGGTCGAAATGGAAATCGGGGAGGGAACGCCCCACCCACCAGCGCTAACCCAGTGCGGGCGAGTGCGGGTGATGTGCGGGTGTGCGGGGCATACCCCTGCCTCATACCCCGATTGCGATCTCAACCTGTCGCGCACTATAGGTAGTACGCGAAAGTTGCATCGCTTTGTCTTTGTCTATTTGTTTCTCTATTATATCTAGTGTTTTGTTACCATTCCCAATAGCTGATGAAATCGTGGTCAAGCGTGTGCCTACAGTGAATAAAAAAATACAAGTTGCATGGTGGCCATTTTGAAATTGATATACAGGACGCGCAGTAGAAGTAATTAAAAAAAAACTGTTGAAAGATTTGATAGAAATTCAGGAATGAAAAGCTTGATAAACCTGTTAATTAAAATACATACAGTGTATGACATATTGTGTAAACCTGTTAAATAAAATACATACAGTGTATGACATATTATGTAAACCTGTTAAATAAAATACATACAGTGAATGACATATTGTGTAAACCTGTTAAATAAAATACATACAGTGTATGACATATTGTGTAAACCTGTTAAATAAAATACATACAGTGTATGACATATTGTGCAAGATCTTCAGACACTGGTCCTGCTTCCTCCTCAGCGCAGACCAGCTGTATATGAGGTGGCTGTGGAGCCAGAACTTCTGGAACCTGTCCACCAGGATGTTGAACATCTGCTCTGCCGCGTTCACGTACTCGCTGTTGAGCATGCTCTTGTCTGTGAAGTCCACTCCCAAAGCCGTCACTAAAAGGTAACAGGATTAAAGATTAAAGAATTACTCAGCGAACATCGTAAGCAATTAAAATCAAACAGAATCACGTGTTCACCTAGCGCAAACATTTTTAGATCACTACCCAGATAAATGCGAAAGTGTGTTTGTTTGTTGGTTTGTCCTTCAATCACATAGCAACGGTGCAACGGATAGACGTGATTTTGCATGGGTATAGATAAAGACCCGAGAGTGACATAGGCTTTTTATCCCGGAAAGTCAAAGGAGTTCCCACAGAATTTTTAAAAAACCTAATTCCACACAGACGAAGTCACGAGCAATAGCTAGTAATTTAATAAAGTAAAAGTAAGAACCAGCCGCTAGCGAGTGTTATACCTTCGTTATTTTATAAAAGTAATCACGTCATGCATTGCGAGATACAGTATCGTGGCGACCTCCTGCCAGACACCCTTAAGGCTCCCCCACACAGGCGCGTTATTATAGGTCGATAATATCACATGCGGTATTGCGATAATGCGTCCCGATTCCTTGCACACAGCTGCGTTTTTATCGTCCGATATTTCTAACGAGAGAGCGCGGAAAATTGTTTAGAATGACATTCCAAGTCTAGGGTTTTGTGTCGATCGCGGTAATTCCACGCTATATTACTTACCTTCGTTTCTGGCGTCTTTTTTGGTCGTCTTCCATTCCTACTGTTAGTAATAAGCATTCTTCATCTATGATATCCATTTTATAGAAAAGATTTTAGGACACTCATACAGTCATGTAACCACTCTCAAACTGTCGATAAAACCAAACGTCCTACAAGTACTACAGGTGTGTGACCGGTTGTTTGCGTCCTGATACAAAACATTCTAGAACTCATATCGGAATTTCGCAGGACGGAGAAACGCAACGTCCTACTTCCATTGCGGCGTTATAATCGCAGCAGTGTGTAACGACATGACCATCCTAATACAAAATGTACTGAAAATAGATATCGCAATAACGCATGCGATATTATCGACCGATAAAAACGCGCCTGTGTGGGGGAGCCTTAAAACTTTTAAACTTCAAGGGCATCTGGCAGGCATCTCCCTGCCAGACGCCCTTAAAGTTTAAAAGTGACATGACATGAGTCATGACACAAGTGTCTGGCAATGCATGACGTGAAACAAACACACACCTACCGAATACCTAGAGAAACGAATTCGTACGTTTCTGAGACAAACTAGAGGAAGGAAAAGATGAGCAATAGATACATACAACATATAGTTTCCAGAGCATTATGTCGAGTATAAACCCAATGGTCAAACGGTCCGTTGCCGACTTCTGCCTCCAGATCTTTGACCAGACGGCGAGACTGTCCGTTGAATACGCCTAGAAAACCGTCCAGAACGACCTGGCTGAACGCTGGGTTCAACAGCCTTCGATGAACTTTCCATATTGGTACTAGAAGGAAATACAAGGCTTAAACACACCATCATAATTAAAATAATAAGATAAAAAAAAATTATTAGTACAACCACAGGGCCCAGCAACCATTAAAAAAATATGGGTGCTGGGGTGTCAATACGTACGTTATAAGTCCCGCAAATTGCTAATGCGCGTGGCCGCCATTTTAGTGACGTCAGCACTAGACTAAAGTTTCGAACTGATGGTATATTTTTATTTTGGCTGACGTCAAAATGACGTCATTTCGATGTAAATGAGACATGGTTCCAGCGCAATAGCAATTTACCTGAATCTCATCCACGCCCTCTTTTTTTATTACTATGCCAGGTAATTTCTACCACGTTCTTGTAAATTATGTATGTTCTCTCAAAACTACAATATATGGCTGTTCAAGAGACGGGCGGATAAATAAATTCCTCTCAAATTGACAACACAATTGGCAGTTCCTCTGGTGCTGCAGATGCTCTTGGGTGGTGGTATGATTACTCATCTTCATCATCAGAATAAGAAGGGTTTGAGCCATTAGCTCCTAAAAGTTAGAGGTGCGTGCCCGGGAAACCCCCGAGCTCTCAATTAGAAGGCCGCTACCACCTACCTACCTAAATGCTTACTATTGATTGAAAACTATACTGTTTATTTTGACAACTTTATTTGTAGTCATTAGATATATTAGCTGTTGTCCATTGAGGAATTCCGTCATCCGTGTCCAAAGATCCCCCTCAGATTTTCATCTATGTATATTGTATAAAACACAAAAGGAATAAAAGAGGATGGGAAGTAATGTACTCACAATCACCAGTCACCAATCCTTCGCCGAGCCAGGGTTTTGCGAATTCGTAAAAGTTGTCTTTTTGTAAACATGTATTTGCGATCGTCAAGTAGTCGTCTGGGTCGGTAACAACTAAAACACAAGATTTAACTATAAAAGTAAGAATATCTTCTATATCCATCCATACTGCCATACTAATATTATAAATGCGAAAGTGTGTCTGTCTGTCTGTCTGTCTGCTAGCCTTTCACGGCTCATCCGCTTAAGCGATTTTGACGAAATTTGGTACAGAGATAGCTTGCATACCGGGGAAGGACATAGGCTACTTTTTATCCTGTAAAACCAAAGAGTTCACACGGGATTTTAAAGAACCTAAATCCACGCGTACGAAGTCGCGGGCATCCTCTAGTTAAAGAAGGAGAAACTGACTAACTCACACTTCAACGTACCTACAGCTCAAACTGCTGCGACTTCAGATTTTGCATGGAGGTAGATATCTTTATAATATAGACCCCCACTAAGAAATACTATCCGAGCGAAGCTGGTGTAAGTCAGCTAGTCTTTTATAATGCGACTAGCTTACGCTCGCGACCTCGTCCGCGTGGACGACACCAATTTCAAACCCCTATTTCACCCCCTTAGGTTTTGAATTTTCAAAAAATCCTTTCTTAGCGAATGTCTACATCATAAGAGCTATCCGCATTCCGCATGCCTTTCAGCCCGATCCATCCAGTAGTTTGAGCTGTGCGTTGATAGATCATCCAGTGAGTCAATCAGTCAGTCAGTCACCCCCTTTTATACAAATATTTAGATTTCAGTTTCCTATTAATCATCATCATCAACCACTAGACGTCCACTGCTGGACATACGTCTCTTGTAGGAACTTCTTTACGAAGCCTGAATTCAGTGGCTCCGCCTGATGTCGTCCGTCCACCTAGTGGGGAGAGAGTCTTTTAATGTGTCGGATCCATATACCTATGTCATCACTGGGAACACGCATTGTTCGAAGATGATCTTCAAGCACTGAGGAGTTTTGGTCGAAAAGACATCTCGAAACATGAAAAAGTCGGTTACCGTAAATTGTCCTCGGTCCAATAGAAGCTGATATGGCACCACCAGCTTTCAAGCTTTCATACGAAAGCTCTTTCACTGAATTCCATAATTCTGTAAGAATAAAACAATAGTATACACAGCAATTTCAAAAAATGTTTAGTATAATTATCATTATCATCATGATCAACAAGTTCAAAATTTTCATGTTTTCATAAAACCTAAATTTATTGAAAAATCCTATTACAACGTAAAGGATTGTTTGAATGATAATAAGAAAGCTTCGGAATGAGTTGCTTAACGGCTTTATGATACTTAGTTCTAATAAGTTTAAGTGATTTTGTAAAGTGGTGATAACTTAAAAAGAAATACCCGGTTGAGTTTGTTGTGGCGTTTGGAACCCTCGTAGCTTAAGTTTTTAGTTCGCGTAAAAATTTTCACCACTATTCATCTTATAAATGCAACAACCGACCATCAAAAAGTGTAATTTATCACCTACTAGCTGATGCTCGCGACTTCGTCCGCGTGGATTTACGTTTTTCAAAATCCCGCGGGAACTCTTTGATTTTCCGGGATAAAAAGTAGCCTATTTATTATTTAGGGTATAATCTATCTTAATTCCAAATTTCAGCCAAATCCGTCCAGTAGTTTTTGCGTGAAGGAGTAACAAACATACACACACACACACACACACACACGCACACACATACAAACTTTCGCCTTTATAATATTAGTGTGATGATTTTGAATAAAATATTTGACTTTGTCTTTGACAACCCATCATCGCCGGCTCACTACCGAGCACGGTTATGAGAACGGTTTGGCCTTACGTTCCACCAGGCGAAATTGCTCAGGTAGGTATAACCTTACCTTCAAGGCAAGAGTGAATAGGTCTCTTCTAGGCAAGCGCGCTCCAACCTAGACCTTCTTTAGAGTTCCGTACCTCAAAAGGTAAAACGTACCCTTATAGGATTATTTCGTTGTCTTAACGCTGGTTATTGGATTTATTCCTTTACTTGTCCTATACCTACCTTCCAAATTTCATGATTCTAGGTCAACGGGAAGTAAGTACCTTATAGGTTTTCTTGACAGACTCGACGCGACGTACAGACAGACATACAACAAAGCATTGACTTATATATTATTACTTCATATGGACAGGGTTATTGAACAAACAAAATGGCACCGACTCATTGGTGCTTAAGCACCAATGCAACCTCAGTGACGTCTGGATTTCAAACGGGTTGTTCATTAGTATCTAAGATGCAACAAAGTGATCCTATAAGAGTTCCTTTTTTCCTTTTGAGGTACGGGACCCTAAAAAAATACTTGGCTTCATACTTCAGTATCAAACACTTACGTATACTGTCTCCAATTAAAAGATGAGCGTGACCAATCAGCGGCAGGCCGCCGGGGAAGGCCGGTGGTTCGTGCTTGTTCGTGTTCCTTCGCCACCAGGCCCACAGACCACACACCAGGAATATTAGCACCACCGCCAGCATTCTGTACAAACTTGGAAAACACACTTTAGCCCTTTTTACGGTACCGTACCTTAAAAGGAAAACTGACCCTTACAGGATCACTTTGTTGTCTGACTGTCTGTCTGTCAAGAAACCTACAGGGTACTTCCCGTTTACCTAGAATCATGAAATTTGGCAGGAAGGTATGTGTTATAGCAGACATGAGGGGAAAAATCTAAAAACCGTGAATTTTTGGTTACATCCGAACCAGTGGTAGATGCTGTTGACGATTCAAAAATACTTGTAAAAGTTTAATGTAATATTTTTTTTTTGTTTTTTTTTTATTTTCTATCACAAAAAAAAAACTAAAATGTGTTCATGAACAAAATATATTGCTATTTTCAACTTTCAAAGTAAGATTACTATAACAAGTGGGGTATCATAATATGAAAGGGCTTTACTTGTACATTCCAAAACAGATTTTTATTAATATTTGATTACTAAAAAAAATTTAAGAAGTATAAAGTATATTTTTAATAGAAGTTAATAATATTATCTTGATTAAAATTATTTTAATATTGGGATTTTCTATACAGATTCAAAAAAATGAAAATAATTATTGAATAAATTAGAATAAAATGATAACATCAATTAGTAAATTATCTGTTTTTGAACTCTAATTGGGTATTTTATTTCACGTTAGTAAGAAGGTAAGTACATATTTTATTTTATTTACCTGTGTAACTTTAGTGCTCATATAAACCAAATTAAATTAATATTATAAAGATGCCGGAAGAATTAAATTCACTTGTCTTTTTTTTTTGAAAATTTATTATTCACTTTTCACACTTTTCCGTAGTTTTCCGAGCCCTTCGTATTTAGTTCTGATATTGTAATAGAAGGATTTGAGTGCATTCGGCTGTAACTCTTTATGCTGCAATTTCGTGTTTGTAGTATGGTTGATTCACATTGACTGTAAGTATCTATTGCATTGTAGGTATGTACTTTACTTAATTTAATTTTATTTATCCATTTACTAAAGTATATAACTCGCCAACTTTATATATTCTAATATGCCACTGACGTTTGGGGTAATATAAAAGGCGGTCACTGAAAATCAGCGTTGGGGCGTCTGGTACCTCAGATATTTGCTATTAGAATAGAATAGAATAGAATGTTTTTTATTTATGTGTAAACTTTTTACATGAATAAAAAACAAGTGCTTATGAATAGTCAGGTAGTTTTAATTTACCACTAGTTCGGAATGCCGTTAACATTATTCTATTCTATTCTATTCTAAAAAGGAAATGAAATGATATGGAAGTTTCTTGTTGTTAGAAATGAACAATGCTCAACTTTCTAACATTCGAGCAAATTCGGATGCATGAATGCAATGTCGGTTTAACTCAATAGGGTACTTTTATTTTACTTTTTAACTTAATCTAAGACACTTTTTTGAAAAGTGTATAAGTGTATTTTTTTGAAATTTGATACTCGAAACTTACACTAAGTTTACACTAAGTTTCGAGTAGGTATATTTTTATTTCGGCTGACGTCAAAATGACGTCATTTCGATGATAATGAGACATGGTTCCAACGCAATAGCAATTTGCGGGACTTACAATCGCCCTCAGAGCATAGGTCGCCAGCTCTTTTGCTCCCTATTAATTATAGCGAAATTAAAACTCCATCTAGTGTGAAAGCTGCATTGATATTGTTTTTGCGACACAATACCCACAATACTTCATAGGTATATTAAAACGTGTTTAGGTTCTTAAAGCAATTCGATTGAACATTTTCATCAGGAATATGTTGTCATTTCCGTTAATTTGCCCACATTATGTGGGCCGAGTTTAGTTTAATTTACCTTTGTTCTGATTAATCTATTATTATGAAATACTAGCTGACCCGGCGAACTTCGTACCGCCTAACAGTCGATTCTTTTTTTTTTTTTAATACTTTAATTTTTTCTCTCCGTCAGAACCACCCTCGTAGGTACCTCAAGGAATATTATAAAAAAAGAATTAGCGAAATCGGTTCAGCTGTTCTCGAAATTTGCGATCAGCAAGACATTCAGCGATTCATTTTTATATATAGAGAAAATACGTATACGGTACATCGCAATGAACCTATGTCGAGGACAGTGCACCAACTTCATTTCATTTTCTACCCATGAAATGAAATGAAATGAAAATGTATTTATAAAAACTAGATCGGTTTACAATAACCTGTGTTTTAGGATCCCCGCTCTTCCTCCACAGTCTCAAACATAGATTAAGTGTTAACAAACAAACTATACTTAATTAATAAGTTAACAATTAGCATGCAATTTGTCGTGCGTGTGTGAATGTAATATGTGTGTTTGTGGGTGTGGGTGTGGGTGTTTCCTCCTCAGTCTCAAACATAGATTAAGTTTTAACAAACAAACTATACTTAATTAATAAGTTAACAATTAGCATGCAATTTGTCGTGCGTGTGTGAATGTAATATGTGTGTTTGTGTGTGTGGGTGTGGGTGTTTCCTCCTCAGTCTCAAACATAGATTAAGTGTTAACAAACAAACTATACTTAATTAATAAGTTAACAATTAGCATGCAATTTGTCGTGCGTGTGTGAATGTTATATGTGTGTTTGTGTGTGTGGGTGTGGGTGTTTCCTCCTCAGTCTCAAACATAGATTAAGTGTTAACAAACAAACTATAAATAAGTCTTAACAATTAGCATGCAATTTGCGTGCGTGTGTTAATATATGTGTGTTTGTGTGTGTGTGTGGGTGTTTGTGTGTGTTTCTTAATCCGCATTCCGCACCCATGACGGGAATGACGACCTGGCGCAGTGGTAAGCGCTGTGGTCTTGCTATTGGTAGGTCCCGGGTTCGATTCCCGGCATGGGTTTGGAATTTCATAATTTCTAAACTTCTGGTCTGGTAAGTAGTATAAGTAGGTATGGTCTCACCAGAGTGAGAGGCTTCGGCCGTGACTTGTTATTACCCTACCGGCAAAGCGGTGCCGCCAAGCGATTGAGCATTCCGATACGATGCCGTGTAGAAACCAAAGGGGTGTGGGTTTAATAAAAACTACCATACCCCTTCCAGGTTAGCCCGCATCCATCTTAGATTGCATCATCAGATACCCCACTGCAGTCAAGGGCTAACTTGTAGGTATCTGAATAAATAAAAAGACGGCTATCGTTCATCATCATCATTATCAACTGAAGCTAGAATAAATAAATAAAAATCTGTTTTAGAATGTACAGGTATCATTTATGTATGATGTATATATCATATGATACTTGGTATAATAATCTTACTTTATAAGTTGAAAATACTAATTAAGTATTTGTTCAAAACACTTTTTAATTTTTTTGTGATGTGACCACTAATTTACGGTTTTCAGTTTTTTCCCCTTATGTCTCCTATAAGACCTACTTTCCTGCCAAAATTCATGATTCTAGGTCAACGGGAAATACCTACTCGTAGTACTTAGTAGGTTTCTGGACAAATAAGACAGACAGACAAGGAAGTGCTCCTATAAGGGGTCCTTTTTCCTTTTGAGGTACGGACTCCTAAAAACAGATACCTTTGTCCAAAACCAACCTCTGTCGTTGAGACCGACAAAACGTCATATACCTACCTAGGTAGTAGTGACAGAGACAACGCTCTACAAAGCCGGAATGTCATTCTAAAGGCTGATGTACCTACCTTACTTTCTGCCGCGTACTGTAAGCATATTTCCATCTTTTATCATACGTTCACGCAGGCGTCACGCACGGTCAAACATCCTGCGTGCTTCGCAACGCGTTCCGGATCTAAATGTCGACACGATGTGTTTAGCATTTAGTTCAAAGGCAAATGGAAAAGTTTAATCTAATCTTTATTTATTTACTAGCTGACGCCCGCGACTTCATCCGCGTGAATTTAAATTTTTAAAAATCCCGTGGGAACTCCTTGGTTTTCCGAGATAAAAAGTAACCTATGTCACTCTCTAGGTCTTTGACTATTCCCATGCAAAAAATCACGTAAATCCGTTGCTCTGTTGCGACGTGATTGAAGGGCAAACCAACAAACAAATACACTTTCGAATTTATAATAAGGGTACTGATTTATTTTATTTTGAGTGATTTTTTTCATTTATTTTTATATGTACATATGTATTATTGTTTATATATGTTTTAGTAGCCTATGTCACTCTCCAGGTCTTCAACTATATCCATGTAAAAAATCAGGCCAATCCGTTGCTTCGTTGCGGCGTGATTGAAGGACAAACCAACAAACAAACACACATTCGCATTTATAAATAAGGGTACCTACTGATGGGTAGGTATTTAGGTAGGTACTAGGTAGATGAGAAAGGCGGAGGACCGTGTTTGGTGGCTTGCTCTTGGAAAGGCCTATGTCCAGCAGTGGACGCTAACAGGCTGATGCATGGATAGTGGATGGGTAGGTACTTACTTAACCTTGAACCGGAGTCAGTCATTGTAGGATAATATTTTTATTTTTTTAATTTACTTAATTTGTGTGACCGTAATTTACATTTTAATTAACTGCATTTACCTACTTATAGGTACATTTTAAACTTGAATATAATAAGCTGTGATAGCCTAGCCTAGTGGTTAGGACGTCCGCCTTCTAATCGGAGTTCGGGGGTTCAATCCCGGGCACGCACCTCTATTTTTTCGGAGTTAAATGTGCGTTTTAATTAATTATAAATATCACTAGCTTTAATGGAGAAAGAAAAACATCGTGAGGAAACCTGCATGCCTGAGAGTTCTCCATAATGTTCTCAAAGCACAGGTGTGTGAAGTCTACCAATCCGCATTCATCACACGTGCCTTCTCGTGCTTCCATGTTCAGTAGGGAGCCAGAGGTTAATGGTGATGATGATGATGATGACGATGAAAAAAAAATACTTTAGTACTTCCTATTTTTATTAAATATTAAAATATAAGTAGCTACTTTACAAATTTAGACATTAATAAAATAAATTATAACAAAAATCTATCCCAAACATTTACCAATTTTTCGTATCTACGAAGAATTTGCCAAGTGGCCTGAAATTAAACAAAATTACATTTTTATTTTTTTCGAAACGTGTTAAGTTTAGTCCGCAACAGGTCGAGATGGCAATCGGGGTATGAGGCGGAGGGCACCCCACACACCTGCACCGTCGCCCGCGATCGCCCGCCTCGCTCTCCCCGACTGCCATCTCGATCTGTCGCGTACATACTATAAGTAAGTAATATGCTGTTTAGGCCTATTAGCCGATACAGCGTCACCGGAGAATTGGGCAAGCGCGGGAGCTCTGCCAAAGTTTGAGCATTAGGAAATCGGAGGTAAGGTCTTCCTAAGAGCGTCTCTTGTGAGGCTCGGTCTTCGGCTTAGGGTGACGTTGGGTTTTGGGAGTTGGGACACATGGTTTGTGGTAGATTGGGTAGTGGGATCGTTCGTTAGGAGGGTAACTCACTATTCAGATGTACTGCAGGCCCAAGGCCACAGCGTGTGCCAGTATAGCCTCGGCAGCTTGTCGCGTCTCCACGTGCGAGCGCGCCGCGTCGTGCCACGACAAGGCGGCTACCCGCGACGCGCCTTCCAGAGCGCTGATGTACCGTATAGCGTTCGTGAGGTTACCGCGCTCCATCCAAAACCTTTGTCAAACAATAAAACAGTTGTGAAATTCAAACCGATCAATAAAAAATAAAAATAAAAAGTTTATTTCAGATAACTCAAATTCACGGTATGTCTTGGAGGATCGAGCCTTCTTTTAGGAGTAGGCGAACTACTCCTGTGTCAGAAGACACCTATCATCAATATTTCTGCTAAGCAACCAACCAAAGCAGCAGGGTCCTTAGCCTCTGGACAAACGGAGGCATGCATTATCCGGGTGGGGTGCAGGGTAACTTGGTTGCCCAGTGGTGGTCTTCGAGGCGATATTTCATCAGCTAAAAACTACTCTTTACCAGGGAACCTTTGTACTTCACATAAAGAAACTAGATGTCGCCACACGGGTTTCAACCTCTCGCCATTGATCCTCAACCGCGCTAACGAAGTTTTCTCTACAGGGCATCATAATATTACATTGTGGCTAATTGCATTGTACACAATCTCTAAACTAAACTACAATGACACATCTAAATCTATTGCTATCCCTTTCATAATGTTGCTTGGGGAAAAGGATAGCACTAGATTTAGACCTGTTAATTTAGTTTAGTTTAGAGATTGTGTACAAGAGAATCGGCCCCAATATTTGTTTAAACATTGGCCCAACGAAAGCATTGGTGAATATTAATAATTTTATCATGTCATCTTTGAATTATGTGATTAGTTTACTAAACACATATTATCCGCTCCGCTTCGCTTCAGTAGATTGGCACTTAGGCAATCATGATCAACCCATCGCCGGCTCACTGCAGAGCACGGGTCTCCTCTCAGAGTGAGAAAGGTTTGGCCATGAAACTCACAAAACTCCGAAAAGTTAGAGGTGCGTGCCCGGGATACCCCCGACCTCCAATTAGAAGGCGGACGTCCTAACCGCTAGACTATCACAGCTTACACTGGCTTAGGCAATAGGCATAGATTTATGTATAAAATACCTAGCTCTCTGCAACAACTCGAAAGTGTCCAGTTCTTTGTACGGAGGCTCCTTTGGTGGATTGTCTATCTCTTTCTGGGGTATTCCTGACAACTGAAATGAATTTTTAAAATACCTATTTATTCAACGATACACCCCCCCCCCCCCCCCCCCCTACAATCCGCTGAAACAAGTCGAATCTGAATCTGTATGATGCAACATGCATCCCGCGATGCATGCCGCGATCGTCACTTTGCAATTGTGCATTGTAAGGTCTACATCTCCTGAGGATGCTCCGGTGTCGGGGCGAAACGTGCGTCGAGTGTGTTTTGGGATTTGTGTGGTGCTGAGTGGTGGTGGTGCGTATTGCTTGCCGAGTGGCTGCTTTTCCTGCATGGTTAGCAGTGGGAGGGCGGGCGGTGCATTTCGCATGCTGCATGTTGCATCATACAGATTCGACTTGTTTCAGCGGATTACAGCAAATTAAGCTTTTGGTTCAGTATATTTATCACAATTTTATTTCACCACTTTGTCGGCGTGATTAATCAAAATTACAGGAGAGCGATAAAACTTGAGATTGTTTGGTGCATACTGTTGTTGAGGAGGAGATGTTCAAACTCTTTACCTTCATAAAGAGTAAAGCCGACTGCAACCACGAGAGGATATAAACTGGGAAAGACGCTCCTTCTTGTTCCACTAATGCCACTTTGAGAGCGATGTCCTCCATCTGCCAGAAATTATTTTAATTAGCATTTTATCTTTGAATTAGGTATGTGATTTGTTCCGAAAATATACAGATATGTACAGTACCTACGCGGGCGAAAGTAATGTACTCGACATTTAGAAGGAGATAGCAGATTTGCAGAGCGTTGTCTCTGTCGTTGAGACCGACAAAACGTCATATTGGTATATGAGTGACTTAGACAACGCTCTACAAAGCCGAAATGTCATTCTAAAGGCCGATGTACATTACTTTCTGCTGCGTCCTGTATCCCTGGAGGCTTATAGCCGTAGTTTGACACTAGTGTGACGATCTGACGACGACACTATTTCACTATTATTGGCTGAAACACATAGTCATAGTTAACACAAACTAAGCCAATCACAACAATTGAGATTGTAACAATTGACCAGCAGACCGAAATCACACGAAATCGACGCGATCAAAGTTGTCAGAATCAACTAGTCATAATAACACACTAATATTATAAATGCCAAAGTGTGTCTGTCTGTCATCTAGCTTTTCACAGCCCAACAGCACAGAAGATATGCAACTGTTTAACCGATTTACATGAAATTTAGTACAAAGTTAGCTTACATCCCGGGGAAGGACATAGGACATAGGAGTTCCCACGGAATTTTTAAAAACCGCCGCGGGCATCAGCTAGTATGTCATAAAATACTTACCTACTATGAAATCATACCAGGATGTAATCCATACATCGTTAGAATCATCCAAGAACCAAATCAGCAAAGACTACAAAAGTCGACTTTACCTGATGGTACCTGGCTTTTAGGACACTCTCTGGCACCAACCCTTGCTCCCGCACCGATTGAGGTATTGCTTGTAATACAGTGCTCACTAATTTATCGCCATCCCCTGTCAACACAGCAGATAGGTAATTTTATAAAATCAGTTCCTTTAGCGATATTCCTTTCCTTGGCCCTTGACTGCAATTTCACCTGCTGGTAATTGACGATGCTATCTAACTTGGAAGTAACCTAATTTAAAAGGCCACACCCCCTTTTCAACCCATCTTCTTCTTCTTCTCCTTCTTCTTTGGGGCTATGCAGGTCCTTGATATCCCTGTATCACTGCGACCGTCTCCGATCTATTGTGTTTGCCTCCACTTTTCAACATATAGTCCAGTTCATTTCTACGCGGCACATTTTTGCCGGTGTTGTTATTAAGGTCCAAACGCCAACGTCCTACACAACTACACGACGGATTTGACTGAAATTTTGCATACTATTATTACGTAAGCATCAGAAAGGATTTTTGAAAATTCAACCCTTAAAGGGGTGAAATAGGGGTGTGAAATTTGTGTAGTCCACGCGGACGAAGTCGCAAGCATAACCTAGTAAACTATATTCTGACGTGCCATGGCGTTTGGACCTTTATGATCCTTCTAGAGGAAACGTACCTCTTGCACGTCCGCGCCGCAAAGTCAGATTGACTCTTCGGACTCAGAACGATACGCCTAAACGCCCCCCTGATTGTGTAAGAATAACCATTTCATGGCTATCGCAATCGTCAAGAAATTCTGCCCTTTGATTGGTTGATTCGCTGTTCACATTTTTTCACAGCCAATCAAAGGGCAGAATTTCTTGACGATTGCGATAGCCGTGAAATGGTTATTCTTACACAATTAGGGGGAATATCCAGACCAAATAAGATCTTAAAAAAATCAATACAAGAAATACCAAATTTAGTGAAGCAAGGTCATACCTGAAGCTCTCTCAATAGCCCTCAGTTCCTTATCGACGTTAATATAAGGGTCACCTTTCTTCGTGGCCGCCAGTAGCGACGCTCCAGCAGCCCACAAATCTTGGGACCGTCTCGTTTCTCGCTCTATCTTTAAGCATGCTATATAAAAAAAACGAAACTTGATTAACAGCCGCACTCAGAGTCGCTTAATCGTTACTTAGATAAGGCATGAATTAGTATGGTTAAGAAATGCCTTAAGTAACGAGTAAGCGACTCTGAGTACGGCTGTAAGACATATAGTCCGGGACAGGTTGAGATATCAATCGGGGTATGAGGTGGGGAGACTCCCCGCATACCAACACGTCACCCGCGCTCGCCCGCACCAGGTAATCGCGGGGGTTCTGCGGGTGTGCGAGGGGTTCCCTCCCCAATTGCCATCCCGACCACAGTCTAGCACTAGAATGTCTATTAATTGATGATAATAATGATCACTCAAATCGGTATCTCAATAGGAGATGGAGTTTAGAGGTCCAAAATGACTTTTTCGTTTCCTCCGTGCTTCGAGTAAGAAACCCCTTATGTGTCTGTTAATATTTAACAATGAAAAATACGGCGCAGAGGGAGAATATCCTTAACTAACCATTAAGCTTGTCCTGAACGAGTGCCAATTTTACAGCCATTTCCTTAAGTTGAATGGCAAACCGATTCTTTTCGTACGCCACCCTCTCAGCAACAAGCTTGTTCAATTTTGCAGTTGCCTAAAAACACAGTATTTTTCAATGTGTTTAGTAAAAATAAAGGTAAGTATAATGGTATTTCCAGACCAGTTTATACCCGCCACTTCATCCGCATGAACTACACAAAATTTCTCATCCCTATTTTACCCCCTTAGGGGTTGAGATTTCAAAAATGCATTCTTACCAGATATCGCTTCATAGTAGCTAATTTCAGCCTGATCCTTACTTCTGTAGTCCGTGGCCTGATCCATCCAGTAGTTTGAGCTGTGCGTTGATAGATCTGTCAGTCAGTCAGTCAGTCAACGAGAGATATAAGATATCATCATCATCGACCGATAGACGTCCACTGCTGGACATAGGTCTCTTGTAGGGACTTCCACACCCCACGGTCTTGCGCCGCCTGAATCCAGCGGCTCCCTGTGACTCGTCTGATGTTGTCCGTCCACCTAGTGGGGGGTCTTCCAACACTGCGTCTTCCGGTGCGAGGTCACCATCCCAGCACCTTTACGATTATGGATAAACATTATGATATGATTTAATGAAAATACACAAACCTTTTTCTCTTTTTCAATGAGTCTCTTTTCTAAAGTCTCTTGGTGCCTTTCCAGTTGTTTCCTCAAAGAATCTTTTAATATATCATCGTTTTTTTGTTGCTGATCAGCATACTGCAATTTTTATATTCTCATCAAACTATTTTTTACTTATGTTTTCTTCTTTTATTCAATTTGATAATGACTCTTCGTCCTAGCGTGTTGCCAATTTTTAACCAGGACTTTTTACGAACTTACTTTTTCAGAAATCCAAATAAGATCACGACGTCTAGGCTAGATCCCTTTTTAGGGTTTTAGGGCTTACACAAAAATATAAAAAAACAATAAATTTTGGGGTTCCTCAATCCTCATACTTAGAACTGAAACTGAAAGTGGTAAAATGTGTGTGTGTGTGTGTGTGTGTGTGTGTGTGTGTGTGTGTGTGTGTGTGTGTGTGTGTGTGTGTGTGTCCTCTGTAACTTCTAAAATAAGAGAATGATAAAACTAAAAAAATATATGATGTACATTACCATGCAAACTTCCACCGAGAATTGGTTTGAACGAGATCTAGTAAGTAGTTTTTGATTTATCGTGCAAAATGTCGATAAAATACGATTGTACTACGGAACCCTCAGTGCGCGAGTCTGATTCGCACTTGGCCGGTTTTTATTACAAACAAACAACTTCCTAGTTTCCCTACGCAATATCTTAGGCAAGATTTCTCTCGCGACTTCGTCAGCGTAGTTTTAGGTTTTCAATAATCATGTTGCATTAAAAACCTCAAAAATCTACTATACAGTAGCCGGCAGGACCTATTGTATATATATCGACCTTTACGAAACTGAAACCTCCATGGTATCGTCTTCGTAGAGCGTTGTCTCTGTCACTCATACCTATATGACGTTTTGTCGGTCTCAACAAAAGAAACAACGCTCTACGAAACCGATATCTTGTAAAGGTCGATGTGTGCAATATTTCCTGTCGGGTACTGCACATTGTCAACTTGTCAGACATTTGACTGTTTCTCACTTTATGTATAAGCAGACTTACCCGTTTACTAAACTCCTTGTCCATCTCAGCCCTCTTCTGTTTGAGAACAGACTGCACCAATACATCTCTCTCTTTTCTCTCTTTCTCACCTTGAGGCAGCACTACAATGTTTAAAAACTCTACTAAATTTTTAAAATTACTAAATATTAGTCGTATTAGTTGGTTCGCTTTCGTTTTTGACCGAAGGAAGCGAGCCCTCGAGTCTACTTTAGTGAACTTGCATTAGTCCGTTTGTCCGTCTGTCACAACCTTATATAACTTCTGAATTACTGAACGTAATTATTTCAAATTTAAACACAATATTTCCCCACCCCGATTGCCATGTCGACCTATCGCGTACCTACTATGAATGGAGGGATTTAATCCATCTGTCTCCGAACGTACCTACATATAATGCTGCAGGAGTTGCTGGATGGATATCCCAAGAGCGACAGCCTCAGTAAAAGATATCTCATAGCCACGATTACTTTGCCGAGAATTAACAAAAGAGAAGAAAAGATGAAGATATTGTATAGAAACATACTTTCGTAGGCTCTATTGACTCTTTCCGTCATTCCTTCCACAACATCATTTAATTCCGACTTCAGTTGACGTGTCTGCAAATGCAAAGCATAAAAGGATAACCTGAAAGGAAAGACTGACTGACTGACTGACTGATCTATCAACTCAGCTCAATATACAGGACAGATTTGGCGGAAATTTGACATACAGATATTCGTAGCGCATCCGCTCAGAAAGGATTTTTGAATATTCAACCCCTAAGAGGGCAAAATAAGGGTTTGAAATTTATGTAGTCCACGCAGACGAAGACGCGGCTATAAGCTAGTAGTATTATATATGTACTAATATCAATCTTAATCACTCACATATCTACTGGTATGATGGAGTAATAAGTCTGGATCTCCACTGAACTGCAACTTTTTCTGCTCATAATTTATTTCTGGGAACATCGTCTGGTTTTCTTCAGAATACTTATCTATTATATTCTCCACCTGAAAATTAATCCCTCAGAATAAAAACAATGTTAAAATCATCGATATAAATGACAATTTATGGTCAAGCGAACAAAATTTTTCATGGTTTAGAAACCAAATAAATCAGCGCCACCTCAGATACTAATGAACGACCCGTTTGAAATCCAGACGTCACTGAGGTTGCATTGGTGCATAACTTAATTTATTATTACTTTGTAACTACAATTTTTGGTACATGAATAATAAAAATAAAATAAATAAATAAGCAGTAAGCACCAATGAGTCGGTGCTATTTTGTTTGTTCAATAACCGTGTCCATACGAAGTAATATACAAGTCAATGGTTAAAATACATTCTTGAATGAAACTTTACCTTTTTGGTGATTCGCTAACTCAATGTTCAAAGATGAATGAAATTTATTTTTAATCCATTGAAGGTTTTCTACGAAAGAATATTTTAATATCACTCAGTGAAGCAGCAATGTAGAACCAACCAATGTCAAACGAGCTCAGTGGCTATCATTCATAGTTGAACGCGCTGAGTTATAAGTCCCGCAAATTGCTATTCCGCTGGAGCCATGTCTCATTAACATCGAAATAACGTCATTTTGACGTCAGCCGAAATAAAAATATACCATCAGCTCGAAATTTCAGTCTAGTGCTGACGTCACTAAAATGGCGGCCATGTGCATAAGCAATTTGCGGGACTTATGGCATTGAACGCGACTCATATCTAGGTACCTATAAAAACTAAGTAGGCAGGTTCTTGAATATAAATTGAATTTATTTTGTTTGGACGTAATTTACATTTTAATATAATTATAGTATAAATTTAATTAACTGCATTTACATACTTATATTTTAAAACTCGAATAATAGCATGCAATTTTTAATTTTTATAAAAAGTAAATTACAATTTTTTTGTACTCGAATCATCCCGCAGGTGAGTACAATCAAGGGTTAATAATTTAAGATTGAAAAAAACCGGCCAAGTGCGAGTCAGGCTCTCGCATTGAGGGTTCCGTACTACAGACGTATTTTTTCGACATTTTGCAGGATAATTCAAAAACATAAAAATAAATAAAAATCTGTTTTAGAATGCACAGGTGAAGACCTTTCATATACCTACCCCACTCGATATAGTTATCTTACTTTGATAATTTAAAATACTAATTTTAAGTTCATGACCACAATTTAAATTTTTTGTGTGATGTAACCACAAATTCACGGTTTTCAGATTTTTCCCCTAATGCCAGTTATAAGACCCACCTACCTGCCAAATTTCATGATTCTAGGTCAACGGGAAGTACCCTGTAGGTTTCTTGACCGACCGACGGACAGACAGACAGACAACAAAGTGATCCTATAAGGGTTCCGTTTTTCCTTTTGAGGTACGGAACTCTAAAAAATAGCAGAAACCCTACCTTCTGCCACTGAACGTCTAGCACTTTGGACTTGTCATATTCCCACGTGTACTGCATATTTGCAGCTTCTATTTGCTGCAAGTAGTCCTTCATCAGAACTTTGAGGTTCTCTACTTCGTCCTTAGGGCCCATGACACCGCACTCGATGTAGTGCGTAAGTTCTTCTACAGTGAGAATAAAAGCAAACATTTCATCCATACTAATGTTACAAATTACGAAAGTGTTAGTGAAAATGAATATATTATGTTTCAAGGTTCCGCAAATCGCTAATGCGCGTGGCCGCCATTTTAGTGACGTCAGCACTAGACTGAAGTTTCGAGCTGATGGTATATTTTTATTTCGGCTGACGTCAAAATGACGTCATTTCGATGTTAATGAGACATGGTTCCAGCGCAATAGTTTGCGGGACTTATATCAGTATTCATTATTATGCGAAAGTGTGTTTGTTTGTTGGTTTGTCTGGTTAGTCCTTCAATCACGCCGCAATAGAGCATCGGTTTAATATGTGTAGTTGAAGACCTGGAGAATGACATATAAGCTAAATACGTTTTATCCCGGAAAATCAAAGATTTCCTAGGGGATTATTGAAAATCTAAATCCGCATCTCGAATCGCTCGCAGTTGAAGTCACGGAGATTAGCTAGTCAGGCTAGTCTGTCTATACTGTTACTTTTTGAAGCAATTTTGAAGAAATTAGATACAGAGATAGCATGCATCCCAGAGAACGGATAGGTACCTATAGGCTAATATTTATCCCAAAAATCGAAGAGTTCCCACGGGATTTTTAGGGTTCCATACCTTAAAAGGAAAAATGGAACCCTCGTAGGATCATTTTGTTGTCTGTCTGTCTGTAAAAAAACCTACAGGATACTTCCCGTTGACCTAGAATCATGAAATTAGGTAGGTAGGTCTTATAGCAGACATAAGGGGAAAAATCTGAAAACCGTGAATTTGTGGTTACATCACACACAAGGTTTCTGGGTTCTTCAAAGTTTATCTTAGTCAGTTATAAGGAAAATTAAAGTATAAGTATAGTATATACCAATATTAGCAGTTGCCTCCGTCGCCTTCTTTATGGCCTCAGTAACTAAATTCATACGTTTTTCCAAGTGGTCATGGAGTTCCTTCATACTTTTTAATGAAAAGTTTTGCATTGTGTCGGCCACAGCCTAGAATAATGATTATAATGTAGGTACATATTTTGGTATACGATGTTAGTATAGCGAGCGGTGATAGCCTAGTGTGACCTAGGCCTTTAGGTAAGTGCCTATAGAATAGAATAGAATAGAATAAAATATGTTTTTATTCAAGTAACTTTTTACAAGCGCTTTCGAATCGTCGGGTAGTTTTAATTTACCACTGGTTCGGAATGCCGTTCCTACCGAGAAGAACCAGCAAGAAACTCGGCGGTGGCTCTTTTTAATTTTAATTTTTCAATTTACAATGTTATTATACCATACTATACAAGCCATTGCAGCCCCGTGCATTGCTGGAGCGAGTCAAATCCAAGCTTTTTTATCATTTACATAGTCTTCGACTGTATATTATGCTTTTTTTAGGAGCATACTTTTCACACATCTTTTAAACTTGTGTAAAGGCAAGTCTAAAATTATTGTTTGTGGAATAATAGAATCATCACAATAAACATTAGACGAATAACAGTTCATTATTTGTAATTTTACCAATATACCTAGGTGGCTAGGTACTAGGTAGGTACCTACTTATAAATATAACCTGCACTATCACTAAACGGTTTAGTAAATCTCACTTATTATTTACTGAAGTAAATAACAAACTGTTAAGTTAGGAGTAACTTATAATCATTTGTTATTACCTAGCTTAAATAGATTTTCAATTGAAAATAAATATAGGTAGGTAAGTAAGCAAATGATTTACTATTAGACTCTACACGTGATGCCCGCGACTTCATTACGCATGGATTTAGGTTTTTTTTTAATTCCGTGCGAACTGGTTGCTTTTACGGGACAAAAAGTTGCCTATGATAATTTCCGGTACGCAAGCTACTTTTATACCAAAATTCATATAAATCGGTTAAAAGGATGGGCCTTTAGGAATCCCGTGGGAACTCTTTGATTTTTCGCAATAAAAATAGCCTATACCCTTCCCCGGGAGGTAAGCTAACTCTGTACCAAATTTCATCAAAATCGGTTAAACTGTTGAGCCGTGAAAAGCTAGCAGGCAGACAGACAGACACACTTTCGCATTTATAATATTAGTATGGATCATCATCATGATCAACCCATCGCCGGTTCAACACAGCACGGGTCGCCTCTCAGAATGCGAAGGGCTCTAGTCTTTCACGCTGAAGTGCGATTAGCAGACTTCACACACCTTTGATAACATTATGGAGAACTCACAGGCATGCAGGTTTCATAATGATGTTTTTCTTTACCGTTAGAGCGATATTAACTCCAAAAGTTAAAGGTGCGTGCCCGGGATCTTCTAAACGCCTGAACAGATTTGTATGTATGGGGTATCGTTAGAGTCCTTACATCATCCCCAGTAACACTAGTGACAATTTTTTGAAAAAACTTAATGCGGCAGAGCGTTGTAAACTTTCCTGCCGAATGTTACCTGTTACCTGATTGTAAAGTAGGCAAGCTCTGTGCGCAGTGCGGTAGTTACTCAGCGCCTCACTGCTGCGTTCTTTGATTCGCTCGAGAATTTCACACGCAGTCTTTCTTACTACGATCGGCGGAGGTTTCACGCAGTGTTCTCCATCCTCGGTGGCATCATCGTTTATTCTTTCTGTATCAAATTATACACGGTGACTTTTTAGTCTTCGTACAAGAGCGAACAGATTTTTAAGGGTTCCGTACTCAACAGGAAAAAGGAACCCTTATAGGATCACTTCGTTGTCTGTCTGTCTGTCTGTTATTAGGGTAGCCGGACCAATAGATAAACGGTTAAGCAGAATTCAACTTGTAAAAGTTGGATATCCCTGTTGGATATTCTAAGTAACTGTACCTACCTTTTCCAGTTTCGACTTCAGCCTCTGTAGGAACGGCTGAAAAAGAAAAGTAGATAGGTATAATTATCAATCAAATCAATCAATCATCAAATCAAAAGTATCTATTTTGCCCTTCTACCACTTAGTAAAAATCGGGTGTCGTAGTTGTGTAGTAATCTTGTCATAGTCATATCGTAATCTTGTCACAGTCTTGTCATAGTCGTGTCGTAGTCTTGTCGCAGTCTTATCGTAGTCTTGTCGCAGTCTTGTCGCATCCTTGTCGTATACTGGTCGCAGCCTTGTCGCAGTCTTATCGTAGTCTTGTCGCAGTCTTGTCGCAGTCTTATCGTAGGCTTGTCGTAGTCGTGTCGCAACCTCGTTGTCTTGTCGTAATCTTGTCACATAGTCTTGTCGTAGTCGTGTCGTAGTCTTGTCGCAGTCTTATCGTAGTCTTGTCGCAGTCTTGTCGCATCCTTGTCGTATACTGGTCGCAGCCTTGTCGCAGTCTTATCGTATACTTGTCGCAGCCTTGTCGTAGTCTTGTCTAATGGCCAAATCATTTTTCATTGCAACAGGAGACCCATGCTCTAGTCAATACTAAGCTGGCGATGGGTTGATCATGATAATGACGGTGATGACGTACTTATTGCTGGTTTAGGTGGCTTCTCAGGCGGACAGGGCTCGTTCTTCATCACAATCTTCAAGTAGCCCTTCAGCTCGTCCAAGCATTGCTGAGCAAACTCTCCATACGTGTAATTCTCCTCATAAGCTACGGCGATTATGTCGTCGAACCATGGAGCGTGGATTGACAGCCAATCGCGGATCTCCGGAGAACGTCTGAAAATTTTCGAGTAATCAACTAATCAGTAAATTTATAAAATCCTAATCCTAATATAATGTTGCACCAAATATAATATAGTTTTAGTAATATATGAATATATATAGTATAGTATAAATATAATATAATATATAATATAATATAATATAGTATGAATGAGGTCGATGAACTTTGTCAGCCCTAACACAGACTACGGTCTATTTGGGCTGCAAACTGCCAACACCAGTCTCGGCTTTTTATCTAGTGCTTGGGTCTTAAAGTGTGGTGTAAATTGTTCACTTTTCGTTTTGTCTAAATAAAAATAAATAAATAAATAAATAATATCCTAATTCTAATTTTAATATTATAAAATATGTGAAAGTGTGGATTTTTGGATGTTTGTTACTCAATCACGCAAAAACGGCTGAACGGATTTGGATGAAATTTGGAGAGGAGATAGATTATACCCTGGATTAAGACATAGGCTACTTAAAGCCCGGAAAATCAAAGAGTTCCCGCGGGATTTTGAAAAATGTAAATCCACGCGGACGAAGTCGCGGGCATCAGCTAGTAAATATATAAAAGGAAAGGCTGACTGGCTGACTGACTGATGTATCACCGCACAGCTTAAACTATACTGGACGGATCGGACTGAAAGGGATGCAGACAGCTACTAAGCTAAGCGCTAAGAAAGGCTTTTTGAAAATTCAACCCCCTAAGGGAGACAAATAGGGATTTGAAATAATAGATGTACCTACCTACCGCTTGACTGAAACTGTTAGCGACTCGTGATAAGAAAATTTTGACTCTGATTTTGATTTTGACTAACTTAGCAATGACAGCGAATTTAGCGGCATCGAACACAACGGCTATGACGCCCCAGAAGGCGTTATCATCTTTGGGCTTAAGTGGCAGAATTCTCGGACGTAGTTACACCTCGTATTGTGACGTCACACATCTGAATGTATTTTGTAAAATTTTGATTATGACTGACTCTAATCCAACGGCAACAATATATAGGTATATAACGGTCATGGCCCCCAGAAGTCGCTGTCATGATAGGACTTGGAGAGAGCATGGATGTTCCGTCCCGTGACTTCCACTTTGACTTTGACATCTAGTGGCAAACAAAAAACAAGAAGGCGCTGTTTTCTTTAGACTTTGGTGGGCACAGGTCCCGGACTTGCACCTTGTTTTGTGACATCACACATCTCGTGACTTCAACTTTGACTTTGACAAGGACTTTTACCTACTTAGCAATGACGACGAATCCAGCGGCAACAAACACAACAGCCATGGCTCCCCAGAAGGCGCTGTCATCTTTAGGCTTTGGGGGTGGCGGCGGCGGCGGCGGTGGGCATGGGTCCCGGACTTGCACCTTGTTTTGTGGCGTCACATATCTAGATACACAGGCCGTTTGTGCTTCTAGATATCGGTAACGCTAAATAGAAATGGAAAACTTTTGTATTCAAATAAACTTTTATAAGTGCTTTCGAATCTACAAATGAATCTACCACTGTTTCGGAATGCCCGTCCAACTGGGAAGAACCAGCAAGAAACTCGGAATTTGCATTTTTTTAATATTCAATCTATAATACATATCTCACACCCGGCTTTACTCATGTGTTTAGTCGACGTTAGCCCGACTAGTTTCGAACCCATCCGGGGTCCTTTTTCAAAGGGACTCAGTTCGCGCACGCGTCGCGGTTGACTGCGCACCGCGACGCGTGCGCGAACTGACTCCCTTTGAAAAAGAACCCCGGATGGGTTCGAAACTAGTCGGGCTAGCGTCGATTAATCACGTGAGTAAAGCCGGGTGTGAGATGTGTATAATGGAAATCACTCCCGATAGTTTAAACGCTAAAATTCAATCTATCTATATACCCACATAGGTATAAAACAATCCGCCTCTACACATTTTATATGAAAGTGCATCGACTAGAGGCGGGGCGGGACGGATAATGCCTACTAATATTATAGTACGCGACAGGTTCAGATGGCAATCGGGGTATGAGGCGGGGGCACGCCCCGCACACCCACACTTCTCGTTTCCGTCTGTTGTGCGTCACCTGCGCACGCCCGCACCGGGTTAGCGCGGGGGTTGTGCCCGTGTGCGGGACGTTCCCTTCACGATTCCCATCTCCACCTGTCGCGATACAAAATGCTCGCCACACCGCCTTGCGGTACAACCCGTCTCTCGGTGGACGAGCGGACGTACAGTCACATTGGACACGATTTGTTTAGCCAGAGTTAGTCGCATCGAAAATACTTACCAGTAAAGACCTTGCAGTCCATAAAATTGTGTTTATTCTAAACATTGCTGTAAAATTTGATAGGTAGGTAGGTAGTTACTGACTTACAATTTTTTCTTCTATCTTACTTCTGAAATCGTCTGTCATAGCTGCCATATTTATTTTTAAACTAAGTAATTTTAATGCAACTAGTATGGTAGGTATCTTATCTATTTTAAATTTTTAACCAACTTCAAAAAAAGGAGGAGGTTCTCATTTCGACTGTGTTTTTTTTTGTATGTTTGTTACGCGATTACTCCGTCAATTATGAACCGATTTTGATAATTCTTTTTTTGTTCTGTAGGACATCCAAAAAATATTACTATAGAACTACAATAACTCTTGTATACATAATATATTGGGTAATAAATTAAATTATTTTTTACTTTTTAGTGTTGGCGGTTATTGAAGTCGGTATTTATTTATTTTTGAATTTTTTTTTTCACACTTTTCCCCGCGCGAGATAAAAGCAAGCGGCGAGCGCCTACCTGAATTTTCTCTGCAAAAACTTTTTACCAAAACTTTACAATTGTACATAATTTATATCTTGGTCGAACGGTGCGACATACATTTTTTAAATAAACAAATAACATTAGGTAGGTACCTAGAATAGAAATAAAATTAATAAACTGTACACTTTTCCCTGCACGAGATGAAGAAATGAGAAATCAAAATCAAGCGTCGAGCGCCTGCTTGAATTTTCTCTGCAAAAACTTTTTACCACAACTTTACAATTATACATATAGGACGAACCGTGCGACATAGATTTTTTAAATAAATAATGGGGCTAATTCTGAGCACAACCTAATTTTACAGTATTCGCATGCTCTTCTTACTAATGTAATATGAAAAGGACAGACACAGTTTGAGTTCTAAATTTAATTTTTAACCTCTCTCGCGAACCTACTGTTTAAATTTGTATTGTGCACTAAAATTTAGAGTCTTTAAATGTGAAAGTCATGTTCCGTTCCTTTTTTAGCATTAGTAAAAAGAAAAGGATGCAGATACTCTAAATTTAGTTTAGAGAGAGACTAGAGAATCGGGGCCTATTAACATTAGGTAGGTGTGCCTACCCAAGTCAAATTGCGCCATAAAAACATTTCTATGAATCACTATAATTTTATCTACGTAAACATGACGTAAACCTGAGTGTAGCTTAAAGTCGGTTGCAAACCGAAAACTAAGCTATGTTAAAGCTAGACTAAGTCAGCGAAGCTATACTAAGCTGAGCTAAGCTAGAAATATGTCCCGTGCACACCAAAACTAAGCAAAAATCTCAGGACAACACTGGCGAAGGAAGTGCGAAGGGGTACCAGGATAGGCGGGAGGAGTTTAGTTAAGCATATTGTGTAGCTGTGCCGCGGCATACATAGCTCAGCATCAGCTCACGTAGCTTGCAGTAGTTTGCAGTCTGCACACAAGTATGAAAAATCTGCCAAGTGCGAGTCAGACTCGCGTACCGAGGGTTTCGTACTCTATTTTGCACGATAAATCAAAATCTATTATGCATAATAATTAATAAAAATCTGTTTTAGAATGTACCTACAGGTAAAACCCTTTCATATGATATGGGATTTCTCACTTGATATAGTTATCACTTATCATACTTTGAAAATACCTACTATCCTGATAACTATTTTTTTAAGAAACACATCTTCTTTTGTGATGTTACCACAAATTTACGGTTTTCGGATTTATTCCTTTACTTGTGCTATAAGACCTACCTTCCTACCAAATTTCATGATTCTAGGTCAACCCTACCATATAGTTTTTTTAACAGATACGACGGACAGACAGACAAAGTGATTCCAATGGTTCCTTTTTCCTTTTGAGGTACGGAACCCTAAAAACTGCGTCAACTGTGCATGCTGAGCAGCTAAACTATAAGTCCCGCAAATTGCTATTGCGCTGGAACCTTGTCTCATTAACATCGAAATTACGTCATTTTGACGTCAGCCGATATAAAAATATACGATCAGCTCGAAACTTCAGTCTAGTGCTGACGTCACTAAAATGGCGACCACGCGCATTAGCAATGTGCGGGACTGTTAGTATAGAATATGTTTTATTCAAGTAAACTTTTTACAAGTGCTTTTGAATCGGGTAGTTTTTATTTACCACTGGTTCGGAATGCCGTTCCTATCGAGAAGAACCAGCAAGAAACTCGGCGGTTGCTCTTTTTAATTTAATTTTTCATTTTACAATGTTATTATACCATACTACACAAGCTATTGCAGCCCCGTGCATTGCTGGAGCGTGTCAAATCCAAGCTTTTTTATTATTTACATAGTCTTCGACTGTATAATGTGCTTTTTTTAGGAGCATACTTATAACTTAGCTAATAGCTTAGCTCTTGGTCTGCAACCCGCTTAACAACGCGGACTTTTTATCTCGTTCTTATCATTGCGATATGAGTGCGACGGAATGATAAACAGTTTATTGGCGACCTTCATGTTTTCGATAGAATGTTTTGTTTGACTCATCGACCACATCGCTAGCCGGTGAGTTAATTTCGTTTTAGTAGCAAACTATAGGCCTCTGAGTATAACATTCTTACCGTTTATTCCATAGTTTTGTGTGTGAAAAGCTATTATAAATACACTGTTGATATAAATAGGTATATAAGTCTATAAGTGTCTACAGAATTACTTCTGGGTGGCCTGGATTTAATAAGCACATCCTAAGCAGAGTTGTTAAAGGTACCTACGTTTTTTTTCTAACATTACGTAATCCTAATTTTAATTTTATAGTGTGGCTAATTCCATTGTACACAATCTCTAAACTAACCTTAAATGACACGTCTATTGCTATCCCTTTCATAATGTTGCTTGCGGAGAAGGATGGCACAAGATTTAGACCTGTTAATTTAGTCTAGATTAGAGATTGTGTTCAAGAGAATCGGCCCCAATTACAACCGAATAATTCTTAAACGTCTCTTAAGACATTATTAGTTATAGTAAAAGCTTCTTACCTATGGCTAATTCTATTCATAAAGCCGTGGCAGCCTAGTGGTTAAGACGTCCGCCTTCTATTCGGGAGTACGGGGGTTCGATCCCGGGCATTTCCTCTAACTTTTCGGAGTGTGTTATGTGCGGTTTAAGCAATTAAATATCACTTGCTTTGCACAGAACAGAAAACAAAGAAACTAAAAAAAATTGTACCTACCTACGCAAAGGCAATAATTGTATGCAGATTGAGGTAGGTAAGTGATTTTGTTATTTTATCCATAACTGCAACTCCTAAGGAAGGAGGATAATCTGTGGTAGCCTTGTGGGTAGGATTAGGACGTCCGCCTTCCAATTGGAGGTTGGGGGGTTCGATCCCGGGCACGCACCTCTACTTTTTCAGAGTTATGTGCTTTTTAAGTAAATAATTAAAATATCACTTGCTTTAACGGTGAAGGAAAACATCGTGAGGAAACCTGCATGCTTGAGAGTTCTACATAATGTTCTCAAAGGTGTGCGAAGTCTGAAGACAACCCTTCTCACTCCGAGAGGAGACCCGTGCTCTGTAGTGAGCCAGCGATGGGTTGATCATGATGATGATTAAAGGATCGGCAAGCAATATTGTGTATAAAATATTGTGCAACACTTCTGAAGCTCAAATATTATGCAATCTCTGAGTTAGTTTATCTGGTGCCTTACACTGGATCATATTACACAGACTTTAAAATAGTATTTTATATTATCTATTCCCTGCCACTTCATCCGCTTGAGGTTTCTGTTTTGTTTCCCCTAGAACTAATCTAGGTAGGTTACCTATCTACCTAGGTACATACCTACTTATTATTAAATACTTCATGGCCAAGGTGATAAGTGATTGGATCTAAAGATTGAAGCCAGACAAATTCATGTTATTTAAATTTCATTAAACTGATTTCATTGAAAAATTGATTTTAATCGAGATTAATTACTTTTAAGTTTTACCTATTAGACTACTTACTAATACTTACTACTACTTCTCAATACGGAATTCCTATTAGCAGAGGCGTCTCTAGCCCTTGTGGCGCCCGTGTGCAACCAGTACCCTAGCGCCCTCTAGTCTAGTAGGAGCAGGGTCATAATGGAATACCTACTAACAGTTATATTTTCAAACGGAAATTCGAATGCAAATGGTGCAATTTTAAATGATGACGGCGTCGGCCATAACACGAGCGCAGGGTCTTTGAGAGCGCCGGCATCGACGCATCTTTGGAGGTGTCGCATTAGAGGGCGCTCGGCGCCCCCTTAGACCCGGCGCCCGTGTGCGCCGCACACCCTGCACCATAGGTAAAGACGCCTCTGCCTATTAGACTCCTAGCGATTCACTCGAGATTAGTAGGCCGAAATATAGGTACCTCTACCTACCTACTGTACCTACCTTCTTACTAATTAATACTGTCCAGCGTAAGTACTTTGATTTTACTTAAGAGTTAAAACGAGACAGAGCTACCTACATTGTAATCTGGTGTAAATCTGTCTCGTTTTAACTCTATAAAATCTAAGCAAACTCACGAACTCGGATATTGCCTCCAAGCTATTCAGTGGACATCTTTGACATATTTTGGTCTGATGGATGTGAGGCTTCGGCCGTGGCTAGTTACCACCATATCGGCAAAGCCGTGCCGCTGAGCGATTAAGCATTCCGGTACAATGCCGTGTAGAAACCAAAGGGGTATGGGTGTAGTAAAACCCCCTTTTAGGTTAGCCCGCTTCCATTTTAGACTGCATCATCACTTTCCACCAGATGAGATTGCAGTCAAGGGCTAACTTGTATCTGAATAAAAATAAAAATAAAATCTACCTCATACGTCCGATTTGAATCCGAGGCACATCCGAGATATTCTCACGGATGACGGAGAGAAATCGGATGTAGTGCCTAAACTACCATACAAATAGGTACATAGTTCTGTGACTACTGCGTACGTATTTTCACGAATTCAAATCGGATGAGTGCGTAACCGCCCTTAAAGATCTCAGCCTGAAGCGGAGAGATGTTGAGGTAGGTAGTGTGAACGTCATTGGTCGCAGATTGGAGTTGGACATAGGGTGCATTCACGTTGCGAAAAAAAATAATATGTCAGTCTTAAACTGTTTCTTGTGCGGTGCAGACGTGTCTTTTGGTGCTTGTTACTTAGTTTTTGATTTACGTTCCTATATATGTAACCCTCCTATGAGAGAGAGAGAGAGAGAGAGAGAGGTATAGAAAAAGACATGTTTATCAAATTTTAAGCCGCAGCGCTGTGCGAGCTGAACTGCACTTCATTGCGTCGTAACCAGAGTCGCTATTTATTTAAACGCCTTTACTGTATGGTCCTAAGTATTCTATGATATCCATGTTTATTTAAACTTTTAACCAGATTTTTTTTATTGTTTAATCAGGACACCATGGGGCCTCTCATAGTAAAAGGTGACACGTTAGGCCAAAAACATCGTAACTACAACAAGTTAGTAAATGAAGCAATTCAAAACAATCCCAATCAACAAATTACTGCAATTCATTACGAAGAGTCTGATATGGATAACCTATTCAAAATTGATATAGCATGCAATAGAAGAAATGTTGAATACATTCTTGAAGCTCTTAAATGTGAAGACATGGTATATGTATCTCGGATTATGAAGCAATCCACATGGCTGATAACCGATCAGCAGTACTCATATATCATTAATCCTGAATATTTGCACCAACATCTCTATCCGCATATGACATCGAAGGCATTTAATAAACTTATCCTGCATGTAAGGCTGAACTTGAAGGACGAAAAACGCGTTGAAGAATTTTTTAACTATTATGAACAGGATTTCAAAAAATCATTAAAGTGGCTCCCGGGTTGCTCTGTTCCCTTTATTGAAAACGTTATCCAGAAACATGCTAACGATATACCAGAGTACTTGCTGAAACGGCTATATGAAAAATCTATCACTATTCTGGAAACATTTTTACGAAATTATACAACTTGGTATTATAAACAACATATGATAGAACCAGCTAAATTTCTTATAAAAAGAAACCTTGGAAAGTTCCTGGATATTATAGAATCGCTAAAACCTGGTGAAAGTTTTAACTTTGGTCCGAAGTATACAAGAATAGTGATGGAAGAAAATCCGGTAAGAGTAATGAATAATCTTGAAAAATACGTCGATTTCCTTGATATTCCAACTTTTGTTAAATATCTAAAAAAAGAAGAAGTTAAAGGCTTTATACTAACTCACATTAAAAATAAGGAAACGCGTTCATGGTTCAGATATAAAAAAATTAAATATTTATTGAACCAGTTGCCATTTGAGGAAAGATTTGATTTTGTTAATAAATTGTTTATTGAAAAATCTTTTGAAGATCAGGATCTCGTAAATGAGACATGGGATGATATAGTGGAGTACTGTAATATACCTGTCCAAAAATTATCATCGACTAAACATATATGGAGTTGGTACGCGTATGCACCATTTGATAAGGCTTTTGAAGATTTGAAACATTGGATTCGTAATGAATCGAATCCTACTGATAGATTATGGATTTTGCGAACAATGCTTACATGCGCTGGCAGTAACCAGAAAAATATACTCACATTGTTAAAATATTATAACGAACATCATATGAGTGAACCATTTAAATTTAAAGTACAGTTTGTAAACCGTGTCATTATCAAAACTAACCCAAACAACTACGATGAAGAAACTTTCCGATATTTCAACGATATTTTTAACAGCTTGGAAGTGGCCACTAAATACAAAGATAGTGTGGAAACGTGTGTGAAATTTATTATTTTATATAATGCAATACATGATAGAGATAACCCCGAAAATATAGAAAATAAATTTAATTTTGATGATTTCATAAATTATGACTATAACAAATGTAAACACAAGTTTAACTTTGATGAAAGAGAGAAAATATTCAATTACTTTTACAAGTATTACATTTCAAAAATTACAAATAATATTAAAACTGAAAAAGAATTTGATGAGACTGTGGACATAATTGTAAAAGTTTTAAAACTTCTCGAGAAATGGAACAAAGACCTCAAAGATCATCCATTCATTCTGCAGAAAATTAAAGACTTTATTATTACAAGGAAAGAAAACTCTTGGAGTTGCGATCTTTCGGGTGTATATCACTTCAAAAAGTCCTGGAGGAGAATTTTGTTTCCCGAATCTATCATTTTAAGTCCAACTGAAAATACTTGCATCAACGCTCTTAAACATGATCCAGAGTTATTGGAAAAATATAGAAATGAAATAAACTCATACATAAATAATAACGTATCATTTGAGAGGTTTCTGAAGAAAATTAGAATTGATTGGCACCAACCTTTAGCAGACTCATTCAAAACAACTTTTAACGAAAATCTTAACCAAAAAAGCAGTCATAAGACTTCAATAAAAGGACTGTGTACATTACTTTCACAAAAAGAACTGGAGAACTTTGTTCATAAATATGTGCCGAAAGAAGCTAAAATTGACCCGAGTGAATCTGATGACTTATTGATCAACATTCGCAAAAATATCGGTACATGTATGCACCTAGCGAGACTTCATCCCCCTCTCAGACTGGCTTTAATGTACGCTAAAGGAGATTATTTGCATTATGTGCTACCATCATTAAATGCAATATTTTATAACATGAGCTCTGATCACATTCGCAAATATGTAGCGGAACTTCTTAATACATCAGTATCCTTGCAAAAACATGGCATTCGAGTTGCATTTGATAGACTAGATCATAAGGAACTTAAAAATGTATTTTTAGAGTTATGGAAATCTAGTGAAAACAGAAGTATAAGAAAGGATATTTTTTGCGAGACTTATAAGAAGCTTTGTAGAGAAAGTGATGAAACAGTTATTTTAGACGTATGGGAGCTGTTGGGCATGTTTATCGATAAACTAAGTTTTGAGGAAAATAAGAAAATATACTTAACTCTAAGCAATTTTGAAAATATACCACTTTCTGTTAGAACAGCATTCTGGCAGAAAAGCTATGATTTTTTTAAAAAAACGCCAGCCAAATTAAATTGTAAAAGCTTTTTTGATGAATTAAATACCAAGATAAACGATTTCATGGAGTTTTTAGATATTGATTTTATGAGAACAATGTTTTTCGAAAATTTTGATAAAAAGTTTTCTACGCAGAAATATGATAACTGTCAAAAAATAGCCCTGTATTTACTTTCAACCAAGTCTGAATCAGTCCAAAAAGAGCGTTATGAAGAAATATTCGTACCGCTAGTAGAAAAAGCTCTTGCTATGTGGGATAAGCGTAATGATGATATCTACTATACTCGAAATAATTTACGTGAAATATTTGATTATATGAGTACAGAATTTGAAGATTTAGTTTTGAAAAAAGAAATGGTATTTCCCATCGCCATGTACACTAGTGTCCTGAATAAACTCCAAAGTAATTTATCGATGAAAGAAAATTACGTTCTCTTGTCATATGTAAAGTTATCTTTAGGATTCATTAAAACTCTATATGACCTGAAAACTAAAGTTAATGATTCAAAAGAAAAATTGGACAAATCTGAAGAAATAGAAAATCTGTACAAAGATTCAGCTCCTGTTTTTGGCAGATTGTGTTTAGATTACTTGAAGGAAGATGTTTCAAATAATGGGCCAACAATTTACATAATTTTTGCACATGTTTTAAATCTTATATTCGATCAGTATGTTCAATTCGATAAAATTTATAGAATGAGTGTCTTAAAAAGTTTCCTTGCTAGTAAAGATTTTATCGAAGGATATTTATTGGTAATGGAACTAATTCCACGCTACAATTATTTTCCTAAATACGATGAAAGAGCTCTGAAACTAGAAATATTAAAAGAAATAAGATTACATCCTTCGGAAGAAATCGCAATGCATTATTGGCATACATGCAAGGACAGTAACGATTTTTAATTGAAATGCATCATTTCCTCTTCGTCGGGTTTCAATATTCAGTCGATTAATTAAACCCTAATTTAGTGTACCTACTTGCGTATAATCGCTAGTTCTGCAACTTTTTCAAAAGTGGTAGGTACCTACTTCTTTACAAAAGGCCCGAACTAGCTATTAGTACTGTGTTGTATTGTTGTGTGATGTAACGCAATGCAACAGAAGGCGATCGGGGTCATATTGTATTATAACTCCATGATTTAAAATTAATGTTTTTTTTTAAATCATGAAGTCATCAAATCAAACTACTTTTGTTTTGTGTAGTCACACACAGCACAATATTTAGGTAGGTATAGTACGCGACAGGTTGAGATAGCAATCGGGGAGGGAATGCCCCGCACACCCACACAGCCTCCACACTAACCCGGTGCGGGCGAGCGCGGGTGTGCGGGGCGTCCTCCCGCATCAAACCCCGATTTCAACCAGTCGCGGACTATACCTACTATGCAATTTCTAATAATATACCTAACGCTAACAATATATTTAATTTTATTATTTTTATTTTTCATGTACCGAAATTGTAGTTATATAGTAGTAATAAATTAAGTTACATTGGAAATGCTTATCTATACAGGGTTACAGGAAAATAGGACACGATCCCGTTAAGGGGTTATAGTACAGGACATTAGCTATCAAAGGACTCCTAAAGTGCTTATGCGAAAGTGTATTGTTTCGAGTTATTCATTTTTTTATTTTTTTCTTGGTAAAGGGGTGTTTGCCACTTTAAAAATTACTTAATAAAATAAAGGAACAATGTATTTCATCAGATTTTTTTTTATTGCATGCTAGTACATATTCTTGTTAATAATAAACTGTTATAAAACAAGAAAAATCTTGAAGAATTTTAAAATTACAGCCCAAAAACTGTACAAGTTTTCAATTTTTAAATTTAATTCTTTGAATAACTTGCAAATTTTCTGTAAAAATTACTAAGGCACTTATCCTGCGGATTATTTTAAAAACATCTACGTTTCGTTAGCTATCCATTGGTACAAAAAAATTACAAAAAAAATCATAAAATCTAGAAAAAATTACACAACAAAGAGACCAGGTAGAAAATTCTAACAAATGCTATTGCCAAAGAATTAAATCAGAATCAATGTAAAAACGAGTTTAATGCAAAATCGTTAAAGATTATTTTTCAATGAGGTCAAAAGGTAATATAAAATCAGTCAAGTGAGAGTCGGGCTCGCAAACGAAGGGTTCCGTACCATCGTAAAAGAAATAACACTTTTTTTTTTTTTTTAATTTTTATGGCGGCCATTTTGTAATTTTTAGTATTTGTTGTTATAGTGGCAATAAAAATACACATTCTGTAAAAAATTCAAGTCTCTACCTTTTAGGGTTCACGAGATACAGTCGACTGACAGACAAACGGACAGACGGACGGACGGACGAACGAACATGAAATTTTCGACAGTCGAATGTTTTATTTGTTATATCGTGAACTTATACAAAAAATAGGATGTATTTTTTTCGCGTTTTTTAGTGCTAGTTTTGCTAGCGTCCTGGTTATTTGTAACCATCCTGTAGAAAAGGAAAAGCTGACTGACTGACTGATTTATCTACGCACAGCTCAAACTACTGGACGGATAGAGCTGAAATTTGGCATGCAGAAAGCTATTACGACGTAGGCATCCGTTAAGGAAGTTCGAAAATGCAATCTCTAAGGAGACATCGGAGAGGGAATAAGAGATTACGCGATAGAAAGAGAGATTTATTACGCAGCAGCTGCGCGAGCTGAATAAGCTGAATTTTCACTTTATTGTGTAGTAATTTGTGGGCTTCTTCTCAGATTTTGGAACCCTCGTAGCTTTAGTTTTAAGTTTGCGTAGTTAATGATCACTATTACATCTTACAAATTCAACAATAATTGACAATCTGATCAATAATTGACAATGGTACCTATTTTCGATCAACTTCCAAAAAGGACGTAGTTGTCAATTCAGCCCTTTTTTAATAAATGGCTTTGACTTTATAACATAAGTCGTTATTTATTTAAACGTCTTTGCTGTCGTTATTAATTTAAACTTTTAACCAGAATTTGTTTTTTTGTTTTTCAGAACAACATGGAGCCTCTTATAGTAAAAGGTGACACGTTAGGGCAAAAACATCGAAACTACAACAAGTTAGTAAATGAAGCAATTCAAAACAATCCAAATCAGCAAATAAGTGCAATTAATTACGAAGAGTCTGATATGGATAACCTATTCAAAATTGATATAGCATGCAATAGAAGAAATGTTGAATACATTATTGAAGCTCTTAAATGTGAAGACATGGTATATGTATCTCGGATTATCAAGCAATCCACATGGCTGATAACCGATCAGCAGTACTCATATATCATTAATCCTGCATATTTGCACCAACATCTCTATCCGCATATGACATCGAAGGCTTTTAATAAACTTATTCTACACGTAAGGCTGAATTTGAAAGACGAAAAACGCATTGAAGAATTTTTTAACTATTACAAACAGGATTTCAAAAAATCATTAAAGTGGCTCCCGGGTTGCTCTGTTCCCTTTATTGAAAACGTTATCCAGAAACATGCTAATAATATACCAACATACTTCCTGGAACGATTATACGAAAAATCTATCACTATTTTGGAAACAGTTTCACGAAATTATACAGCTTGGTATTATAAAGACCACATGATAAAACCAGGAAAATTTCTTTTAAAAAGAAACCTAGAAAAGTTCCTGGATATTATAGAGTCGCTAAAACCTGGTGATGGTTTTAACTTTGGTCCGAAGTATACAAGAATAGTGATGGAAGAAAATCCGGTAAGAGTAATGAATAATCTTGAAAAATACGTCTATTTCCTTGATATTCCAACCTTTGCAAAATATTTGAAAAAAGAAGAAGTTAAGGACTTTATATTGACTCACATTAAAAATAAGAAAACACGTTCATGGTTCACATATAAAAAAATCAAATTCTTTCTGGACCGGTTGCCATTTGAGGAAAGATTTGATTTTGTTAATAAAGTGTTTATTGAAAAATCTTGTGCAGATCAAGATCTCGCAAATGAGACGTGGGATGATATAGTAGAGTACTGCAATCTACCTGTGAAAAATAATTTATCAACGTCTAAAAATATATGGAGTTGGTACGTGTATGCACCATTTGAGAAGGCTTTTGAAGATTTGAAACATTTGATTCGTAATGAATCGAATCCTACTGATAGACTATGGATTTTGCGAACAATGCTTACATGCGCTGGCAGTAACCAGAAAAATATACTCACATTATTAAAATATTACTACGAATATCATATCAGTGAACCATTTTTATTTAAAGTTCAATTTGTAAACCATTTTATTACAAAAACTAACTCACACAAGTACGATGAAGAAACTTGGCGATATTTCAATGAACTTTTTAACAGCTTGGAAGTGTCCACTAGATCCAAAGATAGTGTGGAAACATGTGTTAGATTCATTATTTTATATAATGCAACACATGGCAAAGATATCCCCGAAGATATTGAAAATAAATTTGATTTTGAATATTTTATCAATTATGATTATGAAAAATGGAAACACAAGTTTAACATCGAAGAAAGAGAGAAAATATTCAATTACTTTTACAAATATTACATTTCAAAAATTGCAAATACTAATATTATAAAAAGTGAAAAAGAATTTGATGAGACTGTGGACATAATTGTAAAAGTTTTGAAACTTCTGGAGAAATGGAACAAAGAACTTAAAGATTATCCATTCATTCTGCAGAAAATTAAAGACTTTATTATTACAAGGAAAGAAAACTCTTGGAGCTGCGATCTTTCAAGTGTATATCATTTCAAAAAGTCCTGGAGAAGACTTTTATTTCATGAATCTATTATTTTAAGTCCCACTCAAAACACTTGCATCGACGCACTTAAACATGACCCAGAACTATTGGAAAAATATAGAAGTGAAATAAATTCATACATAAATAATAACGTATCATTTGAAAGGTTTCTGAAGAAAATTCGAATTGATTGGCACCGACCTTTAGCAAACTCATTCAAAACTACTTTTAACGAAAATCTTAACGAAAAAAGCAGTCAAAAGGTTTCGATAAAAGGACTGTGTACATTACTTTCACAAAAAGAACTAGTGAACTTTGTTGAAAAATATGTGCCGAAAGAAGCTAAAATTGACCCGAGTGAATCTGATGACTTATTGATCAGCATTCGCAAAAATATCGCTACATGTATGCACCTAGCGAGACTTCATCCCCCTCTCAGACTGGCTTTATTGTACGCTAAAGGAGATTATTTGCATTATGTGCTACCATCATTAAATGCAATATTTTATAACATGAGCTCTGATCACATTCGCAAATATGTAGCGGAACTTCTTAATACTCCAGTATCTTTGCAAAAACATGGCATTCGAGTTGCATTTAATAGCCTAGATCATAAGGAACTTAAAAATGTATTTTCAGAGTTATGGAACTGTAGTGAAAACAGAAGTATAAGAAAGGATATTTTTTGCGAGACTTATAAGAAGCTTTGTAGAGAAAGTGATGAAACAGTTATTTTAGACGTATGGGAGCTGTTGGGCATGTTTATCGATAAACTAAGTTTTGAGGAAAATAAGAAAATATACTTAACTCTAAGCAAAGCTGAAAAGATTCCACTGTCTGTTAGAGCGGCATTTTGGATGAAGAGTTATGAATTTTTAAAAAAAGCGCCAGCCAAATTAAATTGTAAAAGCTTTATTGAAGGTTTAAATGGCGAAATAAACGATGTCATGGAGTTTTTAGATATTGATTTCATGAGAACAATGTTTCTCGAAAATTTTGAAAAAAAGTTTTCTACGCAGAAATATGATTACTGTCAAAAAATAGCCCTGTATTTACTTTCAACCAAGTCTGAATCAGATCAAAAAGAGCGTTATGAACAAATATTTGTACCACTAGTAGAAAAAGCTATTGCTATGTGGGATAAGCGACACGATGATATCTACTACACTCGAAATAATTTGTGTGAAATATTCGAGTATATGAGTACAGAATTTGAAGATTTAGTTTTGAAGAAAGAAATGGCATTTCCCATCGCCATGTACACTGATGTCCTGAATAAACTCCAAAGTAATATGTCGACGAAAGAAAATTATATTCTCTTGTCACATGTAAAGTTGTCTTTAGGATTCATAAATACTCTATATAACCAGAAAACTAAACTTTATGATTCAAATGAAAAAATGGACAAGTCTGAAGAAGTGGTAAATCTGTACAAGGATACAGCTCCTGTTTTTGGCAGATTGTGTTTAGATTACTTGAAGGAAGATGTTGCAAATAATGGGCCAACAATTTACATAATTTTTGCACATGTTTTAAATCTCATATTCGATATGTATGTTCGATATCTTCGTATGAATGTGTCAGTGTCTAACAATAATATGTATAAAATGAGTGTCTTAAAAAGTTTGCTTGATAGTAAAGATTTCATTGAAGGATATTTATTGGTAATGGAACTAATTCCAAGTTATATTTCTACAGACGATGAAATAGCTTTGAAACAAGAAATATTAAAAGAAATAAGTTTACACCCTTCGGAAGAAATCGCAATGCATTATTATGGGCTTGCATCAAAGGAGAATGCAGACTTGTAATTGAAGTTCACAATTTCCTCAACGGTTTCAATATTCAGTCGATTACGTAAACCATAGTAGAAAATGGTTTTTACTATGGTTGTTTATCTCAATCTGTAAGCCATCTTACAAATTGAGTTAAACAACGTTGTTATTTGACAAAATATATTCTCTTTTTTGACAAATAACAAAGTTGCTAAGTTGCACTATTGTCGTACCTTTTTTTTTTTTTTTTTTTTTTCGCTGGTAAAAATGCTACCCGCCCTTGTGCGGCATGCCTAATGCCGCACAAGGGCGGGTATGTGGGACTCACTCGCGGTTTGTTTAACCGCCATCAGCATACCCACTAAAAAACCCAGCGGTGCCGTCCGCGTCAAGTATAAGACGTCTCAGGATCCCGGATATCGGATGCGACTGAGAGACACTATTGTCGTACCTACTCCTAGCACAAGCCTGACGCTTAGTTGGAGAGGAAAGGAGAATATTAGTCATTTAACATGGCTAATATTCTTATTTAAAAAAAAACTTATCGGTTATCGACGAATTGAATATTATAAAACCCGAATTGAGTGTATTGCGTATATTCACTAGTTTTGCAATTTAAGTAATTAAGTAATATTAAGTATATATGATTCATAGATTTTTTTTAAACAAATTATATTACTCGAGATCGACAATAGAATAAAACGACCATACAAATAAAAATCATTCTCTAATTTAAATTACACAGTATTACAAGTTTTATATTTACACAGCTTTCTAAAATGACCACAGTGCATTTATTACAAACAATTTCAATAAACTAAGGGGTATATGACGCTTCATTTTTCAGTTTCAATTAAATGCATTAATGTAGGTGGAAAACTTAATTTGGATCTACGCTACATTCCCGTAAAGTTTTTCAATAACTAAACTTATGGCAGTTTTATAGATTGAACTTTTGATATACTTATCCCATTTTTTTAAATCACAAAGTCGTCAAATCAAATCACTTTTGTTTTGTGTAGGATGAACTCACAATATTATGTAACTTTAAATAATATATGTAATTAATAAAATATATAACAATAAATAGCATACTTTTTATTTCAGAAACACCTCCTTTTATGCTTAACATTTCTTTAAGTTCCTTTACCCGTCATACCTGTTGAACTAATGTAACATAAACTAGGTACATTGTATTGTTCTTTAGAAAATAAATAATTTATAATCTTATACAATCAAACACTTTTCATTAGCAAAGAAGTTAGAATCAAAATAACTATTTAGCATTTTGATTTCCGGAATTCTGAGACCAAAGTACAATAAACAATCCGGAACCAAATAGCTAATTCGGATAGAATTAAGAAGCTTACATTTTAAAATGGTGTCGAAATGCTTCTATCTGATCTGTAAATTAAAAAACGGCCTGTAACAAAATATCTATAGGCAATTTTTAACAGCATTTTTAGTTAAAATAATATATTTCCGGATTTCAGAAAATATTTACTATTTTTATTTTATCTGCGATTTCCTTTCAATATGAGCAGTAATATTTTTTAATTTACTTTAAGAAGTGACGTTATTATACTCGATTTACTTTATGTAGTTACGTTATTACTTGATGCAAAATTCTCCGTCAAAATCCGGAAAATATGCATCCATAAAAAAGTTAAATTTTTCTAGCTCAAGAATCTTATAACATTTCATTTTCGTTTCATATTATCTAATTTGATATTTTAGGCGCCAATTTATTATTTATTACATTGTAGTTACTTGTGATGCTGTAAATCAAAACTCAATTCCAACTAAAACGTTTACTATTTTTAATTTTATCTGTGATTTTTGTTCGAAAACAAATAAGCGATTACGTTTGTCTCATTTATTTCAAGTATCATTACTCAAAGATCCCGATACGAATGTGTTTCGACTCGATATCAATTTCCGGAACTGTCAGACTAGAGGTACAATAATCCGGAAACGGATGCGTGCGCCATGACAGCTTCAGCGGCTTGTTTAATCTCAAGATGGCGGCGCGCGGCGTCCGACCACGGCTTTGCTATGGCTCTGGGAGCGCCTTGCAGAAGGTTTACATAACGTAAAGCTATTGAAAGGTTACCGTGGTCCATGTGGTACCTGAAAAGATGGTAAAAAAACAAATTTTAATATTATAAATGCGAAAGTGTGTCCGGCCGTTTGTCTGTCTGTCTCCCAGATTTTCATGGTCCATCCGTTTAACCAATTTTGATGAAATTTGGTACAGAGATAGCTTGTATCCCTGGAATGAACACAGATGAACTACTTTTTGTATCGGAAAACTAAACAATTCCCACGGGATTTTTATAAAACCTAACTTCACGTGGACGAAGTCGTGGACATTTTTTTTTTTTTTTATTCAGATACAAGTTAGCCCATGACTGCAATCTCACCTGGTGGTAAGTGATGATGCAGTCTAAGATGATAGCGGGCTAACCTGGAAGGGGTATGGCAGTTTTTATTAAACCCATACCCCTTTGGTTTCTACACGGCATCGTACCGGAACGCTAAATCGCTTGGCGGCACGGCTTTGCCGGTAGGGTGGTAACTAGCCACGGCCGAAGCCTCCCACCAGACCAGACCAGAAATTTAGAAATTATAAAATTCGAAACCCCTGCCAGGAATCGAACCCGGGACCTCCCACTATTAAGACCACAGCGCTCACCACTGCGTCAGGGAGGACATAATTTATTTGGTAAAGAGATAGCTTGCATCCTGTATACCGATATATGCTAGTTTTTATCGAAGAGTTCCGTGGGATTTTGAAAACCTAAATCCACGCGGACGAAGGAATATCAGAAGCTTACCTGGCTCGTTGAATGATGTCAAAGGTATCCAATTTGGAAAAGTCTGTTGGTTGATTGTCTAGCTCATCCTTAGGGATTTCGGCCAACTGAGATGGAAAGAAATAACTCGCTTTCAACTTATTGAACTATAAATAATCTAACAATAAATTGGGTATTTTCCTACTTTTGAACTTGATAAATATTATAACTTTATTATAAACTAGGATAAAAATAATGACGTACGCTGAAAAAAATATTAAAATCCAACAAAGATTTACAAAGTTACATGCATTTTAATTTTGGAGTGGGAGCTGGTCTTCTATCCCTTTCTCGCAAAACGAAAATTTGTATGAAACCGCACGAAGCTACTATGGCATTAGTAAGGTGTGACGTCAAAATGCTATATCGCTATCTCTGTCTAATCAGAAATATTTAGATGCTTATAACTTTTTTATTTGATCGATTTAATTATTTTTTTTCTGTTTACGTCATTATTTTTATCCTAGTCGAAATATATAAAAGGAAAAGGTGATCTGACTGACTGACTGACTGACTGACTGACTGACAGACTGACTGACTAATCTATCAACGCACAGCTCACTACTGGACGGATCAGGCTGAAATTTGGCATGCAGATAGCTATTATGACGTAGGCATCCGCTAATAAAGGATTTTTGAAAATTCAACCACTAAAGGGGTGAAATAGGTTTGAAATTTGTGTAGTCCATGCGGACGAAGTCGCGAGCATAAGCTAGTTTATAATAAAGTAATAAAACAATTTGAGTCAAATACCCAATTGGTCGCAAACTCAGCAGGTAGGACTCTGACGTCTTAACCGTTAGGCCAAGAACGGCATACAGCCTAAGTCGCTGTAGTTAAAAACTTACAATTTTGACAATGGTACTGATTTTGAGCACAACTAAATTTTAGAGTACCTATTTAAAAACTTACAATTTTAACAATGGTACTGATTTTGAGCACAACTAAATTTTAGAGTATTTAAAAACTTACAATTTTAACAATGGTACTGATTTTGAGCACAACTAAATTTTAGAGTATTTAAAAACTTACAATTTTGACAATGGTACTGATTTTGAGCACAACTAAATTTTAGAGTATTCGCATCCTCTTGTTGCTAATTAATATGAAAAGGACAGACAGTCCCCACAAGAGACAGACAATGAGAGCAATGGAGGGCTTGCTTGGAGTTACTCTACGTGATCAAATCAGAAATGAGGAGATCCGTAGCAGAACTAGAGTAGCCGACATAGCTCAACGGGTTGCGAAGCTGAAGTGGCAATGGGCAGAGCAAGTAGTTCGAAAAACCGATAGATGTTGAGGTCCCACGATGCTAGAATGGCGACCTCGCACCGGAAGACGCAGCGTTGGAAGACCCCCCACTAGGTGGATGGGCGACATCAGGCGAGTCGCAGGCAGCTGCTGGACTCAGGCGGGCGTATGGAAGTCCCTACATGATACCTATGTCCAGCAGTGGACGTCTATCGGTTTATGATGATGACTGTACATGTTTTACTGACCTTCTGGAATATTAGTTTGGATTGCAGCCATGACAGGAAGTAGACAGGTAGACTGGCACCATCACGTCCGACTAGAGCCACTTTGGCGGCCGTCTTCTCCACCTAACACACCAATTAATACTTTGAAAGATAAAATGATGTTATTTTCTTTGTATAGCGGTAGTTCATGGGGCTAGAATTCATTAATAAAGAGGATAATTTTTTTTAATTGAATTTTTATTTTTAACATAATTAATTATTAACGTCACACTGTACGGAAGGCGATTAATGAAGTCACAAGGCGTAAACGACAAATATTTTTAATTTTTAGGGTTCCGTACCTCAAAAGGAAAAACGGAACCCTTATAGGATCACTTTGTTGTCTGTCTGTCTGTCTTTCCGTCCGTCTGTCTAGAAACCTACAGGGTACTTCCCGTTGACCTATAATCAAGAAATTTGGCAGGTAGGTGGGTCTTATAGCTGACATTTGGGGAAAAATCTGAAAACCGTGAATAGGGTTCACACAAAAAAAATTAAATTGTGGTCATGAGCTAATAATTAGTATTTTCAACTTTAGAAGTCAGACAACTATATCAAGTGGGGTATCATATAAAAGGTCTTCACCTGTACATTCTAAAACAGATTTTTATTCATTTTTATGCATCATAGTTTTTGAATTATCGTGCAAAATGTAGAAAAAATACGGCTGTAGTACGGAACCCTCATTGCGCGAGCCTGACTCGCACTTGGCCGGTTTTTTAACATAAAATATATTTTCCCGCAGAAATTACATTGGAATATAGTACTAAAAATAAAATATGATTACCGTATCGAATCTATCCCTTAGCGTTTTTTCAGTGACTATGCCCTTCTCTCGTACTTCAGGGTTGATGCCTTTTAATACTGTTTGTACTAGTTTGTCGTCCTTACCTGGAAACAAAATCTTAGCTTTTATAATACAGCCTATTTGCCTAAATAGATATACCTTAGTTTTCCTAAAGATATATTTTAGTTTTTATCAGTTTGCTTAAAAGGTAGACAAGTGGCTTCATTATAATATACTAGCTGCCCTGGCGAATTTCGTACCGCCTAACAGTCGATTCAAATTTTTAAATTTTTCTCTCCGTAAGAACCATCCTCGTACTTCAAGGAATATTATTTAAAAAAAGAATTAGCGAAATCGCGAGAACAGCTGACCTGATCAGCTGTTCTCGAGATTTGCGATCAGCAACACAGTCAGTCAGTCCAGGGAGGCGCGATGGTCGCGCGGGAGTCCGATTCCGTCTGGTCGCCGTCTATGGTATGGGGCTAATCCATACTAATATTATAAATGCGAAAGTGTGTCTATCTGTCTGCTAGCCTTTCACGACCCATCCGTTGAATCGATTTTGACAAAATTTGGTACAAATATAGCTTGCATCCCGGGGAAGGACATAGGCTATACTTTTTATCCCGGAAAATCAAAGATTACCCACGGGATTTTTAAAAACCTAAATCCGCGCGGTCGAAGTCGTGGGCATCAGCTGGTCCTTTAATATGAGAGGGTGGACGCGTCCGCTCTGTAGAACATATTTTTGGTATGGCGGAAACATAGCTAAAAAAAGCTGTGATAGCCTAGTGGTTAGGACGTCCGCCTTCTAATCGGAGGTCGGGGGTTCGATCCCGGGCACGCACCGTCTAACTTTTCGGAGTTATGTGCGTTTTAATTAATTAAATATCACTTGCTTTAACGGTGAAGGAAAACATCGTGAGGAAACCTGCATGCCTGAGAGTTCTCCATAATGTTCTCAAAGGTGTGTGAAGTCTACCAATCCGCACATGGCCAGCGTGGTAGACTATGGCCAAAACCCTTCTCACTCTGAGAGGAGACCCGTGCTCTGTAGTGAGCCGGCGATGGGTTGATCATGATGATGATGGAAACATAGCTTAACTAGACGAAGGGAAGGTTGTGAGGAAGAGAGGGAAAGGCACTTAAGAGGGTTCAACTCTTACCAGCGGTTTCCAACGCCTTGATCTCGTTGTCTAGCTTAGTTTCGGGAGTACTCCGCCTGGTTGCGGCGTGCAACGCTTCTGCGGCCGCCCATAGAGACTGTGAGCGACGCGCTTCCGCTTCCGCTTTCGCTCTCTCTGTAAAATAAACAAATAAGTATAGTACGATTCAACCTTAATGCGTCTGCGTGAAGTTAGCTTTGCGATCTTGCGCATGGTACACTCGAGAACTAAATCACTCAGCTTAAGCAAGCTTAAACAAAGTAACTTCTCACTCGATTGTACAAACAAGACACGTTAATAGCGAGAGAGAGACGCATCAAGGAACTGGCGGGAATGTAGGAGCGAGACGTGCGCTGTTACCCTCCCCGCTACCTCCCCGACCTCGGACACCCAAAATGTGTGTTCTGCGCAACGTCGTGCGCAAACTTCAGGGGCGCATTTACGTTTGAATCGTACCTACTGTAGAATATCTGTCAATGGCTGTACTCACGAATTTAGTCGACGTCAGCCCGACTCGAACCCATCCGGAGTCCTTTTTCAAAGGAGACGTCGACTACATACGTGAGTACAGCCGTTGACAGATATTATATATAATGGAAATCACTCCGAATGGAAACTGTTTAATCAACTCCTTCGGCGGACCAACGAATTCCTGAAAGGCCGGCAACGCATCGGCGGTTCCTCTGGTGCTGCAAATGTTCATGGTCGGCGGTAATCACTTAACATCAGGTGACCCGCCTACTCGTTTGCTCGCTATCTCTATATAAAAAAACTCTCTATAGTTTAAACGCTAAAATAAGTAGAAATTTATTTCAAGTAACAAATACATAAGGAACAACAAGCTTTTCGCTACAATCCGCCAAAACAAATCCGTATGGTATAGTCTGTTCACTAACATGGTGTCGGTACACCCACAGGCACATTATTTTATAGGTGAACTGTACTTTTGACATGACAGTTGGCCCATGACGAGTTAAAATGGCGCGTGACGAGTCATTTTGTACGGACTATACCTATACTAGATTTACATAAACTTCTATCGAATCAGAAATTGATATAATGCAAAATTATACTCGATCTTCGTGGTTTATTGCTGTGTCTAAATTGGATTTGTAAAACATTTTTTATGTTGGTAATTTAAAAAAAATAAAAAAATTGTGTGGATCACTATTGAATCAGAAATCGATATTATGTCACTATAATCGATAATCGAATCGATATGCAAAGATACTCATTACTCACGTTTGAGCGTCTGTTCGATGGCCTGTAGTTTTCCCGCCATGGCCGCTAGTTCCTTCTTGAACGTCACACGCTCCTTTTCTACTTGCTCAGACACCGAGCGACTGAATCTGCCCATTACCTAATAAACATTAAATATAAGTATTTATAATTTTACTAGATGATGCCCGCGACTTCGTCCGCGTGGATTTAGGTTTTTAAAAATCGCGTGGGAACTCTTTGATTTTCCGGGATAAAAAGTAGCCTATGTCCTTCCCCTGGATATTAGCTAACTCTATACCGAATTTCATCAAAATCGGTTGAACTGTTGGGCCGTGAAAAGCTAGCAGACAGACAGACAGACACACTTTCGCACTTATAATATTAGTATGGACTAGATTGTCAAAGTTTTTTTTGAATAAAAATCGTTCTATTTCTATACCTCTTTTTCCTTCTTAGCGAGTCTGTCTTGCGAGACCTCTTGTTGTATTTCGAACTGTTTTTTCATCTGTTCCTTAAGCTTTCTATTCGCTTCCGCTTGAACTTCCAAACTCTACAACAAAGATAGATATTATTTTAATTTTTTTGAAGAATATTAGCAATGTATATTGACTAATATTCCCCTTTCCCCTCCAACTAAGCGAAAAGCTTGTGCTAGTGAGAGTAGTAGAGTGGGTACGACAATAGTGCAATGGGTGGGGTTTGAACCGGCGACCTTTCGGAATTCAGTCCGCTCCTCAACCGTTGAGCTATTGAGGCTCTGAGGTATAAAGAAACGACTACTATATTATGCTGGTAAAGGTTTTGAAGAATGCTCGTAGGTGTAGTTTTGTTCAAAGACGCCAGAGACAAAAACTCAATGGGCGTTAACCATTTTGAGTGGCCAACCAATCATTGAAATTAATTTTCCGTCCTTTTTAGCATTATTAAAAGAAAAAAACCGGCCAAGTCGTATTTTTCGACATTTTGCACGATAATTCAAATACTATGATACATAAAAATCAATAAAAATCTGTTTTAGAATGCACAGGTGAAGACCTTTCATATGATACCCCACTTGATGTAGTTATCTTACTTCGAAAATTGAAAATAATAATTATTAGTTCATGACCACATTTTAATTTTTTTTGTGTGATATAACCACAAATTCACGTTTTCAGATTTTTTCCCGATTGTCTGCTACAAGACTCCTACCTACCTTGCCAATTTCATGATTCTTGGTCAACGGAAGTACCCCTGTAGGTTCTTGACTGACAGCCAGACAGGCCAGGCAACAAAGTGATCCTATAAGGGTTCCGTTTTTCCTTTTGAGGTACGGAACCCTACAAAATGCAAATAAGTCTTTTTAGTTTTATAGAGAAAGACATCAGAATCGATGAAAGTAAGAATTCCAAACTTAGCGTAGAGATTTGAATATCAGAAACACTCGTGAAATTAAACAACCAAATAAGCATTAATATAAATAATCAGTTTCATTGGTTTTACCTTCTTTTGAAATTCCCTCTCCTTTTCTAATCTCTCTCTCTTGATCATGTCTTCCACTTTTGCCTCAATGATGGCTTTCTCGTCGTGACCTAATAAAACAAATTACTAAAGTGTACTTATACATTTTAGAAAACTCGAAATACCTTTAAGAATTACAATTCAATTTAGTGTTATATACCACCGATATAAGTTTATACATATAATTCAAAGCAATAAACCATATTAATTACTTGACTTTTAATACCCTATATTAAACAGTTAAATATGTTAGTAATAAGCTCTAATTTGTCAATACATATTAAGTACTTTGAATTGTAATAATCTGTGTGTCTTTTTTACTCAATAAGTGGTTACGACTTGCGCGCGCCTCGAACTGAATAAAACTGGCTCGCCACAGAACATTTTACGCACTTCCACTCTACGGCTCGAGGCGAGCGGACCTCCGTCCGCCCAACAAGAAAAAAGGTGTTTTTCTTCACCCCTCCCCGCTGTGGTCTCTGATCAACCGATCCGCCACACTTCCATACTAATATTATAAATGCGAAAGTGTGTCTGTCTGTCTGTCTGCTAGCTTTTCACGGCTCAACCATTCAACCGATTTCGACGAGATTTGGTACAGAGGTAGCTTGCAACCCGGGGAAGGACATAGGCTACGTTTTATCCAGGAATATTCGGAGTTCCCACAGGATTTTTAAAAACCTAATCCACGCGTACGAAGTCGCGGGCATCAGCTAGTATTATGATAAAGGACAGACACAGTTTGAGTTTAAAATTTAACTAGCTTATGCCCGCGACTTCGTCCGCGTGGACTACACAAATTTTAACCCCTATTTTACCCCTTCAGGGGTTGAATTTTGGAAAAAATTCTTTCTTAGCGGACACCTACGTCATAATAGCTAATCTGCATGCCGAATTCAGCGCGATCTGTGCCAGTAGTTTGAGCTGTGCGTTGTAGATCAGTCGGTCAGTCATTCGCCTTTTCCTTTTATATATTAAGATAGATAAATTACTTATTAGTCATACATTAGGCTAGATCGTAATATAATGGCACTCAACAATAGGAAAAAAAAAAGTTTTTAAAAATGCTCACATTCGATGGCCCTATTTATTTTCAATTCCCTTATTGTTTGAAGTTCTGCGATTTCATTTTGCAAATATTGAATCTGAATAAATTAAACTTATTAATTTAAAAAAAGCTGTGATAGCCTAGTGGTAGGAATCCGCCTTCTAATTGGAGGTTCCGGGGGTTCGATCCTGGGTTACGCCAACTTCTAACTTTTCGGAGTTATGTGCGTTTTAAGTAATTAAATATCCACTTGCTTTAACGGTGAAGGAAACAATCGGTGAGGAAACCTGCATGCCTATGAGTTCTCCATAATGTTCTCAAAGGTGTGTGAATTCTACCAATCCGCACATGGCCAGCGTGGTAGACTATGGCCAAACCCTTCTCACTCTGAGAGGAGACCCGTGCTCTGCAGTGAGCCGGCGAACCTCTCGACCTGAAGCGCACAGTCAATAAATCAATCAATCAATCAGCCTGTTTGCGGCTGGACATATAGGCCTTCCGTAGAGCGCGCCACCACACACGATCCTCCGTCATCCACCCACTTCCCGCTACCTTCTTAAGGTCGTCAGTCCAGCGGGTTGGGGGTCGTCCCAAACTGCGCTTGCCGATACGCGGTCTCCACTCCAGAACACGTCTGCCCCATCGGCCATCGGTTCTGCGGCAGACGTGGCCTGCCCACTGCCACTTCAGCTGGCTAATTCGTTGGGCTATGTCAGTCACTTTGGTTCTCCGACGGATTTCCTCGTTGCGGATTTTGTCCCTCAGAAAGACACCCAACATAGCTCGCTTCATAGCACGCTGAGCGACTTTGAACTTGTGGACAAGGCCAACTGTTAGTGTCCACGTCTATGTAGCGCACAGTAGCCGGCAGGAAATATTGTACATCGACTATTAAAAAGAGGGTACTTCGTAGAGCGTTGTCTGTCACTCATACCTATGTGACGTTTTGTCGGTCTCAATCATAAATCATAAATCCTTTATTTTGCTAGAATACATGTCACAATGGTAGTTAGTTTTTAAGGTAAGTAAGAATCAATGTAATCGGCCATTTCTGGCATGCAAATTTTTTTCTATTATAACACAATTAATAAAATTCTAATAATTATTAGCATAGTTAAATTCATTAAATTTTAATTATTTTTACAATCTAAGTCAAGTTTAATTCTATATATTATATATTATAAGAGTCAACTTAACCTACTGTGCCAACATTTCATTGATTGAATAAAACCATTTATCTATAAGCCACTTAAAAGATCCTTCTTAAATCGTTGGAGGGGTAATACCCCGTAATCTCTGGAGGTAGTTTATTAATGACAGAGACAACGCACTACGAAACCACTAACCCTTTCTAAAGGTGCGATGCACAATATTTTCTGCCGGCTACTGTACTATCATTTCATAGCCTAATTTGACAGGTGAAGCTTCAAGGTTTGTTACAAGTTTCCACTAGATTACAACATGAGGTTATTCAAGGAGCGGACCAACAGATTCCTAAAAGGCCGGCAACGCATCGGCGGTTCCTCTGGTGCTGCAAATGTTTCATGGGCGGCGGTAACACTTAACATCAGGTGACCGCCTGCTCGGTTTGCTCGCTATCTCTATTAAAAAAAAAGTTTCATTTAACTGTCGTGAACTGAAAGGAACTCTCATAAAATTGGCAGAGTTCTGAAACTACCTGTTTCAAAGTATACATCAATAGGAAGGTCGGTATCCCCCTTGTCTCCAGCTGGCGGGACACTGAGGTCCAGCCCCGGGAACATCATTTGCAGCTCTTCCTTGTAAGCTTTACGGCTTGGTCCACCTGTAGACAAAAAGTTGTTTGAGCAAAACTGATCCAAAAGCCAATACTACGTAGATTATATTATGATACAGATTTATAACAGAAGCTTCTAATAGTCATAATAAGAGCATTTATGACGGTATATGACTGTCTCAATGATCTGACCTCACTATTTCTCCTAGAAAAACGCTTGGGGTAGCTTCAAGAGCGCGATTAACTCCGTGCAGCGCCATCTAACATGTAACGTGGAAATAAATAGTTTTTCTTCTTTCCATTGTTTGTGCAATTTAAAATTGTGTGTAGTGTTTGTATAGCGCCATCCAGTCGCTCAGTGCAGTCTGGCTCACGCACCTCCTTAAACTGGTTTTCAGCATCGCCGAGATCGGCTCAGTCACTGATTCAGTCCAATTTTTCTTCTATACCACTTAAACTAACTTCAACAGCGCGATGTAACTTCATACAGCGCCATCTATCATATAAAGATGGATGTAAATAGTTACCTTGTTCCAGTACCTGTCGCTCAGCACGGATTGGCTCAGGCACTCCTTGAACTGGTTTTCAACGTCGCTGAGGTCTGCACGAAATTGCTTGATGTATCTGTTTGTGGCCGCGATACTTTCTGGCGGCGCCTGCACGCCCGCTTTTATCATACGGTCCAAGGTCTCTACGGAAAAATGATTCTGTTTTTGTCAAATAAAATACCTTTGACATTCTAAGCTAGTACGATTTTTGATAGTTTAAGATACTAAAATATTTAGAATGCATCAGAGGTGGACGGTTGTTCATACCGATAGCACACTTGGCCTTAGCAGATGCCTCCTTAGCCTTCGTGAGGTAAGCGTCTCGTTCATTCCGTGCGCCCTGCAGCGCCGTAAAGTGTTTCCTGTCCAAATCGTCCGGAGACGATTCCACAACCTGTCACATAACAAACAGTTCTTTATTAAATTTCTCTTCCATATTACGCTACAAAGAATGGCTTCTGATGCATACGAATCCACTAGCCACCAGGCTCCTAATTGAGGACTACCCGAGACGCCTAAAGAGAAAATGTATTCTCGACCTCGCTTCTTGATAGGCAATAAAGAGTTGAGTGCTAGCTCCTAAAAGGAGCAGCCGCTACAAAACAATAACCTACACCTAATTTGCTAGAAGTCCTGAAAAAGACTGATCGCAAATCACAAAATTTAAAAAAAAAATACTACGCAGATTTTTACATTTTTGCTGTTCTAATAAGGAATACGACTTCATGTTTAAATAAATTGTCTTAGAACAATTTTTTTTATAAAAATGGCGAGCAAACGAGCAGGCGGGTCACCTGATGTTAAGTGATCACCGCCGCCCATAAGATTTGCAGTACCAAAGAAACCACTCAATGCTTGCCGGCCTTTCAGGAATTGTTGGTCCGCCCCTTAAATAAGCCTATGTTGTAATCCGCCACCGCCGCCAACACCGCCAAAGGGAGTTGATTCCACAGTTTGCATGTGCGTGGAAAAGCTTAGCTTTGTTGTAATCAGCACAAGGGCTAGTTTTGTGGTCTCGTAAATATCATGTCTTTGGAGATCCTTACAACACGCAACAACAGTGTTGATTTTTTGTTGTTACAAAATACGACATCAAAATGTTTACCTTATACAAAACTTTGTTGTAGTTGCTGCAGTACTGCAAGGCCTTCTTGTAGTTGTCTATGGCTAGTTTTGTGTTCTCGTGCATGTCGTGCTCCAGCTCTACCATGTCTTTGGTTATCCTTGTGACGGGCGGCTGTTGAGGCTCGCACTTTTCTGTCTGTATAACCGTTGCTATGGAAAAAGATATATGTAAAATCACTACCCATATTATTATAAATGTTATAGTGAAAGTGTAGTACTAGTGCAAATCAAAGAACACACGAACAAAGTGAAAGCATCATGCTAGTGCAATTTAAAGAACACAAGAACAAAGTGTCTTCCAATAAGGTATCTTAACTATAACCTAAGCTAAGTCAACGGACCGATTCTTAGGTATAAGTAAGTTTATGTCAATATAATATTGCTTATTAGCCTCTCTCATAAGCTAGATTGTAATGGTAGTCAAGTACTGGTGTCAGTACCTTACGACAAAAAAAAAATTATTATAAATGCGAAAGTGTGTTTATTTGTTGGTTTGTCCTTCAATCACGTCGCAACGGAGCAACAGATAGACGTGATTTTTTGCATGGGTATAGTTTAAGACCTGCAGAGTGACATTGTGGCTAATTCTGATGTACACAATCTCTAAACTAAACTAAAATGGTGTCATTTTCAATGTCCAAATCTATTGCTATCCCTTTCATAATGTTGCTTGCGGAAAAGGATGGCACTATATTTAGACCTGTTAATTTAGTTTAGTTTAGAGATTGTGTACAAGAGAATTGGCCCCATTGGCTACTTTTTATCCCGGAAAATCAAATAGTTCCCACTGGATTTTTAAAACCTAAATCCACGCGTACGAAGTCGCGGGCATCAGCTAGTTTTTGAATAAATGAGTGTACATGTCAAAATTTTAATTAAAATTGATGGTTAAAAAACCGGTTTCGATCTAGTATCTTGAAATTTGATAGGTATTATAGCACAAGTAAAGGAATAAATCCGAAAACCGTGAATTTGTGGTTACATCACAAAAAAAATTAAATGTGTTCATGAACAAATAATTAGTACTTATTTTCAATTTAAAAGTAAGATAACTATATCAAAGGGCTTTACCTGGACATTCTTAAACAGATTTTTATACATAATAGTTTTTGATTTAACGAGCAAAATGTCGAATGGAACGGAACCCTCCGTGCGCGAGTCTGACTCGCACTTGGCCGGTTGTTTTTTTTTGCACTTTCAACGTCCCTAAATCCCATGCAAAGGAAATGGTAACCAACCTGGAGTTTCAACTTCGGGCGTGTCCAGTTTCTTCTCTTCGACATATAATGGTTCGAGTTGCGGCGGTGGTACTGTTAGACAAAGATGGCATGATATCGCTATAAGTCCCGCAAATTGCTAAGGCGCGTGGCCACCATTTTAGTGACGCAGCACTAGACTGCAGTTTCGAGCTGATGGTATATTTTTATTTCGGTTGACGTCATTTCGATGTTAGTGAGACATGGTTCCAGCGCAATAGCAATTTGCGGGACTTATATTGCTATTTATTATCATAATTCATAACTAATGTTTAAAATACAAAACACAGTTATTTCGATCGTGCTTTTAAGGTCCAAACGCACGTACGCTCCTTATAAAGTCAAACTAAAGTCAAATACATAATTTATTCAAAATAGGTAATAAATTACACTTTTTTGATGGTCGGTTATTGGATTTGTAAGATGATATAGTGGTGATAATTTTTACGCGAACTTAAAACTAAAGCTACGAGGGTTCCAAACGCGCCCAGGTCTGAGCCCACAACAAAGTCAGCCGGGTATTATGACCATTTTACAAAATCACTTAAACTTATTAGGACTGTCATAAAGCTGTCAAGCAACTCATTCCCAAGCTTTCTTATAATTTAAATAAAACTTTACATTGTAATTTGTACTGTATTTGACAAGCCGCGTCGCGCGGAGTGCGTGCTCCATACAAACTTAAATATATCTAATTTGACGTGCCGCGTCGCGTCGCGCAGCACGGTGTAGGTGGGTTTGGACCATTACAAAATTTACCTTTAGCGTTAGGTTTCTTCTGAAAAGGTTTCTTATCCGATGCTGCATGTAAAATCGACGAATAAGCATAATGCAAGAATGCGTAAATATTGAGAAGTGGCTATTTAAAAACTGGTATTTGCATGAAAAAACGTTTTGCAAAAGTACCTTAGAGTAATAGAGTAGTTTTTGACTAGACACTCCTCATTTATTATATCTCACTAAATGCAGAGTTCTATAATGTAAATACAGTACACGGCAGAAAATATTGTACATCAACCTTAATAAAGAGAGCGGTTTTGTAGAGCGTTGATTCTGTCTCTACAAAGCCAAAATCTCATTCTAAAGATTGATCTAAATATATAAAAGGATTAGATGACTGATTGATCTATCAACGCACAGCTCAAACTACTGGACGGATCGGGCTAAAATTTGGCATGCAGATTGCTATTATAACGTAGACATCCGCTAAGAAAGGATTTTCGAAAACTCCGGGGGTAAAATTGGGGTTTGTTTGTGTAGTCCACGCGGACGAAGTCGCGAGTATAAGCTAGTGTGCAATATTTCTTGCCAGCTACTGTAAGTGATTATTTAATTAATTACATGTGATGTGTGGCAGAAGAAAAGAAATTTAAGAAAAAAAAAACAGTTTTTCTTTCTTGCTTAATTAATTAGTTTTGTGCAAATGTCACTCACATTCGTATGTTTTGCTAGAGAAAGTCTTTGCTGCGTCTTTTTCTAGGTCTTGTTCTGACCTCTGTTGGAAATCGAGTGGAGATACGCCTTCCTGCAAAAAGTGAATGAACAAAATGAAAGTGTATATATTTGTTAAGGATTCTCTCAAATTGTATAGTTTTAGGTTTAACTATGTAGTTTGATTTTAATTAAGTTTGTAACTATGGGGCTGGCATATAGGTGACCTATAAAAGCCCGTTAGAAATATCAGATTAAAAAAATGTATACAAGAGAATTACCCCATGAAAATAGCCTTGATAGCTCAATGGTTAAGGAGCGGAACGAAAGTTTTACGCTATATATATGTTGCACTTTAGTTTTACGCTTAGTTGGAGGGGAAAGGGGAATATTAATTATCACGATTAACTTGGCTAATATTCTTTTAAGACAAATTCGCTCTGTTCCTTGATCAATGGAAGGGAAAATCTTGCAAGTTTGAACACCTAGTAGAATGACGGCATGCACGAGCTGATACGAGCCGCGCGAGCGAGAGCGCGCTCGATCGATGCTAGCCGTCCCGTTCGCTCACAGCTGCTTGCTTGGGGTGACCATGTTTTTGTGGGACAACGACTCAATACAACAAGCTTATAACTTAGTGAGTTTTCATTAAATATTTTTGAAATTTTGTACATTTATTCCTTACTAGCTGATGCCCGCGACTTCGTCCGCGTGGAATTGGGTTTTTTAAAAATCCTGTGGGAAATCTTTGATTTTCCGAGATAAAAAGTAGCCTATGTCACTCTCCAGGTCTTTTATCTATACCCATGCAAAAAATCACGTCAATCCGTTGCACCGTTGGTTGCGACGTGATTGAAGTACAAACCAACAAACAAACACACTTTGACATTTATAATAGTGATGTTAAAATATTCGACACAGGTTTCCGTTTTTGCGTATACTGACGAAGCTTCTAACTTCGTAAATTTAAACGATGAATAAGTTTAAAATCATTAGATCACATCCTCACATAGTAAATACTCATAAATCATAAGACAGACCTTCCCAAATAAGAAGTTGCTGACATAACTGGATGCTTTGCTCAACTGGTTGACAGTGGAGCTCCAATATGTTGTGTTCTCCTGGTATACGAGTGCTACGAAGTCGTTCGCCCATGGCGCATTTGACTCCAACCAGTTGCGTGCGTCGGGGCTTGATCTGCAATCAAATAAACACAGAATTGGGTCCTGGACTGTAGTAATAAAAATTACGTGATTTTTTGTATAGCGGTAGTTTATGGGGCTAGAATTCATTATATAGAGAATAATTTTTGAAAATCATGTTTTTTTATTTATTTTTACCATGAAGTCACGTTGTACGGAAGGTGAATAATGACGTCACAATCGATAAACGACAATTTTTTTTTAAATTTTTTACAGAAAAATAGAGTACTTTCTGCAGGAAAATACAGCTAATGCAGAAATACGTTAATAATTTATTATTTTAAAAATGAATAAAAATCATAATTTTTATTGATTAATCTTTTTTATAATGAACTAGCTTATGCTCGTGACTTCGTCCGCAAATTTGGCGTCCGGAATACACAAGTTTCAAGACTGTTTTTCACCCTCTTAGGGGTTGAATTTTCAAAAATACTTTCTTAGCAAATGCCTACGTCATAATAGCATGCCAAATTTCACCCCGCCCCATCCAATAGTAGTTTGAACTGTGTGTTGATAGATCAATCAGTCAGTCAATCCTTTTATATATTGAGATGAATGCCATACTTAGCATAAACAACGGCCGCGCCGGTCAACACAGTCGCACCAACTGTCCCCCAGAAGAATTTCCTGGATTTAGGCTTCTTTTCATTTGGAGGACACTTCTCTTGCTGAGCGTACTGCCGACGCGGCGACCGCATCACTATCAGTGCAGCGCATGATCCGTCGCCTATTTGTTTTCTAACCTATAAAGAATAATTCATCATTAGGTCTCCTCTCAGAATGGGAAAGTACTTGCCCATTATAGATCAACAAACTTCAAATAGCTCTGAGAACATTATGGAGAGCTCTCAGGCATGCAGGATTCAGTATGTAGGTTTCAATATTACTTACTACTTGCAGTACGCAAACCCTACCAGGATGCAGCCCGGATAAACCCAGTGATGGTAAATCTAATTCCATCAAATATAGCAGTCTTTAATTTGTTTTCAAAAGCTAAGAGCTAATTTAGAATTGCCTATATGCTATTAAGAGATTCATGAGTAAGAAAACTATAGGCATGAAACAAATTCTATAGCTGTAACCTCCTGAAAAAGTACCAACAAACATGAAATTATAGTTCCTAAGGAACTAAGTATACCTTTATTAGTTAGTGATAGCACTAAGGCTACTTGATGTCAAAAAACTGGACTAATTTATTTTTATAATTAAATTAACCAGCTGATCGGCGAACCATCGATAATTTTATATATTTTTCTAGGTTATATTACAAGAATTAGAATGACGTTATATACGATTATGTAAGCAACAACAATAACAATGTTTGCTATTTGTTAAACATATTAAATTAAACCCAAAAGTAAACAAGAATAGTCCTTTACATAAAAACAAGGTAAAAATCATCTTAACAATGTTATTGACCCAAAAACATGATCGTTCTTTGAAATAAACAAAGTGAATGTTAAAGGATGAGTTCTGCTTTATGAACTATGTTAGAAAGGTGATTTATTAATGAAAATAGAAATATTTGAGTTATAATTACCAAAACTAAATTGGGATTCGTTAAATGATTTGTAAATCTGTACATTTTCGATTTTCGGCACTGAACTGAATTTCTTTGATTTCTTCCACTCGGGCTGTCAAAAGCAGTCAAAAGCAACCACAAAGCAACACCAACAAGAACACCCGAGACCCCTTGACGACCGTAGATAATAAACAATAGACATGAAGCAGACTATAGAGTAAGAGTAATTATTCATCCAAGTTTGTTCTCCAACAGCGCCACTCTGTCAATGTCATTGAAATGCCGAGAGCATCGAAATAGGAATTGTACTACGAAGTAGTACTTAGAAATTCTTTGGCGGAGAGATCCTTGTCGCAGTGTAAAGGACTTATTAACTTTTAGGTATTTGGACTTAGAAATATTCAAACAAGAAAAAAGGGGACACTTGACGGCAACGTTATTTCCGGTTTTCGCCACGCGCCAAGATAGCCTTGTCGCTTCATCACACTGTACTTGGATGAATGATTAGGTAGGTACTATCTAGTAGATAATCTATGGTACTATCTCTATGCATACCGGTACTGTCAGCATAGCTGTCAGGCAGCACTTGTCAAATCTGTCAATGTCAAAAGGTAAAATGTCAAAAAAAAACTTTTATTTCTGGTCGGTGCTTCGGTGGATTTCGGTCAGCGGCATGAATTTTGTGTTGCGCCTTGTTGATATAGAAAACAAACTCTAACTAATTATATTAATTTTTAGTTGGCTTAATTCGTGTCCATGTCACAAATGTTAAAGTAGTATTGGTGTGAAATGTTATAAAGAATCATGAATATTAAAATGTTTGTGTGTGGTGATAGTGTGAGTTGGATTGTGCTTTATTTTTTTCTATCGTCCCTGACAAAGGATATCGGAGCCCAACAAATAAGTAAGTCAAAGTCATGTTTAATTCGATTGTTTAGTAGATTGAATATTGTAGTTACTTACTATGTTCAAAATATAATATTCAGAAAGATATCGTGGAAAAACTGTAAATAGGTCAGAAGTTATGATCAGTTTTTGGGTGGTTACCAATGATAGTTAAGTTGTATTGAAAACCTTGTCTTGAACGAATTCAAATTATGGTTGTAACAAGTCATATGTTTTATTTTTGCTTGATGATTGAGACAAGGGGAATGCACTAAGTACTTATTATAATTTAGTTATAAACTGTTATTAAAAAGTAAGTATTCCTTCGTTCGTTAAAGATGCGTTTGCGCATCTTTTTACTTTCTGCCTACTGCTTGGACCTCGGTCAACAAGTGATAATTAAAAAATATATACACAACTACCCTGCTATATATTCTAAATTTTAATTTTGAAATTTAAAAAAAAAATTATAAGCAGTGTCACTCTGGATGAGGTAAGGATTCTAGTTACACCCTATACACCTAAATCTGGTCTGGCATTTTGAAGTTACGGTGGAATAAATAAACTCACAGACATATATAATATGTATATGAGATACTATGTACATGAACCCTGGAATTATTACACTCCTTTTTTGGCAGTCATGTAAATATACATTTCAGATTGTGCTGAAAATCTTTGCTTGAAATTGATTATCATCAACATCATTATCTCAATCCATCACTGGGCATAAATCTAAATAATTATAAAACGAAAAGGTGACTGACTGACTGACTGACTGACTGATCTATCAAGTATCAACGCACAGCTCGAGCTACTGGATGGATCTGGCTGAAATTTGGTATGCAGACAGCTATTATGATGTAAGCATCCGCTAAGAAAGGATTTTTGAAAATTCAACCCCTAAGGGGTGAAATAGGGGTTTGAAGTTTGTGTAATCCACGCGGACGATGTCGCGAGCATAAGCTAGTCTTCTCATAATTCTAATAGTATTTCTATATTGTACAATACAACCCAGATTTTTTTTTTACTTATAAAAATTTAATTGAATAAAAAATATTTTTATTTATTTACAATAATTCACTGTCTCCTTTTCTCCTTGTAAAGGTCAATGTACATTATTTTCTGTGGTGTACTGTACATACAGTAGCCGGTAAGAAATATTGTACATCAACCTTTAGAATGAGATTTCGGATTTGTAGAGCATTGTTTCTGTCACTCATACCTATGTGACGTTTTGTCGGTCTCAACGACAGAGACAACGATTGTACGATCGTAGGGAACTCTTCGCACTTGAACGGGTTTTTGAGCTGCTGAACTGTGACATAAAGACAAAATGCAAATATGACTGGTAGACTTCGACCTCGGTTCTCTCGTTCGATAAGCATGTTTACTGCATTAAACAGCGTTAATTTCGCGTGCTAAGTAGTGCATAATGAACTGACATGGTAAAAGCGCGGTATCGCCGGACGTCCGGCTGCCGGCGTCCGCCAACGATGACCCTCATTATAATATGTCAGAATAATTGTTATAATTGATAACTTTTATAGTATTAAAACAATTAACTAGGACTACGAGCTAGTGCCATGATAAAAGTCTAGCCTAGTTGTCATCTATATATATATAAGCTATCTCCATTCCAAATTTCAGTTAAATCCGTCCAGTTGTTTTGCGTGAAAGTGTAACAAACACACACACGCACCGACATTCAAACTTCATTGTCATCACCATAAAAACCTATCGGAACCGACCTTTCGGAATTCAGTCCGCTCCTCAACCATCGAACTTTTGAGGCTCAGGCTTATGACGACAGTCAACCCTATATGGATCCACTTGGCAGATAGATGAGGAAGTGTTTAATTTATCAATTTTATTATTATTTATGATAATAACCCTTTGTTGGCGTTTCCTGCATTTGCAAAGCTGTAACTGAAGGCTATTGGCGATACATCGAGCAATAAGTAAATGAGCTTTGTACCGTTTGTTGATCGTATCAGGCGTCGCCTTTTGAAGAGAACCAGCTTGCCCCGGCTTTGCACGGACGACGATTTTTAAGGTTCCGTACCTCAAAAGGAAAAAAAAGATCCTGTCTTACTATCCGTATCAGTTCCTCAGTACCCTGAATTAATTATATTATTAATTATAAATGCGAAAGTGTGTTTGTGTGTTGGTTTGTCCCTCAATCGCGTCGCAACGGTGCAACGGATTGACGTGATTTTTTGCATGGGTATAGATAAAGACCTGGAGAGTGGTATAGGCTATCCCGGAAAATCAAAGAGTGACCGCGGGATTTTTAAAAAACCTAATTCCACGCGGACGAAGTCGCGGGCATCAGCTAGTGTTTTATATTCGCACAGCACCGTCCATGCATCGTCAAAGTTAAGCGCGCCAGTTTCCTTTAGTTGGTCTGACCACGGATAAGAGATCTTGCTTCGGGTCTCTTTGCCTTACCATACGTATATATTTTTATATAAAGAAAAATATATTTTTACAGCTATACATGCAGGTACAGTACGCGGCCGAAAGTAGTGTACATCGACCGTTAGAAGGAGATAGCGAATTTGTAGAGCGTTGTCCCTATCGTTGAGACCGACAAAACGTCATATAGGTATAAGTGATAGAGACAACGCTCTACAAAGCCGAAATGTCATTCTAAAGGCGGATGTACATTACTTTCGGCCGCGTACTGTAGATACGGCTTTATGCTATCGTTGTTTCTACTATAGATGGGAATCTTATGGTGAGATCTATAGGGCGCACTTTCACTTTGCTCAGATTTAAGACAGTGTTAAAACGAGACAGAGCTTATATCTCACATACTGTCTCGTTTTAACTCAATCTTAAGTCTGAGCAAAGTCAAAGTGCGCTCTATAGAGCTCAGACTTGGATTCACAGTTACGTACAAGTTCATAGATTTAAATCAATCACCAAGTGACACTAAAGTTGGGACGGTAGCCAGCCGTTAGTTTGATTTCAATGCGGATCACGCGGTCTTCGATTCCGCAGAACCTTAGCGGCTTGAAACGTTGGCGGTTCAATTAGCATATTGTATTGAATGACTGAGTGAGTCAGTACATCCGGCCGTCGGAAATCGATCTAATCGGCTGTGATTCACGAGAATCGTACACATCAAGGATACTGACTGAAGAGTCAATAGTTTAAGGATTGATAGAACTTAATATTTTCTAAGAAGGTATTTAATAAAATCGATATTTGACTCTTTTTTTATTATTATTTTATTTAGTTATTCAGATACAAGTTAGCCCTTGACTGCAATCTCACCTGATGGTAAGTGACGATGCAGTCTAAGGTGGGAGCGGGCTAATCTGGAAGGAGTATGGCAGTTTTTATTAAACCCATACACCTTTGGTTTCTACACAGCATCGTACCGGAACGCTAAATCGCTTGGCGGCACGGCTTTGCCGGTAGGGTGGTAACCAGCCACGGCCGAGGCCTCCCACCAGACCAAAACATACTACGTCACGTACTAGGTACGTTACGATACGACGTCAACTACCTTCAATAAATTAATTAATTATCTTAAATCAGTAGGCGATGGAGAGAGCTATGCTTGGAGTTTCTCTACGTGATCAAATCAGAAATGAGGAGATCCGTAGGAGAACTAGAGTAACCGACATAGCTCAATGGATTGCGAAGCTGAAGTGGCAATGGGCAGGGCACATAGTTCGTACAACCGATAGACGTTGGGGTCCCAAGGTGCTGGAATGGCGACCTCGTACCGGAAGACGCAGTGTTGGAAGACCCCCACTGGGTGGACGGACGACATCAGACGAGTCACAGGGAGCCGCTGGATTCAGGCGGCGCAAGACTGGTGTGTGGAAGTCCCTACAAGAGACCTATGTCTAGCAGTGGACGTCTATCGGTTGATAATGATGATGATCTTAGATCAATCCCAAAATTCATATTAATGTTTAAAAATAACCTAACAATATGATATGACTGTTACTTATTTTAAGTAGAGTGGTTAATATACAGTTGAGGAGGTTGCATTCCGGAGATGGACATTGGACACTTTTATCCTTTTTATCAGCAAGCGCAGTGTGGGACGACCTCTAACCCGCTGGACTGACGACCTTAAGAAGATAGGGGGAAGTGGGTGGATGAGGAAGGCGGAGGATCGTGCGTGGTGGCGTGCTCTTGGGAAGGCCTATGTCCAGCAGTGGACGCAAATAGGCTGATTGATTGATTGATTGATCCTTGAAAATCAAACAATTATTCAGACGAAGTTGCGCACATCATTTTTTTTTTCCTACCATAAAGCACCATTATAAAATGGCAGCTTTATTTCTACTACCTACTAGCCTATGGGCTAATAAGTAATATTATTCTAGCTTAAACTTCTACTTATGATTAATTTTTAAATCTAATTTACAGTCCAATAACTGTCCTTAGTTTATTCTAACACGTACTTACAGTTCACTATGTTCTTGTGACCTAGAAAATATAGTAGCACAAGTACTATTACACAAACGCTGCACTTATGTACTTTTTAACACTAATTCGAACGGCTTGGTTCTTTTGAGCCTCCTTTTGATAGCCATGTTATCTAGAAGCTTCACAGCCTCCAAATTAACATGATGGCGAAGTCGATGTTGGTGAGCTTCTGCGTACTTTTGAATGATTTTGTTTACGAACTCTATCTTAAGGTCCCTGTGGAGATCGTGATTTCTTACATACCAGGCGCACATCATTGCTAAAGTTTTAATCGCATACAACTGTCGCTCATTGTGAAGTTTATACTTTATTCACAGACGATGGCTATGCAGAACCTATTTGAACACAAATAATCACGCGGTACAATAAAAATGTGTAAACTTGAAGCCAACGCACCCACTTCGTCAACAGCTGTTTATAGATTGGCTATTCTAACTTGATCCCTTTCCCTCGTCGCTCTCTTCACCTTCTAGGGGTCATAAGTAAATGGTGGTGATTTTATTTTTGGACCTGTTTTGTTGGTAGTTATGGGAAAGATGACTTCCCCGCTGCGACATTGCGTTTCCTCCTGATGACGTCATGTCCGATTGTTATTTTGATGTGAACCGTACTGTCACAATTTGACCTTTTTTTTTGGTGTGCTTACTTACGTGAGCAATTTTTAAGCAATTGTTGCTCGGCGACACGTATGAATCAATCTGCAGCAATTATTTCGCTTAACATTGCTGAAATTTTTAGGTATTGCTGGGTATTGCAGTAAATTGCCTCATATTATGGTCAAACCTTAACCATGCGTATGAGGAATGATGACGCAAAACGTTTCGTGTGTGAAGTGATCCTATAAGGGTTCCGTTTTTCCCGCAAAACGCACCGAATTGAGAACCTCCTCCTTTGTGGAAGCCGGTTAAAAAATAAAACAATTGCATAGTAGGGTAGGTACATAAACTGTCACAGTGCTGCGCTCTGTGCGCCTGAGGGCCTCTTGGTAGTCAGAGTACCTCTTGACCTCTCCCGCTTTAGCGCTGTGAGCTACGCGAGCCCTCTCTTATCTATGACGTTCTAGCTGTCCCGGAATATAAAAATACTAGCGACCCGCCTCGGCTTCGCACGGGCAAGCTTATTACAATTTCGTAGGGATCTCTAATTTTTTTGAAAATGAAATATAGGCTGTGTCACTCCACTCGATCAGGAATAATGTAGCTTTCTACTGGTGAAAGCATTTTCAAAATCAATCTAGTAGTTCTAGAGATTGCTTCCTACAAACAAACTTATAACCTTTACCTCTTTATAATAAAGTACTGAGAATAATAACATATCTAAATAATAAATAAAAGGAAAAGGTGACTGACTGACTGACTGACTGATCTATCAACGCACAGCTCAAACTACTGGACGGATCGGGCTGAAATTTGGAATGCAGATAGCTATTATGACGTAGGCATCCGCTAAGAAAGGTTTTTTTTAAAAATTCAACCCCTAAGGGAGTGAAATAGAGGTTTGAAATTTGTGTAGTCCACGCGGACGAAGTCGCGAGCATAAGCTAGTAAACTATAATATATTACATACTAGCTGACCCGCCCCGGCTTCGCTCGGGTGGAATTTAGAGAATAGAGGTGGGGGTTGAATTTCCAAAAATCCTGGAACACGTATTTCTTCATTTGTGACCGAAAACCCAAATACCAATTTTCATGCAAATAATTTGAAAAATGACGTACTTTCGTACAAACTTTCATCCCCTATTTAACCCACTTAGGGGTAGAATTTCGAAAAATCCTTTCTTAGTGAATACCTACTCTTTACAAAGAACACACCCTCAAAATTTCATGTCTCTAAGACCAGCGGTTTAGGCTGTGCGTTGATATATATTATGTCAGTCAGTCACTCAGGACTTTGAATTTTATATATACAGATTATGAAAGTGTAGATTTTTAGCTTGCTGATATAAACATTTTTAAGGTTGGATGGCGCAGAAATTAATAAGAATTTTTTAAATCTATAAACGCGCTCTCCTGTAGAGCTACGAAAATTGAGATACGATGTTTTCCTAGCAGGTGTCGATAAATGTATAAAACTCTATTATTATTTATGGATATCGTTTGTTTGGATAACGCTCGTGTAGGTACCTACTAAAGTTATCGCTGGTTACGGGCTCATTTTAATTAGGTTTCGATAACTATTGTTTAGCTAATTACTTTAAAATGTTTAGAAAATACTAGCGACGAAAAAACCACGACTTCGTCCGCGTGGAATTAGGTTTTTAAAAATCCCGTTGCAACTCTTTGATTTTCAGGGATAAAAAGTAGCCTATGTCACTCTCTAGGTCTTTATCTATACCCATGCAAAAAATCACGTCAATCTGTTGCACCGTTGCGACGTGATTGACGGACAAACCAACAAACAAACACACTTTCGCATTTATAATAAGGGTACTGAATACTGATGTATGTCAGTATAATATTATTGTTTAAGTGCTTTGACCTGCGAATCGAGTGCCAGTAGTTAGTACTTTCTTGTGACGCAAAGCAATATGAACTCTATTTGTGGTGGTTTATGGAATATGTTTGTCTGTCTAATGTAGTGATAAAATCAGGAACGCACATGCGAAAAGTTTATGCGGTTATTGTGCTTATCTTGCGGTTTTTTAAACTATCACTGAGGTTTTTATGTAGTGCGAATTTATGTTGCAACTTGCAGTATTTGAAATGTTTTTTTCCGAAAACTAAATTAACTACATCACAAAAAAAACTAAAATGTGCTTCAATTTTCAAAGTAAGATAACTATACCAAGTATTATGAAAGGGCTTTACCAGTAAATTCTAAAACATATTTTTATTTATTTTATGCATTTAATTTTAATAGTTTTTGATTTACCGTGCCAAATTTCGAAAATAATACCCCCGAGTACGGAACCTTCGGTGTGCAATCTGAATCGCACTTGGCCGGTTTTTTAGTTTTTTTACGGGCCAGCCTTGGATCTCCAGTCTCGCTCAAGGAAGCCCTCGACAACCTGGGTGGCCCGGAGCCGGCTTGGATGGCTGAAGTGAGGACTCCGGCGGGGAAGGGCACGCAACTAGACGGATCGAAATATAAGGCTAGGCATTGAAATATTAGTCTGCCTGCCCAGAAACAAAGAAATTGACCGCTGGCGCTAACTAGGGCGGCTCTTTCTATGTAGATGAGGTAGGTACCAGGCGAGCATAATTCGCAAGCGATGGTGTCACGGGCCGGGCGAATATTTACGGCCCTTTTCACTCCGCCCACGCCGTTCTAATTACTGATGGATATTGATTCCATTTCCCATGAATTAATTGATACTTATCACGATAACAGACATGGATAGCTATGATAGCCTAGTGCTTAAGACGTCGGCCTTCTATTAGAAGGACAGGGTTTCAATCCCGCGTACGTATCTGTAACTTCTTACGAGTATGTGCATAAATATCCTGGCCTAAGAGCCAGTGCGTGCCAACCTTCCTTTATTGTATAAAAGCTGAAAGTTTCTCTGCGTATTGTCCCCAACACTGGGAGAAACGTTTGTTAGGATCATGGTGGCTTTGGGAGATGTGTAAAAAATCTAACGTCAAAGTATAAAGTCATTTTTTTCCTTTACTTGTGCTATAAGACCTACCTACCTGCCAAATTTCATGATCCTAGGTCACTGGGAAGTAACCCTACAAGTTTTCTTGACAGACACGACAGACAAACAGACAACGAAGTGATCCTATCATCATCATCATGATCAACCTATCGCCGGCTCACTACAGAGCACGGGTCTCCTCTCAGAGCGAAAAGGGTTTTGGCCATAGTCTACCACGCTGGCCACGTGCGGATTGGTAGACCTCACACACCTTTGAGAACATTATGGAGAACTCGCAGGTATGCAGGTTTCCTCACGATGTTTTCCTTCACCGTTAAAGCAAGTGATATTTAATTACTTAGAACGCACATAACTCCGAAAAGTTAGAGGTGTGCCCGGGATCGAACCCCCGACCTCCGATTAGAAGGCGGACGTCCTAACCACTAGGCTATCACAGCTTCCTGTGATCCTATATAAGGGTTCCTTTTTCCTTTTGAGGTACGGAACCCTACAAACCAGCCACATTGTCTTTGGCTTAACGCCAGATCGCTTATCATTCCGCGGTTGCCAGTGAATTTTCATTGGCATCATCAAATTAAACATTGCACGGGTTCAGTGTTCTCGAGATTTTCGCGGGACTAACAAATAAACATTCGGATTTGTATTTAATGTTACCGGCAATGTCTTAATTCAGACCTCGTATAGTACATTACAGTCCAGGCCTGAAATAAAGCGATTACTGGCCGAGTATTATTGGAAGGCCGAGGCAAAGCAGAGGACTTCTCAATCTCAAGTGATTTTGAAAGAACGAGGCCGCGCCGCGCCGGCCGAGTCCTTTTATGTTTTAAACTAAACTAGGTTGATAGCTCTAAACTTAAAAAAAAACCGGCCAAGTGCGAGTCAGACTCGCGCACCGAGGGTTCCGTATTACAGTCGTATTTTTCGACATTTTGCACGATAAATCAAAAACTATTATGCATAAAAATAAATAAATTTCTGGTTTAGAATGTACAAGTAAAGCTCTTTCTATGATACCCCACTTGGTATAGTAATCTTACGTTGAAAGTTGAAAATAGCAATATTTTATCATGACCACAATTTAATTTTTTTTGTGTGATGTAACCACAAATCCATGTTTTTCAGATTTTCCCCGAATGTCTGATATAAGACCTACCTACCTGCCAAATTTCATGATCCTAGGTCAACGGGAAGTACCCCGTAGGTTTCTTGACAGACAGACAACAAAGTGATCCTATAAGGGTTCCGTTTTTCCTTTTGAGGTACGGAACCCTAAAAACTGACAAACTGTGTCTGCCCTTTTCATATTGCATTAGTAAGAAGAGGATGCGAATGCTCTAAAATTTAGTTGTGCTCAGAATCAGTAGGTACCATTGTGGCTAATTCCATTGTACACAATCTCTAAACTAAACTAAAATGACACTTCTAAATCTATTGCTATCCCTTTCATAATGTTGCTTGCGGAAAAGGATGGCACTAAATTTAGACCTGTTAATTTAGTTTAGTTTAGAGATTGTGTACAAGAGAATCGGCCCCTTATCTAGTTAAAATAACAAATCTGTGGTTTGATGTGGACGAGACGATAAAAAAAAACGCAAAGCGAGATTTCCCAATGCAAACTATATTTTACTAAAGGTTAAGTTAACATAATAAAATGACCCTTCTGTTCTTTAATACTCATAATTAACTGCTTACTGCAGAAATAAGGTTTCTGGTCCAAGCCATGGGCGTGGTGAAACGACGAGAGGTTAATGAGACAAATTATAGCGAGGTCAGACCTTTCTTTTTCTTGCGCGTACCTTATTTAGGTCAGTTTGTGGAGCGTTAAAAATAACTGCCTTTGTTAACGAAGAGATTTCATTTTACCTAAAACTTAGAATCATCATCATCATTATTAACCGATAGACGTCCACAGCTCGACAAAGGTCTCTTGTAGGGATTTGCGACGACTCGACACGACACGACACGACACGACTCGTCTGATGTCGTCCGTCCACCTACTCCCCCAGTAGGTGGACGGACGACATCAGACGACGTCTTCCAACGCTGCGTCTTCCGGTGCGAAGTCGCCATTCCATCACCTTGGGACCCCAATGTCTATCGCTTTTACGACATATGTGCGCTGTGTGTAACTTATCGCCACCCAAAAAGTCTATAGCAAAGAGCTTTTGTCTACTGTGGTTGTTAAAAATGTCATTATATGAAGTGATATTTAATAAAGTAGCACATAACTAGTAATAGTAACTAGTATGTTAAAATTGCCGTCTCGTGAGCGCCGGAGCCACGTAACGGCTATTTTAATGCTCTGGCTGTCTATTGTTTTGTGCAAGTTTTATTAACACCTCTTTAATTTTTATGGGCGCCTGGTAGATACTTTGACTTTACAGTGATTCATGATCACAGAACTAACTATATTCGAATAACATGGAGAAGAAGGTAGGGTCTGTCTCCGCGACTTCGTCCGCGTGCACTACGCAAATTTCAATAGGTGTAACCCAATAGGGGTAGGTTTTGCTTTTGAGGTACGGAACCCTAAAAACCCAAAACTTTTTATTTTGCCAGTCATCATTCACAGTTATGTGATTAGTAATAGAAATGGTCAAAACTCAAGACCCTCACCAATGATAAATAAATAATAATACAACTCGGAGAGAGACAGAGAGAGAAGACATAATAAATTAGTAACACATATTTTTTGTTTTTCGTAACCTAATTAAATAAGATTTTAAAAGGCAAAGTCACGGTCAACCGCTAATATTACTGGCATTGACACCAACTTAGCTTTGCAAATAAGTGAAACACACATTCTATTATGGTTGTGTAGTGAATAGTTAGCATTATCGTGCGTACGATTGGCGCATAAGATGTATCAATGTCAAACATACTAGATTTTTACGATTTATAAAACGGCGTTTGAGTATTGACCTTACTTTGTTTAATTTAAAAAATGACGACTTACATATCAAAGAAAAAGCGACATAACTCAAAATAAACTTCTCATATATACATAGTTATGTAATCGAAGTCGCGGGCATCAGCTAGTAATATGTAAATAAAAAACGCACTGAATTGAGAACCTCATTATTTTTGAAAGTCGGTTAAAAATAACGATCAATAAAATAACATAACTCAAATATTAAAAAAAATTTCAGTAACAAGAAAATTTATTGTTGAGTATAAATAGTTATTTACCTTAATTAAAAGTTTTATTTGCTTATTTATTAATGAAGAACGCGATGCATATTTTGAGCTACGAGAAATAACTGGTTTAACCGTAAAAGATTCCGATTTCGCCATTTGTATAATGTTGTTTTTGTTTTGCATACTTATTTAGAACGTAGAATGAAATATTTACATGCCTACTTGGTAACGATTTTCAACATTTTGAAAGAAATTATTTAAGTAAGTACAGTAACTTAACATAATATGTAAGTACTTAAGAAAGTAGTTATCTGAAATCCCGAGTTTGAGAATTTAAGTTCAATTTTTCCCCAAAAAGCAGTTAGAGCTTCTTTATGGCTCGACGTTTTATATGAAGACTAGCTTATGCTTGCGACTTCGTCCGCGTGGTCTACACAAATTTCAACCCCCTATTTCACCCCCTCAGGGGTTGAATTTTCAAAAATCCTTTCTTAGTCCAGTAGTTTGAGCTGTGCGTTGATATGTCACTTAGTCAGTCAGTCACCTTTTCCTTTTATATATTTAGACTAGTCTACAATGAATGATCCCTAAACATACAGACGTTTGTCTATACTTCTTTACTAATATTATAAACAAGAAAGATTCTCTGAAACTACTGAACCTATTTTAATAATTCTTTCACCGTTAGAAAGCTACGTTATTCAGAACTGACATAGGCTATAAATTACATATTATGTACCATGGACGAAGTCGTGGGGAAAGGTTAGTTTTATATATTCCGTCGTCGCTACTACAATCAGTACTCTTATTATAAATGCGATGATTTTTTGCATGGGTATAGATAAAGACCTGGAGAGTGACATAGGCTACTCTTTATCCCGAAAAATCAAAGAGTTCCCACGGAATTTTTAAAATACCTAATTTCACGCGAAGTCGCGGGCATCAGCTAGTAATTTAATAAACTTGTTTTACGTCTCCATTTTTTGTGTAGGCGTGTGTTTACACTTTTACGCGTGTCGGCAGTTTTATGTTACCTTAAAGGTTGAACTGAACACATTAGCAGATAATTAACCCATTTTTATTTAAATGATAGCTGTTGCGTAAAAGTGCCGCTAAAGTGCTACCATTTCGTTTTGTTACCATAAAATCTTTGATTAGGTACTTACTCGGGTAGACAGATGGCAGTTTTGCATGTTTTATTATTGATACGATGGATACGACGATACTACCTATGGAGTTTAGTCAGTGGTGACAATTGGGTAAATTCAGTTGTACTCAATCTAGCTATTCTTGTATTGATATTGTGAAAGAGATAGCGCTGGTTTTAGAAATGTCATGAGGTTAATTTGGTTTTTGTAACATGATTATTTTGAGAAGACAATATAATATTAAATGATGTTCTAAAATATAACATAAATAAATAAATAAATAAATAATCATTTAACCAAACCAAAATATGTTTATCTTTATTTTATATTATTATGTATGTGGATACACTCGAGTTAAATATATGATTTTTAAGCACATATCTGAATTCATTTATTTGAGTCTGGGGCGCAAATTTTTAATTTATAGCCCCAGTAGCTATTTATCAAATTATAAAATATGTGTAAATGTAAATATATGTATATAGGTGGGTGCGTGTTGTCATTTTATTTCTGTTATACAAAGTGCAGTTTTGTTCTGCGCGAGATGCTCAGACGCACTACGCGCTTCCAAATATAGTTTTCGACATCTCGAAGACGTTTTAATTTTAGAACATTGTCTTGTTGTTTTGACTCATGTTTTTAAAAATTGGATGAAATGTTCCTACACTGTAGCCTATTTGGGCAATCCAATAATACACTTGGTGAACTCTACAACTCGACTCAAACGTTGAATAAACGTTCATTGTCCACGGATTCTTGTGAAAAAAAAACGAGCATTCTTTCCGGATTGTTCGCTCAATTGAACTAGCAGTCCAGGAACGCAATAGACGGCAACGCAGTTTTTCTTATGAAAAGCACAGTATTTATAGATCAGATAAATAACAGTAACATACAAAAGTGTCGCAACTCAAAATAATACTTTTTTGAATAAGCAAAAAGTTTGGTTTGGGGACAGTTTTTTCTACCACAAAAATTGTTTTTAGAGAACTACTAAAATTGAGATATTTGATTTCCGCGCATTGTTTCACAGATTAGCTCTTAGAATAGGTTCCTAGGCTACATAAAGAGTAGATAATGGTCGATAAAACACACCTGCCTTTGTGCAACGAATGAAAGGCGACCTACTTACAAGTTACAACGTATCGAAACTATTGAACTATGCAATATGCACTCAATCAATCCTACAATTGGCGATGTACCACTCTTGTACAGTCATCATCATCATCATCATCATCAACCGATAGACGTCCACTGCTGGACATAGGTCTCTTGTAGGGACTTCCACACGCCACGGTCTTGCGTCGCCTGAATCCAGCGGCTACCTGCGACTCGTCTGATGTCGTACGTCCACCTAATGGGGGGTCTTCCAACACTGCGTCTTCCAACCCAACGTCTATCGGTTTTACAAACTATGTGCCCTGCCCATTGCCACTTCAGCTTCAGTTGAGCTATGTCGGTTACTCTAGTTCTCCTACGGATCTCCTCATTTCTGATTTGATCACGCAGATCGCGTATAATACGCGGTAGAAAATAATGTACATCGGCATTTAGAATCACATTTCGGCTTTGTAAAGCGTTGTCTCTGTCACTCATACCTATATGCCGTTTTGTCGGTCTCAACGACAGAGACAATGCTCTACAAATATATTTTGAATAAATGGCTTTGATTTTAACTTTGTTAAGATAATCCTCCACCATTATGTCATTAATCGAAGGGTCACCGACCCTCAGCAATGAGGATTACGAGTTACGACGCAGTAGGTACGTTAGCAAAACCCGTAGAAGCAAACGACGATTGTACTAAGATGACATAAACGGAAGGAAGGTGGGCGTAGCTCATTGTTACAATTACACACAAATTGCCACGACCTCTATTCACTTCTATAGTTAACTATTAGGCGGAAACAAACTATCGGACGTGTCCGAAGCCGCGACAAATACGGTCACAGTCGTTTTGGGACGCGGTTTGCCAACCGCCCGAAGCAGTTGCAACTGCTTGAGCGGTTCATGTATGCACGTACGTCAAAGTCTGTAGTTCAATATGCAGTCGCAGCTTGAAGCAGTCCATCTTGACTGCTTCAAGTTGTTCGTATATGGCTGGTCTTAGACGTTTGATAAAAAGTTACTGATTTGACTAGTTGTCAAATAGCGTATTGGCATCGGATCATTCATCCAAGGTAAAGAGCCTGTCGCTAGGACATGAATTCTAACTTTTTGTGCATATTTCCGCGAAGTCTACTTGACAGAAGATAACCACTGAATAAATAATACCGGACAGCTAGCTGGTAGACATAACTAGAGTAATAATAACAGTTCTTACGCTCTACAAGTCCAAAGATATACGGCACTGAAGTAGCTCTAGCTGCTAGGTCTTAATGACGCGTAACACTATATTTAGCGAGTTTGCTGGGACAGTCCGATTATTATTTTTATTCATCACTAGCTGCGCCGGCGAACTTTGTACCGCCTAACAGTCGATTCTTTTTCAGGATTTTTTTCAATTTTTCTCTCCGTAAGAACCAACCTCGTACTTCAAGGAATATTATAAAAAAAGAATTAGCGAAATCGGTTCAGCTGTTCTAGAGATTTGCGATCAGCAACACATTTAGCGATTCATTTTTATATAATATAGAGATGTTAGCGTTAAAACTATCGTGAGTGATTTTCCGGCTATACTCGCGCACCGAGGGTTCCGTAATCGGGTATTTTTTTCGTCATTTTGCATGATAAATCAAAACCTTTTATATATATATATATAAAAATTAGAATGTACGTATGTGTTGGTATAGTTATCTTACTTTGAAAATTGAAAATACTAATTATTTGTTCATTAACATTATTTTAATTTTTTTGTGTGATGTAACCACAAATTCATGGTTTTCGGATTTATTCCTTTACTTGTGCTATGAGACCTACCTACCTGGCAAATTTCATGATTCTAGGTCAACGGGAAGTACCCTATAGGTTTTCTTGCCAGACAACAAAGTGATCCTATAAGGGTTCCTTTTTTCCTTTTGAGGTACGAAACCCTAAAAATGATGTCGTTTCAAACGGTTTTGACGTTGGAATCCTGTTTTGTGTAACTTTTATTTAGCCTCCTTATGGCGACTCTACGCTCAACAGGTGGACGGCGATATCATAAATAGTTTCCCATGTTGCTTCACAGTTACGCGAGACATCGACTAGTTATCGAGAACGGGTTGACCGTATCGAATGTGTCTCTCGTATCGATATCGAGGTCCTTGCTAATTAACTGCAGCAGCGACTTCCTTAATCACGTTAACTTATGTGCTCATACGCCATGCTTCACATACCTACATGGAATTTAATGAAGTTTATAAAACTTTATAAATACTATCTGTCCCGGCTTACTCACGTGTGTGTTTATAAAACTTAGATAAAGTTAAGTTTTGAAAACTAACATTCAACCAATGAATCAGACCAGCTAGGTGATTCTCTAACTCAGTGTCTCTTACACTAAATGATAGCCACCGAGTTTGTTTAGTTCTACATTGCTGCTTCACTAGGTAGGTAATATTAAAATATTGTTTCGTAGAAAACGGATTTAAAAATGAGCTTCGTGCCTATCATTCAGTGTTAGAAACTGAGTTAGCGAATCACCCGGCTGGGCGCGATTGGAACCCTCGTAGCTTTAATTTTAAGTTAGCGTAAATTATGTAGTTTGATTTTAATTTAGTTTGTAACGATGGGGCTGGCATATATTATGTAGATCATCTCTAAAAGCCCCTTACAAAATGTCAGATAAAAAAAAGTTCGCGTAATAATAATTATCACCACTATATCTTACAAATTACAACAAGCGACTATCAAAAAGAGTAATTTATTACCTATTTTTGAATAAATTATTTGAATTTTGAATAATTAAGAAGACAGAGCCTGTCTAGCGAGCTGTTGAGAGTGAAAACTAACGGGAAATATTTAAAAAAAAACGCTCGAATATTCCCCGATTCAGCTTGTCGTATAGCATAACTTGGCTGGTGTTTAAAAAGTCGCCACTTGGTTAGTTAATAGTACGTGACAGTTCGAGATGACAATCGGGGTATGAGGCGGGGGACACCCCGCACACCCGCACGTCACCCGAGCTATCCCGCACCGGGTTAGCGCGATCACGGTCCCGATTGCCGTCTCGACCTGTCGTGTACTTGTCATTTACTTTGATAAAGTCAAGTTCGCACATAAAAATGTTTTGTCCGTATGCAACTTGATATGACTCGAAAGTCTTTAGACATTTAACTTATGTAATTAAATTATTCACGTTAAGCATGACTCATATATATTTTTCAAGGTCTTATGAAAATTGGTATTTGGGTTTGCGGTCACAAATGAAAAATACTTGTAATTATTATAAATGCGAAAGTGTGTCTGTCTGCTAGCCTTTCACGGCCCATCCGTTCAACCGATTTTGACGAAATTTGGTACAGAGCTTGCTTGCATCCCGGGGAAGACATAGGCTACGGATTTTTGAAAACCTAAATCCACGCGGATGAAGTCGCGGACATCTTCTAGTAAGAAATAACGAAACGTCCCATATAAGAAAAAGTTGTACGCTTACCTAATGAAGAAAAAATTAACCGCTGAAGGTTACCCTCGGGCACCTCAGGCGTAGAACGATGCAAGTCGGCTTCTTATTTTACCTCTATAAAAGGTATGTTAATGGTAGGGCCTGTATCGAAAAGGTAAGAACTGCTTGCCATATAGGTACGTAGAATCTTAACTTTTGATCTTAACCTTCTGTTATGAAAATTATTAACTATACGTTTTGCTCTTTCATAATATTAAAATTGAGGATGGAATTAATCTGAACATCAAACTTTGGTTGGAATCTTCTATATATATAAAAGGAAAAGGTGACTGACTGACTGACTGATCTATCAACGCACCTCTCAAACTTCTGGACGGATCGGGCTGAAATTTAGCATGCAGATAGCTATTATGACGCATCAGCTAAGAAAGGATTTTTGAAAATTCAACTCCTAAGGGGGTGAAAGAGGGGGTTGAAATTTGTGTAGTCCACGCAAACGAAGTCGCGAGCATTAGCTAGTTTTGAATAAAATTACTCTACAAAGTGGTTTTAACTATCTACGATTTACAGGATTAGAGCAAACGCGAGAACGCTATGTCGCGGTTCATCATCATCATCATTATCAAGTATCAACCGATTGACGTCCACTGCTAGATACAGATCTCTTATAGGGAAGTGTAAATACTACCTAATTATTATTTGTTCATGAACACATTTTAATTTTGTTGGTGTTGTAACCACAAATTCAGGGTTTTCGGATTTTTCCCTTATGTGTGTCATAAGACCTACCTACCTGCTTTCATGATTATAAGTCAACGGGAAGTACCTTATAGATTTGTTGACAGACAGACATCGAATCATAAGGTACGGAACCCTAAAAAAGAGAGTTTCTGGTTATCAAATCCGTGCCTCGGTCTGAGGCACGCGCCGCAAGTCGACACAATGGTTATGCGTTACATACAATAGAATAATAATGCCTCCCATGCTCATTCAATTGTCTAAATTGGTGATGATTGTCGTTTAAATAAAAACACGTAACTACATTAGGGATGTTGGAAGTTACAAAAAATATCGATATTATATCGAAATCGATAAATTTAAAAGTATCGATATAATTATTAAAAAAATTCAAAAAAATATCGATATATCGGTTCAATTTCTAATTTTTAAGTTGAAAGTCGTAGGTCATTGATAATAATAATCTGATCGACCATCGATAAATCGATCTTGAACTTTGAATGAAAAAATATAATGAAAGTAAAAACGTAGCTAAAAACTCAAGTAATTTTTGTTTATTGGTCCGAAAAACATATCGTTTTTATACCTTTTCGATAGTTAGAATTTTATATAGCGATACATCGATATATCGATAAATTAACTATTGCTCAAAAATATTCATATATCGAACAAATAATATGGATACATCGATGCATCGATATTTTTTCGACAAGCCTAAACTACATGCAGAAGAATTTGTATTGTGCGTCTTCGATGTGAGCTTTAATAGAAAAGCAACAAGGCCCTGCATCGTGATAATCACATTTCGATTCGATATTTAAAAAAAATTAAATTCAGATAAAAGTTAGCCCTTGACTTACAATCTCACCTGGTGGTAAGTGATGATGCAGTCTAAGATGGAAGCGGGCTAACCTGGAAGGGGTATGGCAGTTTTTATTAAACCCATGCCCCTTTCGTGTCTACATGGCACCGTACCGGAACGCTAAATCGCTTGGCGGCACGGCTTTGCCGGTAGGATGGTAATAGCCACGACTGATGCTTCCCACCAGACAATTGGTCTAGTCGTTATCATACTCGGCTGGTATTAGCAGGAGTATTTTTCCCCTTACGTGTGTGGCAGGTAGGTAGGTATAATACCTACCTACCTGCCAAATTTCATGATTCTAGGTCAACGGGAAGTACCCAGTGGCGTGCACAGGGTTTGAAACCAGTAGGCATTAGTTAGGTAGGAACCTGTTTACTGGCAGGTCATTATGTGCATGTGAAAAATATGCATTGAGCTATTACAACTGGGGTAAGCAGTGCATTTATGCCTCTATGACCTGCACGCCACTGGAAGTACCCTATAGTTCTCTTGACAGACAGACAGACAACGAAGTGATCCTATAAGGGTTCCTTTTTCCTTTTGAGATACGGAACCCTAAAAATTATTTAATTAAACTTTTACAACTGTTAATTAAAAATCTAATTTACGCTTGAAAAGAATGATCAGTAGAAAGTAATTTCTACCTCCGCTGCTGTAACTGAGCTGTTATTGTTCAATAAAGTTATTTTAGCGATTCGAAAGTAAACTCTATTTCATGCTAGGACTGCCAAACGTTTTGTTTTACCAGGACACGCATTATACAGGTCGAGATGGCAATCGTGGTGCGGGATAGCGCGGGTGAAGTGCGGGGCGTCCTCACCCCGAGTGCTATCTCGATCTGTCGCGTAAATGTATGTTACATATTTATCAGGCTTACTTGCACTAAACTGCTTTAATTTGGTTAATTTGAATATTGTAAATTGTTACCTACTTTTCTACAAGGAACATTATTATAAAGTCAACTTATAAATTAAAATTAATCATAGGCACTGATTCTGAGCACAACCTAATTTTAGAGTGTTCGCATGCTCTTCTTACTAATGTAATATGAAAAGAACAGGCGCAGTTTTACAGTTTTAAATTTAATTTTTAGATGGTAAAACCCGTGATTAATTTAGCGCGCAGTCGCGAACCTACTGTTTAAATTTGTATTGTGCACTAAAATTTAGAGTCTTTAAATGTGAAAGTCATGTTCCGTTCCTTTTTTAGCATTAGTAAAAAGAAAAGGATGCAGATACTCTAAATTTAGTTAAGAGAGAGACTAGAGAATCGGGGCCATAGTATTACTTTAAAACTTTAATTAGATTAAACTGGTTGACGCAAGTGGACCTTAGGGAATTTGCTGTTTGCAGTAAGTGTAAAGTAGTAGGATAAGAAGAATATTGGTCTCACTACAGATGTGTTTTTGTTTAAAAATTACTTGTGTCGTCGTTACATAATATAACAACTAATAGAAAATAAGACAAGGATATTTAACAAAAAGTCAATTATTGTTCACTTGTAATAGTTTATTAGAAATATTAAGTAGCGTATGGCCTGTATTAGGGCTGTGATGTGATCAATTTTAAAAACAAGATGATTTGTTTCGATCTTGTCTCGATTTGACACTAATAGATGGTAACTCTACACTACGTAGGTACGCAACGATTCGGATATAAAAATGTTTTGCTTGAGCTACACTTTCTAACTCCGATAATAATTAATTAATGACACGTACCTAGATATTAAAATATTGTTGTATTCGCGAAAGTTCCTAAAAGATATTTTTTTTGAGAAGTAAATAAATAAATAATAAATAAATAAATAATTTATTGTTTCACCAGAATTACAACCAAAATTAGGTTAAGCCACCGATGCCTAAAATAAGTTGTACACTCGTGTTATAGGCATCAGTAGTCAGTCAAAGTGAGTTTATTTTGATGTAGTTTAGATCATTTTGATACGGATGGATCTTAGATAAAGCGATAAAGCATTCCACGTTTGTGACTTAAAGAAAAATCTGACAGAAAAAGTGTCGATTAAAAAAACCGGCCAAGTGTGAGTCGGAATCACACACGAAGGGTTCCTCCCTACAATCACAATTCACAGCATATAAATTCTTCTACTATGTACTTAAATAAATAACAACAATTTTTAAGTTTTACGTACCTACTTTTCGTGGCAACTCTAGCAGAGTGAACTAGAGTGAGGGAACTCTCGGTTTGATCCTGAATCGACGATATGTGAAATATTAAGCTATGGTGACGTGAAATCAAACAAAAATAGGCTACCTTAGGGCTATCTAGCGTCAAATGTAGTAACATTTGACGATTGCCGGTGACGTCGAAGCTTCGAAGTTTTGTTAGAAGTTCCCTAACTGTCGTGAACTGTGATTCTAGCTAGAGCTTGACGCCAAGTGATAACATTGGGGTCATTTTATTTTGTCTGCAATGATCCCGGGCACGCACCTCTAACTTTTCCGAGTTATGTGTATTTTAAATAATTAAATATCACTTGCTTTAACGGTGAAGGAAAACATCGTGAGGAAACCTGCATGCCTGAGAGTTCTCCATAATGTTCTCAAAGGTGTGTGAAGTCTACCAATCCGCACATGGCCAGCGTGGTAGACTATGTCCAAAACCCTTCTCACTCTGAGAGGAGACCCGTTGCTATGTACTCTGTAGGGAGCCAGCGATGGGTTGATCATGATGAATGTCAAAACGTTTACTTAAAAAACCGTTCAAGTGCGAGTCAGGCTCGCACAACGAGGGTTCCGTACAACAGTCGTATTATTTCGACATTTTGCACGATAATTCAAAAACTATGATGCATAAAAATAAATAAAACTCTGTTTTAGAATGTACAGGCGAAGACCTTTCATATGATACCCCACTTGATATAGTCACTCACTTCGAAAGTTGAAAATACACATTATTAGTTCATGACCACAATTTAATTTTTTTTGTGTGATGTAACCCTAAATTCACGGTTTTCAGATTTTTCCCCAAACTTCAGCTATAAGATCTACTTACCTGCCAAATTTCATGATTCTAGGTCAACGGGAAGTACCCTGTAGGTTTCTTGACAGACAGACAAACAAAGTGATTCTATAAGGGTTCCGTTTTTCCTTTTGAGGTACGGAACCCTAAAAATTCGACTATAGCTAGAGCTTGACGCCTTGCTTGCTTGGCGTTACGCTTGATATTAAGTTTATTCTACTTTGTCTGCAGTATACGTACAAATACAATGTACATTTGAGCGAGGCGTAAAACCGCGGATACAGTATCAACACGGGGTCAAGAACTTAACAGTCTAGTCGTATCGAACGTACACATGAATCACTTTTATGACTCCACATGCAAAACGACTTATGTAATAACTGTGTGTCATTAAAAATATACCCTCTGTATCATAATAGAGTTGATTTTTCAGTGTCAAGTTTACGCACTTATGACCTGTGAATTTTCTACTGTGTGTTTACAATTTACATAGTCAAGTATTCATAACGACTTATTAATTAACTTTGTCTAATTAAAAATGTACTGTATAAGTTTTAAATAGAGTCGATTTTTCTATGTTAGCGTTTAGTAGTTGTGACATTTAGCATTTATGTGGGGTTACCTACATTTAGTTGCAGAGTTGCAGTCATGTGGCAGTGTTAAGTGTAGTTTTATCGAATGCAACTGTGCGTTTTAGCTGATTGTCATTAATGTAAGTGGTTGTTGTTAGATTTGTTTTGTTCTGCGAACTCTTTGCGACCTTGAGTCCGATCCGATCCGATATCCGAACACGTCAATGACGTATGAAATGTGCATTGCCTTGAGTGTTTTTATGTAAACAATTCGTTACATTACAGCTGATAATACATATATAACCGCTCTGGTCTAGCTATTAGACTTTAGAGTGGTGTATAATTATGATGCAGGCAAAAACTATCTGTTTTCTCTATATGGCCAGATTACCCTTTGAATTGAAACCCTAGAATAATAAACCCTGGGCTCCAACATCAAAGTTTGAAACGTAGCTCTATATTATAGGTACTTACTTACTATGTCACATCAAAGATTGAAAAGTTTTTGCATGGGTATAGTTAATGTACATGAGATCCGCAGGAGAACCAAGGAGAACACAGCCCAAACTATTAGCAAGCTGAAGTGGCAGTGGGCAGGTCATGCCTGTCGTAGAGGCGATGGCCGTTGGAGCCGGGAAGTCCTTTCCAAGTGGAGACCGCGTTTAAGCAAGCGTAGTGTGAGACGCCCTCCAGCACGATGGACCGACGATATAATGAGGCTGGCGGGAAGTGGCTGGATGAGGAAGGCTGAGGACCGGGTGTGGTGGCGCTCTTTAGGGAACGCCTATGTCCAACAGTGGACGTTCACAGGCTGATGATAGTTAATGATCTGGAAAGTGACATGGGCTACCTTTTATCGACAACGAAGTCGCGGGCATCCGCTGATTTAATCTATAATATAAAAATGAATCACTAAATGTGTTGCTCATTGCAAATCTCGAGAACAGCTGAACCGATTTCGCTCATTCATTTTTTATAATATTCCTTGAAGTACGAGGATGGTTCTTACGGACAGAAAAATTTAAAAAAATTGAATCGAGTGTTAGGCGGAACGAAGTTCGCCAGGGCAGCTAGTTTAATATAAATTCTAGATCTCTGCACTGACTTCTACTCAAACTTATAGAGTTACTATCACTTTAGTGTTATTGGCGGTATTTCGTAACTTCGATACACCTACGCTGCGTCCTGGTAACAGCTGTGCGCTTGCGCACTGTTACCGACGCGACCTGACTCATTGGCAGAAGTGTGCGCCTTCCGGCAGATGCATTTTTGTTTGAACGCCAATTCGGAACCACGCCTTTTTACATAATATTGTAAACAAAATATCTGTAAAATCCATTATTTTTAGGGTTCCGTACCCCAAAAGGAAAAGGGTAAGACTAAAAAACTTTTGATAACATTGTTGTCTGTCTATCTGTCCGTCTATCGTGTCTGTCAAGAAAACCTAACCCAACCTGTTATAGGGTATAACCTAATTTGGTACTGTAAAGAGAAAATCTGAAAACAATGTCAAAATATGTATACGATGCAATGGTACGGAACCCTTTGTGTGCGAGTCCGAATCGCACTTGACCGGTTTTTTAAATTAATCTAAAAATTGGTATTTGAGCGTTCGGGCAAAAATGAAGTAGTAAATCTTCCCGGATTTTTGGAAATTCCCCCTTCCAAATTTTCAAAAGTTATAATAATAATCACTACCCATATTATAAATGCGAAAGTGTGTTTGTGTTGGTTTATTGGTTTGCTGGCTTGTCCTTCAATCACGTCGCAACGGAGCAACAGACTGACGAGATTTTTTGCATGGGTATAGTTTAAGACCTGGAGAGTGGCAAAAGCTATTTTTTTCCGGAAAATCAAAGAGTTCCCACGGGATTTTTTATAACCTAAATCCACGCGTACGAAGACGCGGGCATCAGCTAGTTATTGAATATATCAAAGCCTTACTTAATATGTCCTAACAAGATTAAGTAGCACGTGGCAACAGCACCACACAGAAGCGCACCTGCCGCGGGTAGCCCGGAATTGCGACGTGAGTCAGCTTGCAATCAATACCATGCAGCTGTTATAAGAAAAGTACTTATATCTGTATTATAGCAGATTGCCAGAATTTATTTTATTTTATTCAGATACAAGTTAAGGGGGGGTAAGGGGGTGCGCTAACATCTTATCACCCCAAGTGTCAACCTCACCTGCACGTGGTGCCCCCTGCGAATCAGCGGACGAGGATATGACGACCGAATAATGGCGGGATAACCATTCCATATGGCTTGGCTTTAAATAATACAGACCAGAGACGGGCAGCAGCGTCCCTGGTGCGAAATAGCCTACAGCCCTGCGCTGACCACCCCGCCTGCCCAGCGTGGTCAGTATGGGCACTATTTCTAATGAGCAGCGCCAATTTGGCGCGCTCTTGGAAAGGCCTATGTCCAGCAGTGGACGCAAACAGGCTGATGGATTGGATTGGAGATACAAGTTAGTCCTTGACTGCAATCTCACCTGGTGGTAAGTGATGATGCAGTCTAAGATGATAGCGGGCTAACCTGGAAGGGGTATGGCAGTTTTTATTAAACCCATACCCCTTTGGTTTCTACACGGCATCGTACCGGAACGCTAAATCGCTTGGCGGCACGGCTTTGCCGGTAGGGTGGTAACTAGCCACGGCCGAAGCCTCCCACCAGACACAACAACAACAACAACAACAACAGACAATTTGTTTAAATAGTCCCCCACGCTGGCGAAGTGCGGATTGGCAGACTTAACACACCTTTGATAACTTTATGTAAAACTCTCAGGACAGTGGTTATTCTAAGCGCATGCATGCAGCTTGTATGGATGCATGCATGGTTGTATACAGCTGCAAAACCGCATCAATCTTTGTTACAATCTCAATTTGTTATGATTGGCTGAATTTATGGTACTCTTCCTGCGACAATGAATTTTTGCCAATAGCGAAAGAGAATTATCGTTAGGTACAGTGTAGCTGTCATTTTACCGTAAAACGACAAAATATAAGAATGAGCTTTGAGAAGCATTCATAATAAAAAGAATAGGTAACCACTAACCCGGCTGAATTTTTTGTGCGCTCTTCTCAGACCTGGGCGAGTTTGGAACCCTCGTAGCTTTAGTTTTAAGTTTACGTAATTAATTATTATCACCACTATAATTATCATCCTACAAATCCAACAACTGACCATCAACGACCATTCATTTGACGACCTCCCTGGCGCAGTGGTGAGCGCTGTGGTCTTATTAGTGGGAGGTCCCGGGTTCGATTCCTGGCAGGGGTTTGGAATTTTATAATTTCTGGACTGGTCTGGTGGGAGGCTTCGGCCGTGGCTAGTTACCACCCTACCGGCAAAGCCGTGCCGCCAAGCGATTTAGCGTTCCGGTACGATGCCGTGTAGAAACCAAAGGGGTATGGGTTTAATAAAAACAGCCATACCCCTTCCAGGTCAGCCCGCTATCATCTTAGACTGCATCATCACTTACCATCAAGTGAGATCGCAGTCAAGGGCTAACTTGTATCTGAATTAAAAAAAAAAAAAAAACAAAAGGAGTGCAACAATACCTATACCTACTTTGAATAAATGACTTTGACTTTGAATTTTGTTGTGCGTATGTGTATTAGAACCTACTAGTGAGTATTGATAATGAACATAGGTATAACAGGTAGGTATACCTAGGACCCACTTATAAACGGTAGTCTTTATCACGACTTACCGATGTCTTAGGCGATATCTTCGAGACAATCTTTTCAATAAAAATATGTTAGCTATTTCTTTATTTATTTATTTATTTTTATTATTCATGTACCAAAAATTGTAGTTACAAAGTAATAATAAATTAAGTTACATTGGAAATGCTTATCTCTAAACAGAGATTTCTTCCAGCTTCCCATTCAAGGTTGTGAGTAAGGCGTATCAAGAAGTGGAATAGGTCTACGGTACTAGAATCTAATAAACTACTTAAATATCTTATAATAAATACCCAAATCAACTTATATACAATAATAATACTTATCATAAATAATTATATACATAATATATGAAAAAATATAAATACATATAATATATAGAATACTCTATATTAATGATAGGTAATACTGCTTCACTCTGTATTTGAATGAGTGTACTGAGTGGCAGTATATTGACACAAAAGCTTTTGATCTTTACATATAAACGAACATAACAAACACGTGGTAGGTACTTAAATAAAAAAAATCTGATAAATCCCAGCGATTTTGTACATAGATTACTGAACTGATACCAAAAGGTACCTACGTAGAGATTTTAAGATACCAAAAGGTACATTTTCTCACGTGTTTTGCATTTCGTGCGAGAACAATAAAAGGTCATTTCAATGTGAGTGTGACACATTCGTACATAGACCATCTTCATAATTAAGTGCTTACCTACTTCAAACTAAGATACGTAATGAACATAAAATTATTATGAGTCTGGGAAAAATTGTGATTCATTCTTTGGTCTGACGTGTTATCATTGTTATGTTTAAATACCTAATAAGTGTTTATTATGCATGTTTTTTCTTACATCCTGACTGTTAATACTGTACTGAGAGCCTCAATAGCTCAACCGGTAAAGGAGTGGACTGAAAACCGAAAGGTCGACGGTTCAAACCCCACTATTGTCGTACCTACTCTTAGCACAACCCTGACGCTAAGTTGGAGAGGAAAGGGGAATATTTGTCATTTAAGGTGGCTAATATTCTTTTAAAAAAACGTGTTTTTAGGGTTCCGTACCTCAAAAGGAAAAACGGAACCCTTATAGAATCTTTTCGTTGTCTGTCTGTCTGTCTGTCTGTGGTGTCTGTCAAGAAACCTATAGGGTTGATTGTTGACCTATAATCATAAAATTTGGGAGGAAGGTAGGTCTTATAGCAGTCATATGAGGGGTAAAATCTGAAAACCGTGAATTTGTGGCTCACAAGAAAAAAATTAAAATGTGTTCATGATTTAATATTGCTATTTTGAACTTTTAAAGTAACGATTTGCTATACCAAGTGGGGTATCATATGAAAGGGCTTTACTTGTACATTCTAAAACTGATTTTTATTTATTTTTAGGCATAAAAGTTTTTGATTTATCCTGCAAAATGTCGATAAAATATGATTGTAGTACGGAACCCTCAGTGCGCGAGTCTGACTCGTATTTGGCTGGTTTTTCTTACAGGTTTATCCAAGTTTTTAAGTTAATAATGGTTTAATACTTATTATACTTTGATTATATATACATCGTTCTTCCTTCCTTGCTATTTTATTACCTAGCTATAAAAGTTATCTAAATTCAGGATGTTTCCAAAATCCAAATCAGAAATTGCGACTCGTATTGACTCTCTTTAAGACTTGTGTTCACTAACCTAATATTATTATAGTTAACTACTCTTTGACTATTTGACTTTTAGTGTCTCACCTGATGGTCAGTGATGATGCAGTTTAAGATGGAAGCGGCTAACTTGTAATGGGCATGGCAGTTTCATTAAACCCCAACTTATCACTTTATGTATTTAACATCCGCTTGGCAAACTTTTTGTATTTCTAGTAACAGTTCTAAGGCTAAAGGGTTGATTACACCTAACGAGTACAGTGGCGAGTCAGTGTCCTCGGCCAAGTATATAAACGAGGTTGGTATAAACACTTTACCACAAGTAAATGTTAAATACGTATAAACGTCTCGGCCGAGTGACATTTTACTGTCTCGCTTCACTACTCGGTAGGTGTAATAAGCCCACAAGAACCCAACACCAAAGCCATAAATTTTTGTAAGTATGTTTATGTTAGTTAGTACTCGTAGTTTAATTAGTGTAATTGGGCTTTATGGCCGTTCTAATTAAATAATAAATAAATAAATAAATAATATATATATAATACAAATCATACACTGAGATCAAGTCAAGGCCAAATCTATCATGGACGAAATAAATCCACAGACTTCGTCTAGATAATGCACTGCTTGCGTAAGGTACCTACTTACTGAGTTGCAGGTAGTATAGACCGCGACAGGTTGAAATGGCAATCGGGGTATGAGGCGGGGGGACGCAGCGCACAGCCGCATGTCACCTGCGCTCGCCCGCACGGGGCTAGCACGGGGGCTTTGCGGGTGTTCGGAGCGTTCCCTCCCCGATTGCTATATCGACCTGTCGCGTACTAGACATATTTGCAATTTTCGTAATCGGAGAGAAAGCAGTTGCAGGCTGCTAACCTTGTATTACATTTAAGTTTTTTTAATTTATATTTCATGGAACCTACCTAGTAGGTACCTCTTCATAAGGTCAAAACGTTTAAAAACTGTTTTGTTTCTTGCAAAAAATTCAACGTTTCTAAGCTTTTTCTAAGATAAATAAAAAAGAAGCTGCTTTTTAACATCGAACATTATGGTTGTTTTTTATTTAACAAAATTCTGTTGGGTACCAGCCCGCTTGGTATTTGATTTGGCAATCCCTGTCAAAGAATCCTCGACCTAGGCCGTATCCCGTAAACCAACACAGATTAGTCGGAGGGTAACGGAGACCAATATCTGCATAACACCTTAATCATCATCACCACCATAACACAAACAAAAACAAAAACACACAAAGCATCAAAAAAAACGGGTCAAGTCCAAATTAGACTCGCGCACCGAGGGTTCCGTACTCGGGTATTTTTTTCGACATTTTGCACGATAAATCAAAAAATATTACGAATAAAAATAAATAAAAATCTGTTTTAGAATGTACAGGTAAAGCCCTTTCATAATATAATACCTCACTTGGTATAGTTATCTAACTTTGAAAATAGAAAATACTAATTCCATCACAATTTAATTTTTTTTTTTGTGCTGTTACCACAAATTCACCGTTTTCGGATTTTTTTACTTTGTACCAAATTTCATCATTTTAGGTCAACGGGGAGTACAGTACGCGGCAGAAAGTAATGTACATCGGCCTTTAGAATGACATTTCGGCTTTGTAGAGCGTTGTCTCTGTCACTCATACCTATGTGACGTATTGTCGGTCTCAACGACAGAGATAATGCTCTACAAATCCGCTACATCCTTCTAAAGGTCGATGCACTTTCTGCCGCGTACTGTTCCCCTATAGGTTCCTATAAGGCCGGCCATACACGGACAGCTCGAGCGGTTAGCCAGTGATCAACATACACGGACCGCTCTTGCAGTCAGAGTCAACAGCTTGAAGCTGCCATCAAGCAACCGCCCGAAGCAGTTGCAACTGCTAGAGCGGTTCGTGTATGTACGTACGTAGAAGTCTGTAGTTCAGTATGCAGTCACAGCTTGAAGCAGTCCACCCTGACTGCTTCAAGCTGTCCGTGTATGGTCGGTCTAAGGGTTCCTTTTTCCTTTTGAGGTACTGAACCCTAAAAACTACTCCGTTCTCGTCAACTCACAGGACGTCATTTTTTACCGCGCCCTACACAGTCACAGTTCAAAAAAACCGCTATGAAATGGGTCGTCCCTTTTTCTTTTTTTCACGCCTCCATGACGCACTGCGACTTCCTCCCATTGTAAGCTGTGAGAATATGTATGTATCTCTGGCTTTGCATACAACGGTGAATGTCCCCTCGTTATATTTGTTAGTTTGTATCTTGAGTCTCTTGACATCTTGTATCGCTCGTTAGGACGTTATTTTAGTGACGGGGCATACTACGTTTCAAATTAAAAACGTTAACTTATCTCTACATAGTATAAAAAAGTTACTTCCCGCTGTCTGTATGTATGTTTGAACAGATAGAGTGATTCAAGAGGAAGGTTTATAGGTATAGTTTAATAGTATTGTTTTGTGTTAATTTGTTGAAATATGACGTTATTTGTACAAATAGTCGGAAGAAATCAAGCGTCATCATCGAAAATTAACAAATATTATAAGAAAAAGTAGAATAAAATCAAAAACTACTAAACTGATTTTAAAAATTCTTTCACTTATAGAATTGCATTTACTTATACATTTTATTCTCAAAAAATTAGAGATCGCTACGGAAATTAAAATTATGTGAATTAGGTCGAAAAAAATCCTCTCATTTGAGAGTTTCCGAGGCGTGCGCTGCCTAAATGGTCAAAGTTACACGAAAACAATGTATGGTGAAATTGTTTCTCTTACAACAAAAAAAAAAGTCCGCGATAGCGTACAAAGGGTTTGGAAGCCTATATGAAAGTCCTATGTTTTTGAAGTTTGAGATGTGAAAATAGGCATTTCAATTTCTGGGATCATTAGGTCGAAAAAAATCTTCTCATTTGAGAGTTTCCGAGGCGTGCACTGCCTAAATGGTCAAAGTTACACGAAAACAATGTATGGTGAAATTGTTTCTCTTACAACTAAAAAAAAGTCCGCGATAGCGTACAATGGGTTTGGAAGCCTATATGAAAGTCCTATGTTTTTGAAGTTTGAGATGTGAAAATAAGCATTTCGGTTTCTGGGTTCACAGTACCTTAAGGGAATACGTGGGGGAGACTAAATGAGTAGGTAAGTGAGGCATTTTGCAGCGGGAAAATCTCTAATCTCTTCTTCTTCTTCTTCACTCCTGGCTGGTTTCCGTACTTAAATGTTTCCATCTGTTGTGCGTATCTCTAATCTCATGAGATACCAGAAATTTTACGCGGACGAAGTCGCGGGCAACTGCTAGTTATTATTCAAACGCGCGTCACTAGTCGTTACGTTCCCTTTGTTGGAACGTATTTACGTTGAAAATGTGTTTCGGTGATGCTACACGCTGAAAACTTTTGTCATACGAACAATGGTTTACCTTTACAGCTAACTTTTTACTTCTACTAATAGGGAACTGTTACTTATGCAAACTAGAGCTTTTATCCGCTAGTATATGCTTGCGTAAACTAATTTGCGATGATGACGAGTAGAATCAACCACAGCTACCTATTGGGTATTGCGAACGTATTCCTATTTGGGTAGTGTTATCGTCATTGATGTAGGAGGATATGTTTTTAGGGTTCCGTACCTCAAAAGGAAAAACAGAACCCTTATAGGATTTCGGGGGAAAATCTGAAAACCGTAAATTTGTGGTTACATCACACAAAAAAAATTGTGGTCATGAACTAATAATTAGTATTTTCAATTTTCGAAGACATCAAGTGGGGTATCATATGAAAGGTCTTTACCTGTGCATTCTAAACCCACCCCACCTCATACCAAGATTGCCATTTCGACCTGTCGCCTACTATACGTTCTATTGATCGTCCTACGGATCAGTGAGTCCTCCATTGTAACTTATAGGTACATTGTAGCTAACATCAGAATTGTTCACGATACGTTTGGTTGACCCCCCATTATTAGCATTGTAATGAACTGCATACATACAATCGTGCGGATACTATTATCGTGATGCGTGCAGCATGACAGGGGACGCCTAAAAATAAACAACTATTTTTTTTTTTTTTTTTTTAAAGAATATTAGCCATATTAAATGACTAATATTCCCCTTTCCTCTCCAATTAAGCGTTAGGCTTGTGCTAGGAGTAGGTACGACAATAGTGCAACGGGCGGGATTTGAACCGTCGACCTTTCGGTTTTCAGTCCACTCCTATACCGGTTGAGCTATTGAGGCTCTATTATTATTAGGTGTATGAAAAAAACTGATTCTAAAAATGCATAATAATGAAAACGCTCATTCCTTACTTAGTATTTTCTGTGTGTTAAGGAAATAAATACAACTAGATGATGCCCGACACTTAGTCCGCGTGGATTTAGGTTTTTAAAAATCCCATGGGAACTCTTTGATATTCCGGGATAAAAGTAGCCTATGTCCTTTCTCGGGATGCAAGCTATCTCTGTACCAAATATGATCAAAATCGGTTGAGCGGATGGGCCGTGAAAAGCTAGCAGACAGACAGACATGGATATGGATTAGGTGTTTGAGAAAAAATTATTCAGAAATGCTTAAGGGGAAAGGAAGTGTCAAATCGCGAAAATGCTGTAAATTTGAAGAAAAAGATTTTCTTTCCTAAAGCATTAATAGCTATTAAATACATGTAATAAAAAACTTCAATTTGTGAAGATCATAATGACCTATATCACATTTGTTCAAATTATCCAGTTTTTTGAAGAATTGATGTTGAAAACATTGCTATGATCTACTTGTTTTGTTGTTTTTTTCTTTAACGGCTAAACGTGTTAAATTCAAACCATCACAAAACAATATGTTTAGGTTATCTTATCATTTTAAATTATTGGTTTTAAACTAAATGTATTTCATTTCTTAAATAATCTAAAACGAACGGAAATTATTCATTTTCTTGCAGGCGCTAAATCCTGTCAGTAGCCTTTTGGCTTTCATGGCGGGCGGAGCTGTGCGCATCCATTTCTTCGTAAAATTACGCTATAAACTTATTATTTTTGAATGAAAGTTGTGTTTATATGTACTGGTAATGGTTGAATAATAAAATAGGGATTTATTTATCTCAAAATGAAGCCTGCTCACTACTCAAATTTATTTTAAAATTATCGTAGTATTACGTACTAGTTGTGAGGTTGTCATAGATTATGTTGACAGACAGTAATATTTTCTAAGTAAGTATTATACCTATGTGTCAGATCCATATTTGAATTTCATTTCATTTAATTTCATTTAATTTCAAGTGGCAATGAGCGCTCGTAATTCGAAAAGCCAAATATATATTTACAAATACGATCCCAATTCCCAAGGTACTGGAATGGCGACCTCGCACCTGAAAGCGCAGCGTTAGAAGACCCCCTCTAGGTGGACAGACGAATCAAACGAGTCACAGGGAGCCGCTCGATTCAGGCGGTGAAAGACTGTGCCATGAGGAAGACCTTATTAGATACCTATGTCCAACAGTGGACGTCTGTCGGTTGATGATGATGATGATGATGATGATTATGCCTTTCTTCTTCTTCTTCAATTTTGAAAAAAAAAATTGAAAGCATCTGGCATAACCTGTTAACTTGAAGCCTTAATAATAATTATTAAGGCTATTTCAAATTAAATTGATATTTAAAACTAGATGATGCCCGCGACTTCGTCCGCGTGGATTTGGGTTTTTTAAAATCCCCTGGGAACTCTTGCGAGATAAAAAGTAGCCTAAGTAGCCTTCTCTGGGATATAAGCTGACTCTGTACTAAATTTCATCAAAATCGGTTAAACTGTTGGGCCGTGAAAAGCTAGCAGACAGACAGACAGACACACTTTCGCATTTATACTATTAGTATGGATTATAAGAAAAACATTTATTGCCTCTCAGCCCTCTGAGAGACGTTAGGTTAAGTGAACACGAATTATGACAGTTCTGTGTTCTAGCGTAAGCTTTAGGTCTTCTGATAGCGTCAACAGTGACATTTCGGCTGCCTAAAATCCAAACCCTGTAAACGACATCAGACGAGATCGCAGGGAGATAATTTAATTTATTTTATTTTAAGACTAAGTATTTTCAGTAGATTTTCTAGTAGTTAGACTTTGTTAAATAATGCAGAAAAAACATTATTGTATGCAAAGTATTTTCCTTGCAAACATTTAACATGTACCTATAGTACGTGACAGGTCGAGATGGCAATCGGGGTGGGGACGTCACCCGCGCTATCACGCACCGGGTTAGCGTGGGGGCTGTGCGGGTGTGCGGGCCTTATACCCCGATTTCCATCTGTCATTTTCTCATCATTCATCTCGCGTACTATAGAGCTTATTGCCTTTCCTATTCTTACTTTTAATGCATTATTAAACGTCTTTACTGTTTTGATTTGGATTTTAGATCATGGGTTATGTTTTTAAAATGGTCACAGCGACTTACTAGGCTTTGAATTGGTTTGCTTTGAAAAGGTGCACTTACTATATATAGCCTGCGACAGGTTGAGAGGGTAATCGGGATATGGCAAGGGGACGCTCCGTACACCCGCACGTCATAAGGCGCACGACTGCACCTGGTTAGCGCAGGAACTGTGCGGGTATACGAGGCGTTCCCTCCCCGATTACCATTTTTTCAACCTGTCGCGTACTGTAGGTTTAGACTTTAGAGGTATCAAAATTTCTGTTATATGGAAAACCAGAGGATGCCCGCGACTTCGTCTGCGTGGATTTAGGTTTTTAAAATCCTGTGGGAACTCTTTGATTTTCCGAAATAAAAAGTAGCCTATGTCCTTCCCCGGGATGCAAGCTATCGCTGTACCAAATTTCGTCAAAATTGGTTGAACGGATGGGCCTTGAAAGGCTAGCAGACAGACAGACAGACCGACGGACGGACAGACAGACAGACCGACGGACGGACAGACAGACACACTTTCGCATTTATAATATTAAGTAGGTATGGAGTATAGATATGAATGTGGAAGTATAGATTTTAATGCTGTTTTCCTTACAATAATGGGAGATACTATTGAAGTAAAAATTATGACATAAGATAACGATTTTTCAAAAAAATGTCATTTACTGGGTTTCGATATGGGGCGGTCGGTTTAATCAGGTTCTAGGGTAAAAGACTCAAGTGAATGAACAAATCACAGGTTTTTACCATAAATAAAAACTACCAGGAATTAAACCAGCTGATACAAATTTTTATGAATAAGAGTTTTTAAGGGTTTCCGTACCATAATCGTAAAAACCAGCCAAGTGCGAATCAGACTCGCGCACTAAGGGTTCCGTACTTCAATCGTATTTTATCGACATTTTGCACGATAAATCAAAAACTACTTACTAGATCTCGTTCAAACCAATTTTCGGTGAAAGCAAACTTTCATGGTAATATCATCATATTTTTTTTTTGTTTCATCATTCTAGTATTTTAGAAGTAACAGGGGGACACACACACACACATTTTACCACTTTGGAAGTGTCACGCAAACTATTCAGTTTGGAAAAAAATTATATTAGAAACTTCAATTTCATTTTTAAAGACCTATCCATAGATAACCCACACGTATGGGTTTGATGAAAAAAAATTATTCAGTTTCAGTTCTAAGCATGGGGAACCCCCAAAATTTACTGTTTTTTTCTATTTTTGTGTGAAAATCTTAGTGCGGTTCACAGCATACGTCTACTTACCAAGTTTCAACAGTATAGCTCCTATAGTTTCGTAAAAAAGTGGCTGTGACATACGGACGGATAGACAGACAGACATGACGAATCTATAAGGGTTCCGTTTTTTGCCATTTGGCTACGGAACTCCTCTATTCTCTCTCTCCCTCAGTCGAGTTTTTTTTTGTTTTTTGATCTTTAATATAGAAGGAAAACGTGACTGACTGACTGACTGACTGACTGATCTATCAATGCACAGCTCAAACTAATGGACGGATCGGGCTGAAATTTGGCATGCTGATAGCTATTACGACTACGACGACGATAGGTATATACCTATCGTCGTCGTAGTCGAGTAATATATATATATATATATATATATATTACTATTATGGATTGTATATATATTGATATTTATAATAGATATGTATATGTATGATAGTTATGTATGTATTACTGAAATAGTTAGGTACTTATTAATTAATTATATTATATTGTTTTATACTACTTCATTTTTCTGTATTGCGTGTAAGTACTATCCAACACACCTAGTTTCTCCTTTCACCAAAGGTTGCCTGGTAGATTGCTGTGAGCAATAAGGCCGCCTTTGCATACAATCTTTTTTTCGTTTTAGTTTCTTTGTCATGTTATGTAATATTTTTTATGTGCAATAAAGTATTTCTATCTATCTACGACGTAGGCATCCGCTAAGAAAGGATTTTTTGAAAATTCAACTCCTAAGGGGGTGAAATAGGTGTTTGAAATTGATGTAGTCTACGCGGACGTAGTCGCGAGCATAAGCTAGTCTTATATAAATTCTATTTGTGAAACTTGTCATCAGCTTCAATTTTCTTCTGTTCTTATCAATTTACTTTTCCAATTAGCTGTAAGTTTTCCTGTTAAATAAAAAAATATAAGTATAACAATAATTAATACCGCGCATTATTTTTGCTCTTTTTGATTATTAAATAATTTATGACTATAATATAGATACACAAAATAATAAAAAAATACTAAATGATGCCCGCGATTTCGTGGGCGTGGATTTAGGCTTTTTGAAAATCCCGTGGGAACTCTCTAATTTTACGGGTTAAAAATTAGCCTTAGCAGACAGACAGATACACTTTCGCATTTAGTAACCAACTTCCAAAAAGGAGATGGTTCTCAATTCGGCCCGTTTTTTTAAATGTATGTACACCGATTTTTTCGAGGTTTCGTATTCGTTCATTTACTGGAGTCCTTTACCCTAGTACGTTAAAGTACTAAAAGTGCGTGTTAGTAATTAAACTAGCGGCACGCTATGATGGCCGGTTTGACGTTTGTCCGCTCATGAAGTTCCGTATTAATTGATAACGACTTTGAAGGAAATAATTGTATTACTTTATTGACGATAGTGATGTGCAGAGATTCATAAATTTTATCGAATGTAGTTTTAGGTTTAGGACTCAAAATTTATTTATTAAATTGATTTCTTAAATGTATACAAGTGTAGAAAAATCAGTTTGCACCATTTAAGGGGTGAATGTACTTGTGAATATGAACAATTTTCACTATGTGGACAAACCTCTGAAATCGCAAAAAAATATCAATAAATTTTTAAAAATGGAATCTAATACGATCGTCACATAGGATCGCTGGCTAGCACAACTACTACCTCCGGCAAACTCGCGTCAATGCTCAATGCAAAACAAAGCAGTTTCGAATTGACGTTGCTTCGAAAAGTATAAACTGTCAGTGCAATGCGATTGTGATATAGTTTTGACCTGGCTTTGGATTTCAAATATTGATACTGCATTACTGTTGACCCTTGCTCGTTAATTTGGACTCTGTTCAAGCCCTTTGTTGTGGATTTCGTCGATATGACCGAACGTACGCAGAGAACTGTTCTAAATAGTCAGACACGTGAGTTCCTAATACGCCTTCGTAACTATTTCGATCGTGAAGCTCAAAATGGAGGGCCAATTTTACCTATAACGTCAGTGGTTGAACGCGTAGCTGATGCGCTTAATATTGGACAACGAACTGTTAGACGGATAACTAAAAAAAAATATGGCGAGACTGGCACAGAAGAAAATAAACTTCACACACCAAAAAAGAGAAAACGAGCAAAACCAGTCGTAGGCATCGATAGCTTTGATGCCGATGCTATCCGAAGACATGTTTACGGCTACTATTTACAGAAGGAGTATCCAACAAGAAAAAAGTTGGTGCATTCACTGAAGGAAGCTGGATTATTCTTCGGTGGGGAAAGTTCTTTAACGAAGATTTTGAAGACCATTGGATTTCGATACAAAAAATGTAACAAACGCAAAATATTGATGGAAAGATTTGATATAGCGATGGCAAGGTATACTTTTTTACGGCAAGTGAAAGAAATCAAAAATTGGCAAAATGTTGTGTTCTTGGATGAAACATGGCTTAATGCTAACCATACTGTAGGCCGTTCTTGGAACGATGACACAGCAGCATCTACTTCCAAAGTTCCTGTAGGAAAAGGATCGCGACTTATAATTTGTCACGCCGGAACCATCAACGGGTTTGTCGAAGGTTCTCTCATGGCTTTTGCGTCAAAAACCACTGGAGACTATCATGAAGACATGAATGGAGAAAAGTTTACTGAATGGTTTACCTCAATGTTGTGTAGCCTCCCTGAACCATCTATTATAATTATGGACAACGCCCCATACCACTCGATGCAAATTGACAAGCCACCTGCCCAATCCCAAAAGAAAGCTGATATCGTCGCATGGCTTCGTAAAAATGGCGTAGATGCAAACATGAATATGTTAAAAGCGGAATTAGTACGTCTTTTAAAAGAAAACAAACCAACCAAGATCCGATACGTCATTGACGAAATAGCATTAGAACATGGGCACAGAGTTATACGGTTACCGCCTTACCATTGTGAGTATAATGCGATTGAGTTGGTGTGGGCTCAAATTAAGGGATATGCTGCAAGACACAATACAGAACCCCCATTTACCACAAAAAAAATGCTAAAATTATTAGAAGAAGCTTGTGAACATGTGACTAAAGGAGACTGGGAAAAGGTTGTGAATAGAACTGTTAAATTAATAAGGGAAGATTATGAAAGAGATGTGAAAATAGATAATATTATAGAAAACGAACATATAATTATTAATGTATGTGATGATAGCAGTGACGACAGTGAAAATAGTAGTATGGACGAATCTGATTAATTATGGCCTTTTGTGGCACCTTTTTCGGTATCTTTTGTATTCATATGTTTCTTGTGTGCATATAAAGTATGTATATTCATTTTCGTTCAAATATTCAGTTCGTTCAAATAAATTAAATAAACATATACATTTTTGTTTTATTAAACCTATTTAATCAGGTACAAAAACAAAACTTAATTGTTTTTTGTTCGAGAATAAATTGACATTCCACATCACTATTGTAATGTGTCAAACCGGCCATCATAGCGTGCCGCTAGTGTAGTATCAGCTGATCAAATGTCAATAAATTGCGCCAAAACCAAACGCCAAAACAAAAATTGCTAGTTTCAAGGTGAAACGGCAACTGTCATTAGCGAATGCAATGGCCTTAATAATGAAATGATTCATACCCACCTTACTTAGTATTTTCTGCATAAGTGTAAGAAGATAATCGAAACGTCCTTTATCTCCTGAAAAATTCGTGTATTTGTTAATCCCTATTAATTTCGGATTATTCGTAGATATCTGAAGATTATAGGTAATTAAGTACTTAATCTTGTGATCAATTAGCACCAATAAATTGTTGTAAATCGTCTTTAATTTGAGGTTTAAAAGATTAATACCTGTATTTACTTAAGCACCTAACAAACAACACTACAGAAAGAATATTTTTTATTTTATTAGGGATCCGTACCTCAAAATGAAAAAAGAAACCCTTATTACATCACTTGACCGTTGACCTAGAATCATGAAACTTGGCAGCAAGTAGTTTACTAAACCACAATATAGATGGCGCTGTCCGGTCATTAACTTGCGGGAGGTTACGAGTGCACGGTGGGCTAGGTGTGGGATTAAAAAGTGTTATTTTCTTGTCCGATGGTAGGCAAACCCTTCGTGTGCGTCGTGCGAGTTCGACTCGCCCTATGCCTCGCCGTCTCCTTAGTTTGGCGAATTCACCCGTCTGGTAGAATGGCTATTAATCATAAGTACCTACCTATTTTAATGTGCTTTTAAGAGCAGACCGGATTCCGATGCAACTATGAATCATTTAGTTTCTGCAGAAGTTTTTGCTGGGCTAGCTGGACTAAGACCTAAATGATTAATCAGCCGTATTGTAGCTACCTATTTTGATTTTAAACAAAAGTAAAACTTCATTTTTTTAATAAAGGCACCTTTGGCGATTCTATCCAAAGAAACATCAAATATTTCTATGACTCTAGCTTGCTAGAAAGTAGGGTTAGTAGAAAATATACTTAACTGGATGATGCCCGCGACTTCGTTCGCGTGGATTTTGTTTTATTGAAATCCCGTAGGAACTCTTTAATTTTCCGGGATAAAAAGTAGCCTATGTCCTTCCCCGGGATATAAGCTAACTCTGGTCCAAATTTCATCAAAATCGGTTGAGCGGTTTGGCCGTGAAAATCTAGCAGACAGATAGACACTACACACTTTCGCATTTATAATATTAGTGTGGATTTAACATTAAACACAAAGACACCGTGAATACCTACATATTAGTTACAGAGAGGACATAGCCACAAGAGGTATCTGAAAAATAATGGGCCCTTTGGCCACTTTTTCGCCGTTGATCAACTGTCAACCACGATGTAGTCAAATAGGGTAGAACGCTTGTCAGAGTGTAAAACAAAAATATCACAATACTAGCAGGTGTCTGCGACTTCGCGTGGATTTAGGTTTTAGAACCCCGGGGAAACCCTTTTATTTTCCGGAATAAAAAGCTTTTATGTCACGTTCCAGGTCTTTAACTATACCGACCATACTTTAAAAGACCTATAGCTTTATGGGAGTTATTTCGATGATGGGGGCAGATTCTTATTCATTTCTTATTAAATACCGCGAACGAAAGATAACAATATAATTTTTTTCATTTTTAGGGCTCCGTACCTCAAAAGGAAAAACGGAACCCTTATAGGATCACTTTGTTGTCTGTCTGTCTGTCAAGAAACCTACAGGGTACTTCCCGTTGACCTAGAATCATGAAATTTATAGCTGACATTTGGGGAAAAATCTGAAAACCGTGAATTTAGGGTTAGATCACACAAAAAAAATTAAATTGTGGTCATGAACTAATAATTAGTATTTTCAACTTTCGAAGTGAGTGACTATATTATCAAGTGGGGTATCATATGAAAGGTCTTCACCTGTACATTCTAAAACAGATTTTTATTTATTTTTATGCATCATAGTTTTTGAATTATCGTGCAAAATGTCGAAAAAATACGACGAGTACGGAACCCTCATTGCGCGAGCCTGACTCGCACTTGGCCGGTTTTTTGAATAGGTACCAATGCAAAAACTCGTCTCCCTAAATACTTACATACAATAAGTGAATGTGGGCCAGCACTTCTAATCACGTCTAATAAAATCACGTCTATCTGTTGCGACGTGATTGAAGGGAAACCAATAAAGTATGAACTAGCAAACACACACACTTATAATATGGGTATGGCATTTATAATATGGGTACTGGGTAGTGATTGCATGAAATGTCCCCAATGACCCTTTAGATAAATCTCTTTGTTTAATTAATCACGAAAGTATTTATTTGACGTAAATGGCGATTCTATGCAATTCTATTCCGAGCAGCATGCATAATACAACAGTCTTCCGTGAAAACATTCCTGTTTATGAAACACGAAGTAAAATATTTAATGTTTTAACGTTTACGGCACGTTATATTTATGGTCTCGTGCCGTGCACACGTGTTAATTTGTTATTTTTATAAACCAAAGATTATACATGTAGGGTAGAGCGGCTATTGGGAATTTTTCACGACATAAAAGTACCACGATGGTAGGCTACTAGAGCCTAAAGTGCGGTTTGGCAGACTTCACACACTTTTGAGAGTATTGCAATACGCGGCAGAAAATAATGTACATCGACCTTAAGAATACGATAGCGGATTTGTAGAGCATCGTCTCTGTCGTTGAGACCGACAAAATGTCATATAGGTATGAGTGACAGAGACAACGCTCTACAAAGCCGAAATGTCATTCTAAAGGCCGATGTACATTATTTTCTGCTACGTACCTACTGTAAAGAGAAATTGCAGGTATGCACGTTTCCTCACGATGTTTTCCTTCCTGTTAAAGCAACTAAAACATTATTTTCGTAGGGATCTCTAATTTTTTTTTTAAATAATATAGCCGATGTTACTCAGGAATGATGTAGCTTTCTACTGGTGAATGAATTTTCAAAAACGGTTCAGTAGTTCCAAAGATTACCCCCTACAAACCTCTTTATAAAATTAGTATAGAAGTATAGATTTTGCCGTTTGTTGTGAACTAACGCTTAGTTGTATCAAAAATTTGATCCTTGAAATGTCCACTCAATCAAATTCATATCACGTAATCCAGACTAAGCCTTTCTAACTAGGTCTATCGGCTTACGAGTGTTCCTGTTATCAAAGCACGGATCCCGGTAAGATACGAGCTGATCCAGCGTCGTAAATCACGGCTTATTAGCTCGTTATCAAGCTTACCGCGGTACATGATAACTACCGGGTGACGTGAAATGATTTCAACATACTATTGTTTTTTAGCTGACTACGGAAATGCCAAAAGGAAGGGTTATGATTTTGGCAGTCTATGTATGTATGTTTGTATCTATGCGTGTTCCACTATAGCGGCTAAACTATTGGGCTGACTCATTTTATTATTTATTTATTATTATTCAGATACAAGTTAGCCCTTGACTGCAATCTCACCTGGTGGTAAGTGATGATGCAGTCTAAGATGGAAGCGGGCTAACCTGAAAAGGGTATGGCAGTTTTATTAAACCCATGCCCCTTTGATGGATGAGATGTCAATTGATTCGTTGTTATGGTCCGGGTAATATTGGCTACATTTTATACGAACAAAATTGATCTGACGGATGTTACATCCAAAAAAGTGGGAATCTTTAAAATTTTGTATTTTTTGCTATGGGATGTCAAATGAAAGAGGAAAAAATATTGAGTGCATGAATATAAATATACTATACTAATAAAAGAAACCCAATTTTACTATAATATTTCAGCGTTTATTAAAACGATCGTAGTCGGGTTTTAGTTTTCAACTTTATTCAAGCTTTGTTTTAGGAAGTGATTTCATTTAGTTCTTACTCAATTATAAACGACTGCCCAAAAAAGGAGTGTATGATTTTCAGGGTTCATGCGTGTATGTAATTAAGGTATGTATGTGAGTTTTGTTAACCCCTAAAAGCCCTAAAAATTACTCAACACTGAGAAATTACACAAGCTACCTTGTTATTCTATACAAAATAGGGTATAGTGTTTATGTAGGTTAGTTTGACAGGGCACATCGGTTTCCTGTTTGACAGCTGTGAGCCGAAGACGATGCGGCACAGATTCGCGATGCATGCAACCTCACCTACCTAGTCTATAATTTGTTCTCTAAGATATTACGACTCTTGAGAATTAAGCCATGGAATGTAATTTGAAACCTTTTAGCACCTAAACAATTAATGTCTACTTTCTGAAAACGCTTCGATCCAAAAAAATATAATATTTCATGTTATTTCAATTGATATTAATATTTTACACTAGCTTATGCTCGCGACTTCGTCCGCGTGGACTACACAAATTTTAACCCCCTATTTCACCCCCTTAGGGGTTAAATTTTCAAAAATCCTTTCTTAGCGGATGCCTACGTCATAATAGCTATCAGCATACCGAATTTCAGCCCGATCCGTCCAGTAGTTTGAGCTGTACGTAGATAGATCAGTCAGTCAGACCTTTTCCTTTTATATATTTAGATTTATAGATCCGAAACACGATCGTTAATATGAGCCACATAAAGCCCAGAGTGACTCGGTGGGCGATGGAGAGATCTAGGCTTGGACGTTGTACGAATAAAAAGAATAAAGTTTTTTTTCAAAGTTTGCACCAAACTTTTAGATATTGTGTTTAAATTCAATTTTCTATTCCTGTCTTGTCAACCCTGGAATAAACTTATCAAAACTTGACAGTTTAAAAGACCCATAGCTTTATAGGAGTCATTTCGATGATGATGGGGGCAGATTCTTATTCATTTCTTATTAAATACCGCGAACGAAGGATAACAATAGGTACCAATGCAAAAACTCGTCGCTCGAAATACATGACAATAAGTGAATGTGGGCCACCACTTAACTGTACCGGCTACCGAATATCCACGCGTGTGGTATTTACAATTACTATTGTATCCTAAAGTGCTCTAGTTTATTATAGTTGAAATGAAACAGTTGGTACGAATTTTGTTTTGAACATGTGTGGTTCAGAAAGCATTCATATTTCGTACCATCTTCCTCATCCAGACACTTCCCGCCAGCCTCTTTATATCGTCGGTCCATCGTGCGGAGGGCGTCCCACACTACGCTTGCTTAAACGCGGTCTCCACTCAAGGACTTTCCGGCTCCAACGGCCATCGCCTCTACGACAGGCATGACCTGCCCACTGCCACTTCAGCTCGCTAATAGTTTGGGCTATGTCAGTGACCTTAGTTCTCCGGCGGATCTCCTCATTTCGGATCGTATCCCTCAGGGAAACTCCTAAAATAGCTCTCTCCATGAGCGACTTGGAATTTGTGTTGAAATTGGGTTTAGAAGGACTTTCCGGCTCCAACGGCCATTGCCTCTACGACAGGCATGACCTGCCCACTGCCTCTTCAGCTTGCTAATAGTTTGCGCTATGTCAGTGACCTTAGTTCTCCTGCGGATCTCTCCTCATTTCGGATCTCATCCCTCAGGGAAACTCCTAAAATAGCTCTCTCCATGAGCGACTTTGAATTTGTGTTGAAATTGGGTTTAGAAGGACTTTCCGGCTCCAACGGCCATCGCCTCTACGACAGGCATGACCTGCCCACTGCCTCTTCAGCTTGCTAATAGTTTGCGCTATGTCAGTGACCTTAGTTTTCCTGCGGATCTCCTCATTTCGGATCTCATCCATCAGGGAAACTCCTAAAATAGCTCTCTCCATGAGCGACTTTGAATTTGTGTTGAAAGTGGGTTTAGTTTTACTAAAATCCCTAGTATTCATGAGTTAATGACAAATGCTAACCACGTGCGTTAGAACTAGGCTATATCTAGGTTTCATTCCATTCACGTTCGGAGCGGACATTTCGCCCAGTTGAGATAAATTAAGCTGCAATTGTTAGGTCGTCGATCTCCATCTAGACCGGCGCGTGCTTGATGTGGGGTTTACATGGACGTGAACATTTTTATCCCGCTTTTAAAAGGATATTCCTGTGACCATTACGTTCGGCATATAGGCCATCTTGTAGCATTAATACAGGAAGTCATAGTTGTGGAAAGAAACTTCATCATCATCATCATCATCATCTGGACGCGTTTGGAACCCTCGTAGCTTTAGTTTTAAGTTTGCGTAATAATTATCACCACTATATCTTACAAATCCAACATCTGGCTATCATAAAGTAATTTATTACCTATTTTGAATAAATCATTTGACTTTGATCATCAACCGATAGACGTCCACTACTGGACATAAGTCTCTTGTAGGGACTTCCACGCGTCACGGTCTTGCGCCGCTTGAATCCAGCGACTCCCTGCGACTCGTCTGATGTCGTCCGTCCACCTAGTGGGGGTCTTCTAACACTGCGTCTTCCGGTGCGAGGTCGCCATTCCAGCACATTGGGACCAAAACGTCTATCGGTTGTACGAACTATGTGCCCTGCACATTGCCACTTCAGCTTCGCAACCCGTTGAGCTATGTCGGTTACTCTAGTTCTGCTACGGAAAGAAACATGCATTCTATTAATGGGGTGTGTTCCAACTTCCAGGGTGCCGTCTCTGTGTTTAATTTCATTAAACTTGGTTCATTAGTAGGTACAGTGGAGGCGTAAATACACGTAAATAAGTAAGTAACAGTTTTCTTGAGCAAATTGGTACCTATAAGTTATCAGTACCCTTATTATAAATGCGAAAGTGTGTTTGTTTGTTGGTTTGTCCTTCAATATCGCCACAACGGTGCAACGGATTGATGTGAGTTTTTGTTTGGGTATAGATTGGAGAGTGACATAGGCTACTTTTTATCCCGGGAAATCAAAGAGTTCCCACGGGATTATTAAAAATCTAAATCCACGCGTACGAAGTCGCGGCCATCAGCTAGTAAGTAACAAATAAACAGTTTTCTTGAGCGAATAGGTACCTCTCAGTACCCATATTATAAATGTGAAAGTGTGTTTATTTGTTGGTTTATTGGTTTGTTGGTTTGTCCTTCAATCACGTCGCAACAGAGCAACGGATCGACGTGATATTTTTTGCATGGGTATAGTTTAAGACCTGGAGAGTGACATAGGCTACTTTTTATCCCGGAAAATCAAAGAGTTCCCACGGGATTTTTAACAATCTAAATCCACGCGCACGAAGTCGCGGACATCAGCTAGTAATTTATAAAGCAGGGAATAAAACGCTTCCTTGTTTACAAACATGTCTGTTATAGATAACTCTCGTACAAATATAGAATAATTAATTGTATCGACTATTGTTATAATTTATGTAAGTACCTATACTACGCGACAGGTCAAGATGGCAATCGAGGTGGAGACGCCCCGCACACCCACACAGCCCCCGCGCTAACCCGGTGCGAGATAGCACGGGTGAGGCGATGGTGTGCGGGGCGTCCCCCCCGCCTCACACCCCGATTGCCTTCTCGAGCTGTCGCTTTGTTTTACCTAAAGCGCATTTCCCTTGTTGTTTTCCTGTCACACAGTTCTTAGGAATTTGGACGATTTATTATTATAATTAATTGAATAAATAGCAATTTCGAGTATTTTGTTGTTACTTGTTTACCTTCCTACACGTAATGGTTGCGGTGAAGAGCGGTGCGGGCTTGATGCCCTTTTAGCTTGATAGCTCGTCGCATCAGTCAGCAAAAAGCTGTCGATGTGATGTGCCTAATTATAGTAATATCACAGTAATCAGTACCTACCCTTATTATAAATTCGAAAGTATGTTTGTTTGTTGGTTTGCCCTTCAATCACGGTGTAGTGGATTGACGTGATTTTTTGCATGGGTATAGATAAAGACCTGGAGAGTGACATAGGATACTTTTTACCCCGGGAAATCAAACGGTTCCCACGGGATTTCCCTAAGTCCCCGAGAACGAAGTCCGGTCTCTCTCCGGTCGTTCCTTCATTGCTAAAGATCGTGGTTCTGGCAAACTGCCCTCAAATGGATTATCAGTTTCCACCGGCTTCTGTTGGGGACCATTTTAACAATGTCATAAAATCCACACCTGCTGGACTCCTTTAGCTGGTCGGACCACCTAGATGGTGAGCGGCCTCTCGGTCTTTTGCCCTCAGTGTTGCCCGTCACTATTAGCTTTTCTAAGCTGTCGTCCCCCCGCCGTATGATGTGGCCGAAATATGAGAGCAGTCGTTGGTAACACATGGTAACATCGCGAGCATCAGCTAGTATATATATAATAGATAAAACCGGCCAAGTGCGAGTCAGGCTCGCGCAACGAGGGTTCCGTACTACAGTCGTATTTTTTCGACATTTTGCACAATAATTCAAAAACTATGATGCATAAAAATCTGTTTTAGAATGCACAGGTGAAGCCCTTTCATATGATACCCCACTTGATATCTTACTTCGAAAATTAAAAATACTTATTTTTAGTTCTTGACCACAATTTAATTTTTTTTGTGTGATGAAACCACAAATCACGGTTTTCAGATTTCCCCCCTAATGTCTCCTGTAACACCTACCCAGTGGCGTGCACAGGGTTTGAAGCTAGGGTAGGCATTAGTTAGGTAGGAACCTGTTTACTGGCAGGTCATAATGAAAAATATGCATTGAGCTTACAATTGGGGTAAGCAGTGCATTTATGCCTCTATAACCTGCACGCTACTGCACCTACCTACCTGCCAAATTTCATGATTCTAGGTCAACGGGAAGTACCCTGTAGGTTTCTTGACAGACCGACAGACAGACAGACAGACAACAAAGTGATCCTATAAGGGTTCCGTTTTTCCTTTTGAGGTACGGAACCCTAAAAACATTGAGTTTGATTCCGCGTCAGCTCATTTGATTCTTTCCAACTCAGTTGCTAAATAATTTGGTGTTGCTTGTTCCAGAAAGTCCTGCAACAGAGTTCCGGCGACACAGACTAGTACAACCCGTGATACACCATGCCAGGACGAAGAGAGAGATCACATCCACGAGGCACACGGTAATGTTACCAACATCTAAGCTTATTTCACACTACGGAATATAAATCCATACCTCCATACTAATCTAAATATATAAAAGGAAAAGGTGACTGACTGACTGACTGACTGACTGATCTATCAACGCACAGCTCAAACTACTGGACGGATCGGGCTGAAATTTGGCATGCAGATAGCTATTATGACGTAGGCATCCACTAAGAAAGGATTTTTGAAAATTCAACCCCTAAGGGGGTGAAACACAGGTTTGAAATTTGTGTAGTCCACGCGGACGAAGTCGCGAGCATAAGCTCGTAATATTATAAATGCGAAAGTGTGTCTGTCTGTCTGTCTGTCTCTCTGCTAGCTTTTCACGGCCCAACAGTTTAACCAATTTTGATGAAGGGCAGAGGTAGCTTACATCCCGAGCCTTACATAGGCTACTTTTTTATCCCGGAAAATCAAAGAGTTCCCACGGGATTTTAAAAAAACCTAAATCCACGCGGACGAATTCGCGGGCATCCTCTATTTATGTTATAATCCGGTTAAAGAAGACATTCAGGGTTACAATACTTTGAAATTTCCATAGGGCTAAAAATTGGTACGAATGTTGGGAATAAAAATATAAATCTTATAAAAGGGTTCATGCCTGGTCATTCTAAGACAGATTTTTATTTATTTTCATGCATAATAGTTTTTGATTTATCGGTGCGCGAGTCTGACTCGCACTTGGCCGGTTTTTAGGGTTCCGTACCTCAAAAGGAAAAACGGAACCCTTATAGGATCACTTTGTTGGCTGTCTGTCTGTCTGTCTGTCAAGAAACCTACAGGGTACTTCCCGTTGACCTAGAATCATGAAATTTGGCAGGTAGGTAGATCTTATAGCTGACATTTGGAGAAAAATCTGAAAACCGTGAATTTAGGGTTAGATCACACAAAAAAAATTAAATTGTGGTCATGAACTAATAATTAGTATTTTCAACTTTCGAAGTGAGTGACTATATCAAGTGGGGTATCATATGAAAGGTCTTCACCTGTACATTCTAAAACAGATTTTTATTTATTTTTATGCATCATAGTTTTTGAATTATCGTGCAAAATGTCGAAAAAATACGACTGTAGTACAGAACCCTCATTGCGCAAGCCTGACTCGCACTTGGCCGGTTTTTTTTATTGTATCTATTAGTGCTACAAGTTTTGGTTTACTTCTGCACCATATTATTGTGACTATGAAAAATGTAATGCAAAATTAATTCCGCTGGATTCCATACACGGAGTCGCCTTTAAAGGCTAACAAAGGAACTTTTTTTAAAATCTCTTTCACAACTCCATTTGTATGTAAATTAACTAAGTTTTTTAACGGTTACCTTATAATAAAAATTTGCATTGCAGTAGGTGGAAGTAGCTTCTCAATGTATAGTTGGTGGTACAGAGAATTACATTGACTATATGCTAGGTACGAGTTTTTTTAATTATAAAAAACTGGCCAAGTGAGTTGCGGGCCACGCGCAGTGTAGGGTTTCATAGTCACAACTTAGCCATGATAGCTTTTAGGGTTCCGTACCTCAAAAGGAAAAACGGAACCCTTACAGGACCACTTTGTTGTCTGTCTCTCTGTCGGTCTGTCAAGAAACCTACAGGGTACTTCCCGTTGACCTAGAATCATGAAATTTGGCAGGTAGGTAGGTCTTATAGCAGACATTAGGAGAAAAATCTGAAAACCGTGAATTAATAGTTACATCACGGATAATACGGAACCCTCGTTGCGCGAGCCCGACTCTCACTCGACCGGTTTTTTTTGTATGATTCTGTAGGTGGTTCAAGAAAATAAAATAAAATTGTGAGTTCCCTCACTCTAGTTCACTCAGGCACGGCTGGCAACGATATCTAAGTTGTCACGTTGTTCTAACTACATCAGAGCATCCAGTGGCATTCCAATCACTATACTCTGTAGTCTATATAGAGAGAGAGAGCCAGTGTGTGCCAGACCTTAGTTATTGTATAAAAGCTGAAAGTTTCTCTGCGTATTGTCCCCAACACTGGGAGGAACGTTTGTTTGGATCATGGCGGCTTTGAGAGATAACAGGTAATAGAGATGTAAAAAATCTTACGTCAAAGTATAAAAACTACTTAATTTTTATATTTTCTTCGGAATACTGTTAGAAATCACGTCATGCATTGCCAGACGCTTATTGTCGTGACAAACCCCTGCTAGACACCCTTACTGCCGTACTCAGAGTTGCTAATCGTTACTGAAGATTGGGTTAAAACCAGACAGATTTATGTGAGAGATATAACATAAAACATAACATAAAATATATTTCTTATAAACTACAATATACATAGAATGGAGTATGTAATTAAGAAGCTTGATAGAAGCTTTTTAGGGTTCCGTACCTCAAAAGGAAAAACGCTCAAAAAAAGGATAAGCTCGGAAAGGGATATAGCTCTGTCTCGTTTTAACTAAACTTAAGTAACGATTAAGCGGCTCTGAGTACGGCAGGTTAACTTTTAAACTTTAAAGGTGTCTGGCAGGGTGTTGCTATGATACTAAGTGTCTAACGATAACGTAAAAAAATCAGACTTTATACTTAAGTACGTAAGATTTTTTACATCTCTATTACCTGTTGTATTCCAAAGCCACCATGATCCAAACAAACGTTCCTCCCAGTGTTGGGGACAATACTCAGAGAAACTTTCAGCTTTTATAAATTAACGAAGGTCTGGCACGCGCTGGCTCTTAGTCCAATACTAGTCAGAAGATCAATCCTTCGCTGGGACATAAATAAAAGGCGTTATTTGTGTCACAGACGAGTTTCTTCGCTTGTCTTGCCAGTAGGGTTATTACTAATGTTGACGACCTGTATCTGATCGTATTTACCTACCTGGTCCATTACGGAGAGAACTGCAACAATCTAAATATATAAAAAGAAAAGGTGACTGACTGACTGATCTATCAACGCACAGCTCAAACTACTGGACGTATCGGGCTGAAATTTGACATGCAGATAGCTATTATGACGTAGGCATTCGCTAAGAAAGGATTTTTGAAAATTCAACCCCTAAGGGGGTGAAATAGGGGTTTGAAATTTGTGTAGTCGAAGACGAAGTCGCGAGCATAAGCTAGTTCTATATAAACAGACAACGCTCTTCGAAACCGCTATCTCTTTCTAAAGGTCGATGTACAATATTTCCTGCCGGGTACTGTACATGTACAAGTTACAACCCTAGTACACAAAGCTACTCGTGACTACGTGACTCACCAGTCTTCACATAGAAATCAAGAAAGGCAATTGATATAATGACAAGTTTTTGCTTACAACTGTCTTACTCTTATAGCGTCGTTACTTGTTAGTTGTTACGGCATAGGAAATTGTTGGCAGGTAATCGGTATATACGGCTCCGCAGACTACAGACTTTTTTTTTTTTTTTTTTTTTTTAATAAAAATAACTATAAACTAAACTTTATTGACCCACTAGCTGAACCCCGCGGCTTCAGGTTCTTTAAAAATCCCGTGGGATCCCCACGATTTAGGAATGCAATCCCTTACAGCATTAGGGCTGAGGAGTTGGGTCCCCGAGTTCAAAAAGTCTTTTCAAAAACCTCCAATATCAATTTATAACCGACAGTTTCTAAATCCCATCAGCCTTGGTGGTCAGGTCCCCTGCAGCATCGGGATTGAGGAATTGGAATCTAATTTTTTTATGGGACAATGTCACAAAGTTTCTCTATTGATTAAAAAAAATTACGCAAATGGGTTCAGAAATCTCGGAGATTTCGGTGATGTACACCGAAGTAGAAACAGGTAGAAAAACACAACTCCTCCTTTTTGAAAGTCACACACACATAGCACAGTTCACGACAGTCAAGCGAGCATAAAAGAAACTTGAAATCAAAGCGTGAAGCAACAAAAAATACAACAATACACGTGTAGAAACAAAAAATATTTTTACTTTGTATTGTTTTTGGAAGTCGGGTTTTTAATATTTTTTTATATAATTTATGTCGGCCTTAGCGCTTATTCTCTACTAGGTTAAACTGTTTCCTATTGCCGCGTTTCCTTCAATTATACTTGTTAGATTAATGATACGGTTATGGTTCTCTTTTACTATTACCTTTATGTACTGTAGTAAGGTATAAGTATATATCTTCTTGTACACTACAGTAAAGGTATACCTAAATTGCAATGCAATTGCATGCAATAATAATTGAATAGATTGGCGACAGTGGGACACCGATTTTTGTGGGTCCGTTTTTTTTGTGAAGTCATAAGTCTTTTCTAGGCTTTAGCATGTTATCTCTCGGAGTGACTTTTTTTGACTCATACAAGACAGAGCTATATCTCTCATATGAATCTGTCTCGTTTTAACTCAGTCTTAAATCTGAGCAAAGTAAAAGTGCGCTCTATAAAAATCTCAGCCTTAGTCTAAGATAAATTGCCCCTGCCAGGAATTGAACCCGCGTCCTCCCACTTATCACATACCTGGCACAAACAGCGCTCACTACTGCTCCAGGGAGGTCATCAAAATAGTTGTTATTCTACCGTAAAATTATTTCCTATTTCAGGAAGGTCTCCATCATCCAGAGGTGACGATGACGCTCAACATAGAAGGCGAGGAACACATCCTCGACCTTCGGTTAAATGAAGACCTGGTGGCTGGAGACCACATAGTAAGCTACCAGAAAGACGGGAAGACTGTGCTACATAAACCTACTATTGAGGTGAGGTAAAAACCACTCTTAGCCTAATTTAATAAAGAAGTTTATAACGCATAAAATTCTCCTCACGTACGTCCAAAAGTACGATTTTAGTCCTTATTTTAAAAGTGAACCGTCCTTTTGACACACTTTAGACATGACACTAAAGTATTTAATAATAATAATTAATACGTAATATAGCGTTCTTGTAACATCGTGTTGTGTAACCAGAACGCTAGCAAAAACTTAGCGTTATTGTTATACTACCTAAACACAATCCAATACTAATAATAACCATTTGTGTCATTTTGTAGTTATAGAATAAAATAAATTTTATTGCATTAACTGTGTCGTACATGTTCAGGTGTTATACGTAGTTTTAAAAGTTCTAACAGTTTGCCACTTTGTGGCGTGCAATACTACAAAAATATTTTTTTAAACATTACAATTTTTAGATATTTTGCTTATTTTCTTTCTTTGACGATGAACGTTTAAGGCTTTGAATGTATTGTAATTAATTTCCAGGAGCTGGACATATGCCAGTACTCTGGCAAGGTGAGAGGCAAAGACAACTCGTGGGTGGCGTTGTCCACTTGTCACGGCGTGAGGGGGGTCATTCACGACGGCAAGCAAATGAAATATATTGAACCTGCGGAAGGTACGAAAATAAAACCTACATTTTACAGTTCGCGACAAAGTAATGTACATTGACATTTAGAAGGAGAGATATTGAGACCGACAAAATGTCATACACATAGGTATGAGTGACAGAGACAATGCTCTACGCAGCCGAAATGTCATTTTGAAGGCCGATGTACATTACTTTCTGCCGCGTACTGTATGTCATGTTTATACGACACTAGCTTATTCCCGCGACTTCGTCCGCGTGGACTACACAAATTTCAAACCCCAATTTTACCCCCGGAGTTTTCGAAAATCCTTTCTTAGCGGATGCCTACGTCATAATAGCTATCTGCGTGCCAAATTTCACCCCGATCCATCCAGTAGTTTGAGCTGTGTGATGATAGATCAGTCAGTCAGTCTCTTAAAAATCTTTAAAGTTTTTTCCCGTTGCATCGACTTGTCTGTTTAGTAGCCTTTAATTTTTGATTATTCGTAGCATTTAAAAAAACCTGTTTCAGATTTAAACACCGAGGTGGGCTCACAACACTTCGTCTACGACCATTCAGATCTGACGAAGAACTTCCACTGCGGGTACGACGGTGGTGTGACGAACAACAAGAAGTACGATCCCGAACTCATGATGAGGCATCTTAGTGAACAGAGCAGGGCAAAGAGTAGAGTTAGTCGGGTTAGTACTTTTCACGTTAGAAGTTTTCAGACGTAAACACCGAAGTAGGCTCACAACACTTCGTCTACGACCATTCAGATCTGACGAAAAACTTCCACTGCGGGTACGACGGTGGTGTGACGAACAACACGAAGTACGATCCCGAACTCATGATGAGGCATCTTAGTGAACAGAGCAGGGCAAAGAGTAGAGTTAGTCGGATTAGTACTTTTCACGTTAGAAGTTTTCATCATAAGTACATAATATCATCAGCTCTACAGTTTTTTGTGTTATTATCTTTAATTTTGGGAGTTTTAAGGGTTCCATACCTCAAAAGGAACACGGAACCCTTATAGGATCACTTTGTTGTCTGTCTGTCTGTCGGTCTGTCAAGAAACCTACAGGTAACTTGCCGTTGACCAAGAATCATGAAATTTTGCAGGTAGGTAGGTCTTATAGCACATGTAAGGGGAAAAATCTGAAACTGTGAGTTTGTGGTTACATCACAATAAAAAATAACATGAGTAAATATTAGTATTTTCAACGTAAGATAACTATACTAAGTGGAGAGTCATATGAATGGGTTTTACCTGTACATTCTAAAACAGAATTTTATTTATTTTTATGCATAAAAGTTTTTGATTTATCGTGCAAAATATCGAAAGATACGACTGTGTCTGACTTGCACTTGGCCGGTTTTTTTTAAATGTATGTTCACCGATTTTTTCGAGGTTTCTGGACCGATTTGTTTTTTTTTTAAATGTTATACTCCATTGTCTTCAGTACAAACGGGATACCTCCGAAGACACGGAGGTCCGAGGTCCGTTCAACGTGAACAAGCAATCGCGTTACGTTGAGTTGGTGCTAGTCGCGGATAACGGCGAGTACAGAGCCAACGGAGAGAACATTCACACAGTGCACAGGCAGCTGAAGGACGTCGCCAACATCATCAACTCCGTAAGTGCTTCTTTTCATCTCTATATATAAAAATTAATCGCTGAATGTGTTGCTAAGCGCAGATCTCGAGAACAGCTGAACCGATTTCGCTAATTCTTTTTTTATAATAATCCTTGAAGTACGAGGACGGTTCTTACGGAAAGAAAAGAAAAATTTAAAAAAATTGCCTGAAAACGTCTAAAAACAACACTTCTATATTCCCATACAAAAGATTCGTAATAATAATTAAAAGTCAATTTGAACTTTAATAGCATACCATAAAGTTTAAGTATTAGTAGAGGCAAAACAACTGAGTGACTTGTTAGACGGTACGATCTTCGCCGGGTCAGCTAGTTTCTTATAATAGATTGATCATGATGATGATGATGATGATGATGAGTTTTTATCATAATATACTATTTTTTTCAGGTATATGCACCACTGAATATTTTTATAGCGCTCGTGGGCGTCGTGGTTTGGACAGAGCAGGACAGGATACGTTTAGAGGACGACGGAGATGCTACTTTAACACATTTTCTGACATATAGAAGAGAGACTTTACTCAATGAAATACCTAATGACAACGCGCATTTGCTGACGTAAGTATAACTCGTAAAATTTAACTCCTCACGCGCCATTTTAATTTTTTTTGTGTCAAAATTCATGTCAAAAGTACGGTTTTAGTCCCTATTTTACAGGTGAACCGAACTTTTGACAAAGCAGTTGACCCATAGAGTTGAAATGGCGCGCGGGAGTCTCTTTTGACGGACTTAACAGTTGTTTTACTTTGTCCGATTGGATTTAGATTTTTAAAAATCCCGTGGGAACTCTTTGATTTTCCGGGATAAAAAGTAGCCTATGTCACTCTCCAGGTCTTTAACTATACCCATGCAAAAAACCACGTCGATTCGTTGCGACTTGATTAAAGGACAAACCAACTAACAAACACATTTTCGCATTTATAATATGGGTATTGGGTAGTGATATTAGCCATGCTATGAAATAGACAACATAAAATAAATTAACAATTATTTTTATTCCAGACGAAAGAAATTTGAAAATGGCGTAGTAGGCAAAGCATTAAAAGGTCCTATATGCACTTACCAATACTCTGGCGGAGTTGCAGCCAATCATTCCGAGGTTATCGGCCTAGTGGCTACAACGATAGCCCACGAAATGGGACACAACTTCGGTATGGAACACGACACTGAGACAGACTGCAAATGTCAGGACGAGAAGTGTATAATGAGCCCGTCTAGTACATCTATTACGCCGACGCATTGGTCTGATTGCAGTTTGAGGTCGCTTGCACTTTCTTTTGAACGCGGAATGGACTATTGTTTGCGGTAAGATTTTCTCATCTTATAGGATAAATTATTGTTTACTATTTACTTATTTTTGTTCATTACTCCGTTTGCGTGGAATGAATGAATGAAAAAGCCTAAAACTCTTCGATTAGCAGAGATAAAAACTAAGGTTTCTCCCTCACAGACACTTTTTCTCATTTACAATATTAGTAGGGCAATATTAATCTTATCAGATAATAGATGATGCCCACGACTTTGTCCGCGTGGGTATAAGGTTTTGAAATCCCAAGGGAACTCTTTAATTTTCCGGGACTAAGGTAGCCTATGTCCATCCCTGGATTTCCCGGATTAGTTGCTTTAACTCTGCACTGATTTTCGCTGAAATTGATTACATCTGCCGTGAAGAGCTAGCAGATAAACAGACAGAGAAACACACTTTTGCATTGATTGATGATTACTCTTAAAAGTCTGGTATACCCGTTAAGGCTATAACTGATAATGAACCCCAGTTCAATAGTCGAAAAATCTCGTTTTTATTTTTCATGAGGTGGGGACATGGTTGCCAAAATTAACCGTTGCGTAATGACTGTTACGAATATAAACCGAAGAACTTCTTTCGCATGTACACAACGAATACACCTAAAGAGTTTCAATTTTTTTACAGAAATAAGCCAAAGCGTCTGTTTGACTCGCCGACGTGCGGTAACGGGTTCGTAGAGCCGGGTGAGCAGTGCGACTGTGGCTTACGGCCAGATCCGGCGTGCGCCGCGTGCTGCGAGCCGCGCGCCTGCGTGCTGCGCAGCAACGCCACTTGCGCCTCGGGGGAGTGCTGCGACCCGCTGGTACGCTTTTTAGTGCATTAGCTGGATCTGGAATGTCCAAAAATATAATTACGAGGATACTGAAAAATGTAAAGAACAAACATTGCACAAAATATCATCTGACCTTGAAAAATCTCCTCAGACACAGACGCACACTTGCAAAAACACACATACACACACTCACACACACACGATGTGGACGTGGTGCGCCGCGCGCTCCTTGCCAAGGCCGATCTGCAGCTGAACTGATCTGGTGTGGATCGGTTGGAGCGACGCGGCAGGATTGCATGATTCCTGAAGCCGAGGGGTGATTACGTAAAACGTTGCAGCAACGCGATAGCAGTAGCAATGCGACAGTTCATTTGCTGTCTCTCTTCTTCTTCTTATTTTGCTTTGTGGCTATTGCTGTCTCTCTGTAGCTGCTGTTACGTGTGACGTTTGACAGCAATGATCGCGAGATTGACGCCTGTCGCAAGCCTGTCGCGAGATACGTAATCACGCCGCCCAGATCGGAGGAGGACGATCCACGTTCCATGAATGCTCCATGGATCGCGGATCGCCGACCCACGAATAGTACTGAATACGAATGGCAACAATCTTTTAATGCTTATTTCTTTTATTGTTGACTAGCTGATGCCCGCGACTTCGACCGCGTGGATTTACATTTTTCAAAATCCCGCGGAACTCTTTGATTTTCCGGTATAAAAAGTAGCCTATGTGTTAATCCAGGGTATAATCTATCTCCATTCCAAATTTCATCCAAATCCGTTCAGCAGTTTTTGCGTGATTGAGTAACAAACATCCAAACATCCACACTTTCACATTTTTAATATTAGTAGGATTATTTTGTTGTGTTTGCAGACATGTCGGCCAAAAACAGCGGGGACTGTGTGTCGGTCGGCCGACCGAGAGTGCGACTTGGCGGAGTACTGCACCGGACACTCGGAGTTCTGTCCCAAAGATGTTCACAAGATGGACGCCACGCCGTGTTCTAACGATCAGGTTCATAATTTGTTTTTTTTTTTCATATTTGTCCACTGTCCAACCCCTCGAAGCCCACTACTGAGCTCAGGTCTCAGGATTAGGCCGTAATCCCCCACGCTGTCGTAGTGCAATTTGGCAGATTTCACACACACCTTTGAAAACAATATGGAGAACACTTTCCTCACCACGTTTTCCTTCAAAAAGCATGTGATATCTAATTGCTTATAACCTCTATTCCATATTAATTTCGCAAAAAATTACATTTCAGTATGAAGAATCTTTAAGGGTCCCTAGAGATTTGCTTGATTTTTACGATCGTATTGTCACTCGATATACTTGTGTTTTAAAAAACAATCAATGAGATCTGTCAGCTTCTTACAGATTTAGCTCAGTCGATTTCAAAAATCTCGATGGCTTATCGATCGACACGATCCACAGTGGCGATCGACAAAAAAATGGAATACATCTTAAGAAGTGCTCCGTTCCAGGCATACTGCGTGCAAGGCTCGTGTCGGACGCATACAGACCAGTGCCGGCTGCTGTGGGGCTCCACGGGCTCCAGCTCGGACATACAGTGCTACAATACGTCCAATATTAAAGGAGACAAGTGAGTGATGAACAGGACTATATACATTGAACTAAAGTAGTAGATAGAAGGGCTATCTATCTGTCTATCTATATCCATACTAATATTATGAATGCGAAAGTGTGTCTGTCTGTCTGGCTGCTAGCTTTTCACGGACCAACAGTTTAACCGATTTTGATGAAACTTAGTACAGAGCTAGCTTACATCCCGGGGCAGGACATAGAAATTCCTTAAATCCACGCGGACGAAGTCGCGGGCATCATCTAGATTATATTTTAGCGTTTAAACTATCGTGAGTGATTT